>NC_089840.1:184680525-184995332 GCF_035609145.1 Eleutherodactylus coqui | reverse complement strand
CGAGTGACGTGACCTCTAACGCGTTCACACTTGTGCAGCCTGTTTAGACAGGCAAATGCATTGTTGACTCATCCAAACAAGAATTGTTCAGTATAAGTGAATACAGGGACAGAACGAGCACCGTTTACACTAAATGATAAGCGAACGAGCCAAGAATTTTTATGTCTGCATAAAACAAACCAACCATTCTTGTTTGTTGTTTGAACGATAATTGTTTGGTCTAAACATGAGCATTTTCGCTAGTTTGAATGATCATTATGTCTAAAAGTAACTATTCATTGGTATGTGGGACTCAAATTCATAGATTCTGAACTAGTAACGCTGTATTTTGACTTTTGTACAATTCTGCACCTTTAATTTCACTAGGTTTTGAAAAAAAAATATATAATCAAAACTATTTAAAAAAACTAAATCAGCTGTAATTATACTTTCCAATTTATATATTATACCAGAATTAACACCCAAATATAAGAAAAACACCTTAAAGGAAACTTCGGTGAACAATATAAATAGCTGGAGCCCACCACCTACTTATGCAGGACATACCTTGTTCGTTGATGGGGAGTGGACTACTACTGCGGCTGGTTTGAGTGGTGGGTGAACTCTCTGTAAAATGTGGTGCAAAATGTGCAGTTTTTGCTTATTAAATCTACACAACTATCTATTTTGTAATTTTACATGAGAGAGCCTGTCACCACCTGTAAGCACCATCAACGTAGTTATGGTGCTCATAGGACAGGTCTCAAGGATCCAGCGATGTGCTTTGCATACGTACCCAGCTCCCCATTCCCTTGCTGGCACCTCTGAAGAAGAGTCGTGCTCACAAACTGAACGTTGACTTTCAGACTGACTAGTCACATTCACAAACCGGGCACCGACTTTTAAAGATGACAGCGAGGGAACGGGGAGTCTGGCAGGTATACAAAGCGCATCCCTGGACAGTTGGGAACTGTCCTATCAAAACAATTTATTTATGGTGCTTATTAGGTGATGACCAGTTCCTTTTTAAACATTTCAAAAATAGTTTCCACAAAAATACTTACCAATATTATTTATAGACTGATAACTCTGCATAAGTGTACTGACTCCTAAGCTAGGTGTACTGGCCTCGGATGGCATGGCTGTAATCTTTGCCTTCTTTTTTGATTTTCTCTCTCTTTGCTGCCATTCATCTTCATCCTCATCGTCACTTTCACTCAAGTCATCGAATCCAAAATATTTTATTCTATAGCTTGACTGTCCATAAGGTTTCGAGCCACTATCACCGCCAGCTCCTTCATCCTGTTCATCAAACCCAAAAAACTCTAATTTGGCATCCTTCTTAGATTTAGAATTACCAGGGCGAAACCTTGTGGTAGTTTTTGCAGTTGCAAGATCAGCTTTTTTCCGAAGACGCCCTGCCTCCCCTAAATCTGTAGAAGGGCTTGTGGTATACTCATCTATGCTCCTTTCCATGCTATCCTGTATGGTAACATTACAGACAGACAAACATGATGGGTGGAGAACGGTGTAATCTCTAGTCCGACCAATGGGTCTAGTACTGCTGCTTTTATTCACAGCATTCGTCTTCTCTGTCGCATTGTTAGATTTACCGATGTTATAAATTGAACCATCTAACAATTTATCAAAGTTTGATGAACCCGGTGAGGATTTTGCTTTGTTAGACCTACAATATGTCCTACAGTTGCTAAGTTTAACACCTCCTTGGACAACCTCTTCACTCATTTGCTCCTCAGGGTAGTTGGCTGCTAGGTCTTTAGCTTGGATGCCATAATCTTCAACCTTAGGACTATTCTCATCCAAGGTTAACTCAAGGTCTGGAATTTCAGAATTTTCATCAGTCAGATCCACCCAGTCGAACAGTCCAAATTTCTGTGCCTCTCCCGTTTGTTCTTTCTGCACAGGAGAATCCCATTTGTTTACAGGATCCAGATCCCAGTCACCTGTGTCAGTGGTGAAACTAGAGAGGATTGATTCCACAGGTGATTTGCTACTGTTACATGATTTTGTGGAAACTCCAAAATGTAATGCATCAAAAGATTTCTTGCTGTCATGGTCGCTCTTTTTTTGAGTAGTGCGGCTATTGTCTTCTATGAAGCTTTGCGCATAACCTAATGAAACAGAACAAAAAGAACGTTTATGAAAAACAACAACGACCTACACCCAGGGTTAACGTTAACATTTATGAACTACTTAATTACAGGAAATTATTAAACCAGCATCTACACTGGAAAACAGATGAATTGCACCTTAGTAGCCAATTATACTAACAGATTTTGTTGAGGCATAATGAGTCACAGTAGTTCTAAGCAATCCTAAAACCTGCCATGCTTCTTGCTCATGTTCAGAACAGGTTAGCATACGGATAACCATCAGGTTATAGTATTCAATGTATGAGACATCCCTAGAATATGCTTATATTGCTGTGAAGATAATAGATGGTTAGCGCGTCTTGAAAACAGCAGCAATATCCTGTTCCAGTCTTTAAAATCCCTTGAGCCGTTCTCTGCTAGTAACTATTATCCTGTCGCTGAGCATGTATCTTCCACAGATGCCTTCTCTTCTGGTCAGCCACCTCTCCACACTACCTCTGTTAACCTACACACAGGCGAGTAATATCAGGCAGACACATCTGGTCAGATATCACGCTTGCAAATGTGCGATTTACCCACAGATGCCAGAAACCTCCCATCGCACGCAGATTGCACGGCATGCGAGAGCGGTGTAATGCATTAGTGGTCCAATTGTATACAATGGGCGATGCGTTCCGAGGAACACGATAAGATAGGACATTTCACGATTTTTTCCCACACCGCAATGCAGGAAAACATCGCTCACATATATTACTCCATTCTAAAGAATATGGTTCATATTCGTACAAGATTTGTGCATGTCGCAACACACAAATCTCACACGAGTTTCTTAGCAGTGTGAAACCAGCCTTAGTGTGTAAAAACATGGTGCTGCAAGTAGCGCACACATTTTAAAATCAATTTCCAGACAGCACCTGTACGTGCCATTATTCCCAGTTACAAGTACATGTCTGTCAATTAACGGTAAAAAGAATGTCTTCATAACTGCAGACTGGTCACACAATGTATAGGCACTTTACTAGAACCTTTATAAAACACGTGCTTTACAATTTACCTCTTGTCACTGCAACCTTTCAAGAGCCATAACTATTTGTCCATCAATATAGCCAAACAGAAGCTTGATTTTTAGCATAATGAGGTGCATTTCTTAATGTACCACATAATAAATTTTAAAAAAAAAAAACCTTGTGCGCTTTTTTTTTTTTTAACAATTCAACATAAAAACTTTTTTTTGTTTCACCTTTACGGCTATGCCAAATATATATATAGTTTAAAAGGGCACTAACGTCTCATGCAACTTCTGCTCATCTAATAGCCTGTATACGCCTCAGTCTTGTAATATATATCTTTATTAAAAGGAGTATGCCGGGACATTTTAAACTTGTTGCTTTTGACGATTGACAGGTTATCAATAGATGATCGGCAGGGGACTCGCTGCTCCAATCCCTGTGGATCAGCTGATTCCTGGAGACACTGTTGCTATGGTCAGCGGAGGAGGCAGAAAGTGCTAACCATAGTGCAGAAGCCCAAGTTGGTACTGCAGTACACCTCTCATTGAATTCAACAGGAGTTGCACTTGCAACACCAACCTGGGCCACTGCACTATTATCAGTGCTTTCTGCTTCCTTTGCTCACTGTAGGTGACAGCAGCTCCAGGAATCAGCAGATCGGCTGGGATCAGAGCAACGGGTGCCTCCCATTTATCTACTGAGGACTTGTCGGGCATAAATAGCACAAGTTTAAAATGTCCCAGAATACTCCTTAAAAATCTTTTACAAGTCTAAAAAAAGGCTGAAGTGGCTGCCACCAGGGGTCACCCCTCCAGACCCTATGTAAATCACTGTCTGTTCGGTACTAAGCTTCTGTAGCAACACAGATGCTGGAACATGGACAAAGTCTTCACCGACTCACTGCCCTGCATTCACACAGCTTTCAGATCTGTTTACCCTGTGACTGCAAACCCCACAATCTCTGCCCCTCCTGCTATTACAGCCAGTATGCGAACGCACACACACTGGATTTACTAATCATTTGGACAGAATGTGCCCAATGGCTACATTGTCCTGGGAAAGCAGAGGAGCGGGCATTCAGACACTGCCATCCTGCTGATTGAAACAAGAGACAGCACAACATAGCATGGGAAGGGAAAGGAAGTACAGGATAGTGTACTACTGGCAGAATGCTAGAGTTGCTACACGATCCCTACCTGAAAGCAGATTGCAAACACCAGAAAAAGGGTGTCTGATCACCAGCAAGCAGACATTTAGGGATACATGTTTTTAGTGGGAAAAACACCTTTAAAGGACTAGCGATTAAGGCAAAACTCTGATTGTAATACAGACTTAGCACTACAGTGTGTCATCACCAGCTGCAAACTTTTGGAGCTGGCTCTAAGACAAAGCTAAAATTTGTGCATAATTGCACTTGTGCTGATCTGTGGCTTCTACTTTGGGCCTTAAAAGGGTTTTACACCGGGATCAGAGCGGACACTGCTGCTCTGACCCGTGTAGTGGACGATGCTTGTAATTGAAATCAAAGAAAGCTGTGCCTGCATTTGCAAGTTTCAACCACTACACAGAGGTCAGAGCAGCGGCTTCCGCTATGACCCTGATGTTGCCCGGTACCAACATCTGGCGCTGCCTGGAAACCCCCTTTAAAAGGAGGACCCATCATGGGCTCATGCCTGCAGGGTTGACTGCATAGGTTTGCAGCTACGGCACTGCTGACTCAAGACTGACATGACCCATTAACAATGAGCAGTGGGAACTGCCCATTTGGCACTTACAGTTCTGGAAACTAAAACTAGAGAGTCGCCATTATTGGGGGGGGGGAGGAGTAGAGGGAAAAAGACATAGCTGGAGTCAGACGTCCCCGTTGACATATTAAATATGTAAAATTATGTTTATAAATAAGGATACAGTCACACCTGTGTTGACTTTCATTTACTTATTTTTTTAAAACTTATAGTACTGCAGACTGCGTAACTGGTTCCTGTATAAAAAAAAAAAAAAAAGAAAAGGAAAAGAAGCAAAACGTAAAGCTTTCCATGTTTTAAGACCCATTGAAATAAAATGATGAAAAAGTAAAATAAATAAATTTATTTTAATTTAATCCAAAAATTGAGCAGAGAAATGGAATGGTGAGTGAAAGCCCTAATGCAGGTGGGCCCTTGGTAAGAAAATGTACCTACCAAGAAAGTTGTGACTCATGCCTAACTTTTGGGGCTTTTTTGCCTAGTTATTTTGTAAGCACATTCTTATTTCCCTTCTCCTGGCTTCTAAAAACCTAAAACTGGCTAAAACAATTTGTGCATCACTGATATGACCTACTGGGAAATATAGACATTGCGGAGTGGAATCTTTTCCTTGAGTAGCCCATTGCTAAACGTCTCAGACAGATACGGTGCATTTAAGTACTGAAAGGATAAATAATTTAACACTTGAGACAAGTATTTACTGGACACTTCTGCTGGTCCATTAGCACCATCTCAAGTTCTAACAGATTCATACTCTTCTGATCTCCTAAAATCTAAGATTATACATTTTATTACCTGTGATGGTTTTCTTAGGTGAGCTTAGATGTTTTTTATTATCTTCATTGATCTTGTTTGCATTCTTTTCTTTCAATCCATGTAACGTACTGTCAAAAGAAACATACTTGTATGACACTGTGGATTCTGAAGTGATGGGATAATCCGTTCTACTATTTGCATCTAACACAGGGGTGATGTTCTCGGATCCTGTTGCACCCAGACGTTCAGAGGGTTGTTGAGTTATGCTTTTAGGCTGAGAGAGATTTTTTGACGACACTGGCTTTGACTCTTCATCACTATCAAATCCAAAAGGATCCTCTGCCATGTCATCATCGTCATCAACTTTGGTTCGCTTTGGGAGGTCTGCAATATCTGGTTTGTGATTTTGCCTCTTCTGTGCTACTTTGGCCACAAATGTGGTCTCTCCCCATTTTGTGCTAAGAGTGGTTCGTTTGTTGGAAAACACTTCATCAAACTTAGAGCTTCCATTTCCACCCTTGCGGCTGTACGTTTTCCCAAATCTAGATGTCATGTTGAAGCCTGTTTCATATTCTCTGTAACAAAAGAACAAATGGTGACATTAAAATACAACCCAGAAAACACATGTATAGCTACGGTCACCTGCAGACGGTCGGGTCGGATCCCGCTGCGAGAATTGTCGCAGCGGGATGCGGTCCCGTGCCCCTGCAGAGGCCTGCAGCTCACCCGCTCCCAGAGTCTTCCGTCTGCACCAGCCCATCACTACTGACATTTCTGTGCGGGACCCACACAGAAATAGAACATGCTGCAATTTGTTTTCTGTGTGTATTTTCACACGGACAAATCGCGGCTGTGTGCATAGGATTGCGTTTTGCAATGCAATCCTATGCAGGCGGGCATGGACGGAAATTCTGCGGGAAATCCCACTGCAGATTTTGCCCGTGTACAGGGGGCCTAAAGGTTTTCCCCAAAAGTCTTCTGTTTGTAACCCAATACCAGCACAAAAAAGTAACCATTAAACTGGCCACAAACCGAACGATTACTGTTAATCAAGACCATTACAAAATGGTTACATATAAGGCGACGGCTACACAACGTGTTCGGTTACTATGATGACAAGGTTGTATCACAATGATATTGTTGTGATGCAAATGTAACATTGCAAGTAACAAATGTGGTCGCATTACAACCTCTGTCCGCAGTTTTGTGCATCTGATGTGTTGCAAATCAAACTGCACCATAAGGCTGGGTTCACACAGGGCGGGATTAGCCAGCCACGTGGACGAGATTTCTCAGAAATGTCGTCCACACGGGACGGCCAATCCGCTGCGGTTAATCCGGCCGAAACCACGGCTGCGGCGCGGCTTTGCCGACCGTAGCCGCGGCTTTGCCGACCGCAGCATGTCTATTCTTTATTCTTTCCACTGCGGCTGCGCTCTTCTCTATGGGAGCGCCGGCCGCAGAGGAAGGGCGAGCGGCCGGGCCGCTTCAAAGCCGCCGCGGGTTTTTCCGTGGCGCTTCTCCCGGCAGAAATCTTGCCGTTTTTGCTGCGGCCAAACCGCGAGATTTCCGGCGGGAATCCGCACCGTGTGACCCCAGCCTAAAAAAGTCCTACAACTTCTTTGCAACAGAAGTCTCCATTTGGGGGACAAATCACACACTTTTTGGTTATGCCACTTATGCTGTAAAGGCCTAGCCTAAAGCAGGCCAGGACTTGTCTCTCCCCAATACCCTAAAACAGAGGCACTCGGACACGCATACATGTATTTACAATAGGAGGCTAGACCGCCGCTGAGATACAGCATTAATAGTGGCTTATGTCCCCGAGGGAAAAAAGAAAAAATGAATCAGGCACCTTGAAATTGAATTGCTCGATCTTTATGTCTGCGGTCAGGGAGAGAGTAAAGGTGCTTTTACATGGAACGATTATTGTTTGCATTCCTGCCATCCAGTGAGAATCTGAATGATTATGCCACGATTGGATGATGAATGAGAAGTCCTTCATTTCTCGTTCGTTGTTCAGCTTCTGCGTGCAGAAAACTACACGTATTATTCCATTTAAACAGGCAGTTACCATTTTTGAACGGCTGCCTGCTTACCGTAAAAGGAGGCCGGCGGTCTGGAATATTCCCGGCTCTGCTCCATTCACAGCACACCTCCATTAACTCAGCGATGCTCGCTCCTGAACGTTTATCCCTGGACAATCAGCCAAGCATCTGTTGCCCAACAGATTGCCCCATTTAAAAGCCCCTTTAACAGGCCCCCATACATGAAAGAGCCGGCAGATTTACATCTAATGTGCATAGCCTGCTTAAAGGGGTTTTTCTCAGTGTATACACTATTGATGACCTATCACCAGGATAGGTCAATAGTTGATTGTCCAGGGTCTGTCGCTCAGGATCCCGAATGATCAGCTGAGTGAACACGTCGGCCTCCGCGCCGACCTCTGTGTAGTGGCTGACGCTTGTAACTACAGGCACAGCTCTCACTGAAAAAGTATGTGAACCCCGAAACACGTTGCCTTGTAAAGCACCTGCTTTGTACTTCATTTGTATTACGTGTAAAGATAAGCAAAAGGACACACCTTTGTCTACATCGTTTAAGGCCAACTTGAAATGGGGGGTAGGGGGGAATGGTTAGTTCCAGATACCCCCAGTACTCTGGAATAGGAGTATTGTGGCACAAAGGAAAATAAGTATTTTTTCTTGATTCTTACTATCCTGGTAATAGGTAATCAATAGTATTTCCCTGGAAAACCCTTTAAGTGTTACTTCTGTGTTACTAAAAACTGCATCTACTCATTAGTATTCTGCTCCGCCGAGCGGAACACTTCTCACATAAACTTTTACTCTGTAGTTTCTGGTAATCTATAATTGTAGTGTTCGGTTTACTGTATGTTAACTGAGAAAAATGTGAGGCAAAGCAAATACACAATATTTCACACAAAATAATTTAAAAAATAAAATAAAGAAACCTTTTTTTCCTTCCAGTTTTCATGTGTGCCCTCCCGCCATCACACTAACTAGCACAGTTTTGTCTAACTGCCCCAACCATAAGTCGCAACACTCCCCCAACGCAGTAAGAACACTCAACATTTTTGAGTTCTGTTAGAGTAGTAAAGTGCCAAAAGAGAAAGGCCATTAACCCTTGCCAATCCACTGTCTGACGTCTGAAGACATTATGATTTAAGGCTGTACAGCTCCAATTTTGGAAGACACCCGTCAGGGTTCTCTTACTGTATATTGCCAGCCTCTCTGCTGTCAGAGCCTATCCAACGGGTCACCTCATGCAGTACTGGCTTTAGCCATCATATAGCGCTGCTGTATAATGGAAGAAAAAGAGCAAGCCCCCTAGGAAAACCAGGATACAAATTGGATTGGAAAGGGTTAACAGCAGTGGCCACCACTGACTACAAGTAAAGCATCCTCATAGGCCGAACACAAGTATAACACTTCTATCCATTATACCTTTCAGTCTTGCACAGAAACACTCATGAGACCCTTTAAAGCATGAGGCGACCTCTGCCTGCAAAAAGGCCTGAAGGAACGGCTACTTAAAGAGCAGCTGTCAGATACCTACATTTCTAATACCAATACTAGGCTACTTAGCTTCACTGTTCTTTGCCATTTGTACATTTAAACACCCTGCATGCCGATTATTGATACTCCCAGGTGGCCCTCAGCTAAAGAGCATCTCCCCCTACATAAGCCGACAGGACAAGAACGTCTTCTTTAGAGAAAATCGTAAGAGGTAAAGGTTTCAGATACAGTAACTATATTTGGGTGGTTTCACACCTACTTTGGGGGTTCTGGTTTCCTGCTCCATTCAGGAACAGAAAAGTGAATCCCCGTGGCTGAACAGCTCCGTCTTGGGATGGAACAGCACTGAATAGACCCCTTTGACTACAATGGGGTCCGCTTGCTTTCAGCACAGCTGCTCAGGTTTTACACGGAAGAAAATGCACTGCATGCGGCACTCTTTCTTCCGTTATTTTGTGCCAGATATGTGAGAAAACCTCTAACCGGAGATTCCAGGTCAGATGTGAAACCGGCCTAAAACAGACATTGGATAAAAGAATCCATTAGACTACATAGTGCCATCCAACAATATTGTAACGTACTTGCTGCAAATCACCTTTACACAATAAAACCACACTGCTTGCCTGTTTAATGCCCGCTGACCCAGAACAGATGCCCCAGCGGTCACCTGCTGGTTCATCTAGAACCTGCCAACTCAGTGATGCCAGTAAGTAAGCTGGTCACAGCCACTGCACATCATCACTGGCATTTCACAGGGAGCCCACCAGGTGCTGGATCAGAGGGGAATTTAAGAGGTGAGGAAAGTTGTATTTTCCATCCGCCCCTGACTAAACGATGAATGATAAATCATTCGCTTCTCATTCATTGTTCAGTTTTTGCATGCAGATCAGTTCTTGTAAACGGGCAGTCACTCACTTATGGACAACACCTGCTTACTGTGAATGGAGGCTAGCGGGCCGGAATGATCCCCTCCATTCAAGGAGAGATACTCGTTCCAGTGTAAAAACACTGGAGTGATTATCTCTGGGACGACCTGTCGGATTTCTCTACCTGACAGGTCGTCCTGTGTAAAAGGGTCCTTAAGTTGGAATCACATGGGCGATTTTAGGGCAGCGTTTGATACCACGTTTCTCATTCCCTCTAAATACACATCTAGTTTGGCTAAAAAAAAAAAATGTAGTTAAAAATGCAACTGCCACAAGAGCTACATGTGATTCTAGCCTTAAGGTATGTTCACAAGGCGGCATTTCACATCTACACCTTATTCATTTTCCAAGAACAGCATGAGGAGTGAAAGCAGTGCTGCGATTGGTTGCTATGCAGGTTATGCATGGCTATCTGGCTCCTATTTCCCTATGTTAATGGGGTTGCCCAGTTGTCAACTACTGATACAAGATAGGCCACTAATAGTAGATCATTGGCGAACTGCGGCCTGAAAATCCCACTAATCAGCTATACTCTGAACCATTGTGCTCATGCACAGAGCTTATTTCTACAGGAAGCCGATACCTCAGTGGCCAGGCTTGGTATTACAGGCAAAGTTCCCATTGAAAAAAATACAGATGCTGGGGGGAGATAGCCAGGGACCAATATAAAAAAATCGTTCCCTATTCACAGTAGATAAAGGCAGGATCATTACAGATCCAATTGCTGCGATCACCTGCAATCAAGAGAACTGCATACCCTGAATCACCCTGATGAATGAAGCAGTGGCGCACATGAATGACTACTTTTCCATTCACTTCCATGCAAAAGATGGCTGAATACAAAGTTTGCCTGATTATTGTTCATGCTGCTCATACCTGGTGACAGGTTCGCTTTAATAGACTACTGTGGTCTTAAAAGGCCAGATATAGTGGGAGGCCAGTGTGTCTTGTTTTGACCAAGGCATTTAAACGGGTTGTCCAGGACTTTTTTTTTTTCTGTTGATGATCGGCAAGGATCTGTTGTTCGAGATTCCCAATGATCAGCCACTGTCACAGTAGAAAGCGGATCATGCTGACCATAGTGCAGTGGCCAAGGTTGGTATTGCAGGCACATCTCCAATTCAGGCCTCATGTCCACGGGCGGGTTGGGTTCAGTGGGTGGAAGCCCTGCTGCGGTATCCCACCCTCCCTGCGGCATGAGGACATTCTGGACGCATGCAGGTTTTTGTTTTTTTTTTAAATCTCCTGCTTTCCCGCGGGACCCGCAGCACACCCGAAGTGACAGTTCTGGGTGTGCCACAGATCGGACGGCTTCCACTGACTTCAATGGAAGCTGTCCCTGCGGCAAAACGCAGCAGGCTGCAATTTGTTGTCCGGACCGGGCGGTCCGGAAAACAAACCCGCATGCTTTAATTAAGTTTCGGGGCGCCCATGAATAGTCTATGGGCGGCTTGAACAAACTAGACATCCACAATGTACTAAGGTGCCACACATCCATCCTGCTGGGTGACAGATAACATAACACAGGCCTAGAAGGCGAATAGGGTGCATGCTATTGCACTTATAAATCTACGATTTTAGCAAGAAACATCTTGCGTCGCTGCACTTGCATATTTCACGCATGTGAAAACACGTATGATTTTGCAATAGTAATCATATACATCATACTTGCATGAAAATTGTATGGCACGGGACACAATTTTATTTCAGGCTCCAATAGGCAATAATGGAGAATTGCCCCAAAAACAGGCCATACTGTGACTTTTCTATCTTAGCTCATCGGTAAGGCTGCCTGTCCATGGGAATTCTTGCATTGCGTTATCAGCGGTGATAATCTGGCCAGAGGTAACGCAGTGCATGCTTTCCGTTGCTATGGAAAGCGCAGCCCCCTGTCCACAAGCAGAGAATCGCTATGATTCAAATCACAGCATGATAGGCTCACCGCAGAGAACGGACAGGTCTCCCCATCATCCCACGTTGCGGAATATCGCTAGCGATATTCCGCTACAGCCATGGACAGGAGGCCTTAGAGAAAGATTGCTCATGTGGACATTCAGAGACTGGCTTTTTGCACCCCTATCTCAGTGCAGAACAAGGTGGTGACAGTCACTAATTGCAGTGATATCTTTGCTGTATGGATCTGTGCAGTAGTTTTTGAGAAAGTTTCCTTTCACCAGTAGCATTGCGCACACGGAAGACTACAGCGCACGCATGTGAGGTCAGTCTGGCCGCTTGCACCTGAAGTTCAGTGACGCTAAAACACGTAACAACTCCAGCAGGCGGAGCCGGTAATGTCAGGAAGCATTGAATGGGTCAGTTTTTACATCTATGGTAATGGAGAGGCACAGACAGCAGGCAGATTGGGAACACCCATCGGGCGGTACACCTCTAATTTACAAGATGGAGTGAAATGGAAAAACAAAATAACTACCATCTTCTAAGCGCCATAACTTTATTTTTCCATCGATATAGTTGTGCGAGGGCTCACTTTTTGGGCGACATCCTGTAGTTTCTATTGGTACCATTTGGGAGTACATACGACTTTTAATGCTTATTACATTTTTTCTTGAAGATGGTGTGAACAAAAACAAAAACAAAAAAAAACCTGCACAATTCTGGCATTGTTTATTTATTTTTTGTCAACAATCACCGTGCGGGGTAACAATCTTTAAGACTTTAAGGCCCAAAAATCCACGTGGAAGATCCTCAGATGCAGAAGCCCATAGGAATGCATTAGTATCTGCAGGCAAATAAATGCATGCGGATGTGATTTTCTTTTCCCAGCGTGCGGGAAAAAAAACAGAAGGCCCCAGCTGACATGGCAACCCACGATCTCAGTGTGGGACCTCTGAACATCAATAGAGCATTTTGGAATTGACAGCGGCAGTTAAAGGGTTAACAGCTCCAATCAGCAGCATAGTTGATCGGAGCTGTTGAAAGTGGGCGTCGGCTGTAAGAAACAGCCAGCACCGGCATTGTATGGAGCGGGAACAACTCAGGATCCCTCTCCATACAAAACAAGAACATGCAGGATGTAACTGTACGTCCTGCAGCGTTCAACGATTCAAGTAGTCCTGGATACTTATGAGCTGCAGACTAACCACACCCATCCCGCTCTCTAGCCAATGATTAACAGCTGTCTGGTCATTAGGAATCTCATAAACAGGCATATAGTCATTGCACGTAGTGTGCAACACGTGTTGCCGACTACCTATTGATTTGCATCACGCCAGTCACACCAGCAGGGATTTTTTTCAAGTCTATACACATGCCAAGATGGTGCATAAGGAGCGACGGCATTCTGCAACAATCATGCCATTGCATACTTGGCGAGAGCTGGCAGTCACGGTTCTGTGAGCTTGGCCTTACTGTGCCTAATGAGCCGCCAATCATTGGCTAGAGGGCAGGATGGGTGTGGGTAGCCTGCAGCTCATGAATGTGCAAACTACGGTAGTTCTATGCATGTGCTACTACTAATAAAATGCAAGTTCCTCCACAACTACTGCACAGATCCACACAGCAGACATATCACTATCTTTCAGGTCTGTCTAGGGGCGGCCTTCACAGGGTCCATTAACCCTTTCCAATCCACTGTCAGACGTATAAAGACATTATGATTTAAGGCTGTACAGCTCCGATGTTGGAAGACGTCCGTCAGGGTTTTCTTACTGTATATTGCCAGCCTCTCTGCTGTCGGAGCCTATCCAACATGTCACCTCATGCAGTACTGGCTTTAGCCAGTAGATAGCGCTGTTTTATAACAGCAGAAAAAGAGTAAGGCCCCTAGGAAAACCAGTAAACAATTTGGATTGCAAAGGGTTAATAGTGAAAACACCACCCAAGAACGGGACCTCTATCGTTACAGAAACCTGCAAAGACCAACAGGTAACGGACTGTACGGAATGCCGACAAACAGAAACCTACCGGACAACCCCTTTAATATTCTCAACCGCCCCACCCCCCAGAAAACACAAATGTTTCAAGGATCGCCAGTCCTAGAGCTTAAAACCCGTTCTAGAACTTTTCGAAGCCTAGGTGGAAAAGCTAGTGCAGATTGATCCAACGTATTGATGTCCATTTCTGCAGCTTTCTATAATGGCCAGTAGAGCATATCCATCCAGAGGTGGCGGTTTCAGGATCTTAAATAGGACACCTTGATGAGACCCCTGGACGGAGCAGACAGGAAAAAAAAAAGTGTGAATGGATCTTTAGGTTGCTTCTACATGGGCGATTTTCTCATGATGTGACGCCTTACTCTGCTATGACCGTAATTCAATGGAGAGCACCGAGCCTACCGGATAACAATCACTTCCTATAAAAAAATAATCACCACCGCTTGTTGGACAGAAGCCAGAGGACTACATTCTCCATGCAGGAGGGTCCCCACCTATATAGTCACGTCTGGTCCCTTGAATACAGTGATGGCTCTGAGACATGTACAAATATGGAACAGGGGGGTCCGCACTACACAGCCATGTATGTCGGAGCGGTATAAACCTAATTTGCATAGAGGGTCCCCTGCACCTATATAGTCCGGTATATCTGGCACTATATATAGTGATACCACCGAGTTGCATACACTACACACATCACACAGGGAGGCCCACCTATATAGTCATGCATGTCCTCCCTGTATACAATGATGTCCATGACCTAGAGACACTACACATTACACAGGGGGCCCCCCACCTATATAGTCATGTGAATTCAGCCCCTGTACACAGTGACTTTCAAGAGCTGTATACACCGTGGGTCCCCAACTATATAGTCATGTATGTTTCCCCTGTATACAGTAACATCCCTGAGCAGTATACACTGAGGGACCCACCTATATAGTCCTGTATGTCCCCCTTTATACAGGGATGTCCCTGAACTGTATGCAATGGGGGTCCCCCCTATATAGTCATGCATGTCCCCACCTATATACAGTGGCGTTCCTAAACTGTATACACTACACATCACACAGGGGGTCCCCACCTTTATAGTCATTTAAGTTCCCCCTGTATAGTTATGTTCCAGAGCTGTATACATTGAGGGTTCCACCTATAGTCGGGCATGTCCCCTTTGTATATAGTAACATCCCTGAGCTGTATATACTACACATCACACACAGAGCCCTACCTATATAGTTGTGTATGTCCACCTGCATACAGTCATGTCCTTGAGCGCTATACACTGAGGGTTCCACCTATATAGTTCTGCATGTCCCTCCTGTATACGCTACACATCACACCTTGGGTCCCACCTATATAGTCATTTCTATCCCCCTGTATACAGTGATATCCTTGACCTGTATACACTGGGGGTCCCACCTTAATATTCATTTATATCCCTGTATACAGTGACATCCCTAAGCTGTATACACCAGGGTTCTCACCTATATAGTCATGTATGTCCCCACCCATATACAGCAACGAACCTAAACTGTATACAATACACATCACACAGGGGGCCCCCACCTATATAGCCATTTATGTTCCCCTATATACAGTCATGTCCCTGAGCTGTATACACTGAGGGTTCCACCTAGTTATCTATGGCCTCCTGTAGACAGTGAGGTCCCTCAGCAGTGTACACTGAGGTCCCACCTATATAGTCTTGCATGTCCCCCCTGTATACAGTGAGATCCTTAAGCTGTATACACTACACATCACACGAGTGATCCTACCTATATAGTCGTGTATGTCCCCAGCTATATACAGTGACGTCCCTGAGCTGTATACACCGGAGGTCCCCACCTATATAGTCATGTATGTCCCCACTTATATACAGTGACGTCCCTGAGCTGTATACACTATACATCACACAGGGGGTCTCCACCTATATAGTTATTCATGTTCCCCTGTATACAGTCATGTCCATGAGCTGCATACACAGGGGGTCCCCATCTATAAAGTCATACATAACCACACAGTATACAGTGACGCCCCTGAGTTGTGTAAACTACACATCACACAGGGGTTCCCCACCTATATAGTCATGTATATTCCCCCTTTCTACATTGATATCCTTGAGCTGCACACACCAGACACCACACCGGGGTCCCACCTATATATTTATGCATGCCCACTTCCTGTATAGAGTGATGTCCATGGGCTGTATACACTGGGTATCCACACCTCTATAGCCCTGTATGTCCCTGAGCTGTATACACCAGTGGGTTCCTACCTATATATACACACCTGCAAGTCCCCCTGCATACAGTGATGTCCCTAAGTTTTATTCACTGGTGTCTCCACCTATATAGTTATGTATATCCCCTTGTATACAGTGAAGTCCCTGAGCTATATACACTACACATCAAACCGGTAGTCCTCGCCTCTATAGTCCTATAGGTTCCCCCTGTATACAGTTATGTCCCAGAACTGTATACACCGGAGAGCCCCACCTATATAGTCAGGTATATTCCCCACTGTATACACTGGGTGCCCCCCCACCAATAGATTCATGCATGTCCGCCCTGTATACAGCGACTTACCTGAGCTATATAAACTACACATCACATCGGGGTCCCACCTATATAGTAATTTATATCCCCTTGTATTCAGTGATGTCCTTGAGCTGTATACACCGGGGTCCCACCTATGTACTAATTTTCCTGTAAAAAGAGATGTCACTGGGCTGTATACACTGGGTTTCACACCTATATAGGCAGGCATGTCCCCCTGTATACACCAGGGGTCCCCACCTATATAGTCATGTGGATCCCCCCCCCTATGTACAGTGATGTCCCTGACCTGCATACACTGGGGGGGTTCAACGAATCTAGTTACGTATGTGCATTGTATACAGTGATGTCCCTGGGTTGTATACACCGGGGGTCCCCCCACTCTATATAGTCATGTATGTCCCACCTTAATACAGTGATAACACGAGGTGCGCCACCTATACAGTCATGTATGTTCCCCGCTGTATACAGTTCTGTTCCTAGGCTGTAAACACCGGGGGTCTCCACCTATCTAGTCATGTCCCCCCTGTATGCAGTGATGTCCCTGGGCTGTATACACCGGGTGTCTCCACCTATATATGCATGTCTCCCTGTATATTGTGATGTCCCTGAGCTGTGTACACCGGGGGTCCTTGTATACAGTGATTTCACTGAGCTGTATACACAATAGGTCCCTCACCCCTATATAGTCATGTATGCCCCCATGCATACAGCGATGTCCCTGAGCTGCATACACAGGGTGGTCTCACCTATGACAGTGATGTCCCTGGGCTGTATACACCGGGGTCTCCACCTATATAGACATGTATGTCCCCCCTGTATACACCAGAGGTCTCCACCTATATAGTCATGTATGTCCCCTCTGTATGCAGTGATGTCCCTGGGCCGTATACATCGGGGGGTCTCACCTATATATGTATGCCCCCCCCCCTGTATACAGTGCTATCCCTGAGCTGTATACGCCGTGGGTCTCACCTATATACAGTGCTGTCCCTGAGCTGTATACGCCGTGGGTCTCACCTATATACAGTGCTGTCCCTGAGCTGTATACGCCGTGGGTCTCACCTATATACAGTGCTGTCCCTGAGCTGTATACGCCGTGGGTCTCACCTATATACAGTGCTGTCCCTGAGCTGTATACGCCGTGGGTCTCACCTATATACAGTGCTGTCCCTGAGCTGTATACGCCGTGGGTCTCACCTATATACAGTGCTGTCCCTGAGCTGTATACGCCGTGGGTCTCACCTATATACAGTGCTGTCCCTGAGCTGTATACGCCGTGGGTCTCACCTATATACAGTGCTGTCCCTAAGCTGTATACGCCGTGGGTCTCACCTATATACAGTGATGTCCCTGAGCTGTATACGCCGTGGGTCTCACCTATATACAGTGATGTCCCTGAGCTGTATACACCGTGGGTCTCACCTATATATGCATCTCCCCCCTGTATACAGTCATGTCCCTGAGCTGTATACATAGGGGGTCTCACCTATATATGCATCTCCCCCTGTATACAATGATGTCCCTGAGCTGTACACATCGGGGGTCTCACCTATATATGTATGCCCCCCCCCCCACTGTATACAGTGATGTCCCTGAGCTGTATATATCGGGGGTCTCACCTATATATGTATGCCCCCCCCCCCTGTATACAGTGATGTCCCTGAGCTGTACACATCGGGGGTCTCACCTATATATGTATGCCCCCCCTGTATACAGTGATGTCCCTGAGCTGTACACATCGGGGGTCACACCTATATATGTATGCCCCCCCCCGTATACTGTGATGTCCCTGAGCTGTACATATCGGGGGTCTCACCTATATATGTATCTCCCCCCTGTATACAGTGATGTCCCTGAGCTGTACATATCGGGGGTCTCACCTATATATGTATCTCCCCCCTGTATACAGTGATGTCCCTGAGCTGTACACATCGGGGGTCTCATCTATATATGTATCTCCCCCCTGTATACAGTGATGTCCCTGAGCTGTACACATCGGGGGTCTCCCCTATATATGTATCTCCCCCCTGTATACAGTGATGTCCCTGAGCTGTACACATCAGGGGTCTCACCTATATATGTATCTCCCCCCTGTATACAGTGATGTCCCTGAGCTGTACACATCGGGGGTCTCACCTATATATGTATCTCCCCCCTGTATACAGTGATGTCCCTGAGCTGTACACATCGGGGGTCACACCTATATATGTATGCCCCCCCTGTATACAGTGATGTCCCTGAGCTGTACACATCGGGGGTCACACCTATATATGTATGCCCCCCCCTGTATACTGTGATGTCCCTGAGCTGTATATATCGGGGGTCTCACCTATATATGCATCTCCCCCCCTGTATACAGTGATGTCCCTGAGCTGTACACATCGGGGGTCTCACCTATATATGTATCTCCCCCCTGTATACAGTGATGTCCCTGAGCTGTATATATCGGGGGGTCTCACCTATATATGTATCTCCCCCCTGTATACTGTGATGTCCCTGAGCTGTATATATCGGGGGGTCTCACCTATATATGTATCTCTCCCCTGTATACAGTGATGTCCCTGAGCTGTATATATCGGGGGGGTCTCACCTATATATGTATCTCCCCCCTATATACAGTGATGTCCCTGAGCTGTACACATCGGGGGTCACACCTATATATGTATGCCCCCCCCCCCCTGTATACTGTGATGTCCCCTGAGCTGTATATATCGGGGGTCTCACCTATATATGTATCTCCCCCCTGTATACTGTGATGTCCCTGAGCTGTACATATCAGGGGTCTCACCTATATATGTATCTCCCCCCTGTATACAGTGATGTCCCTGAGCTGTACACATCGGGGGTCACACCTATATATGTATCCCCCCCCCCCCGTATACTGTGATGTCCCCTGAGCTGTATATATCGGGGGTCTCACCTATATATGTATCTCTCCCCTGTATACAGTGATGTCCCTGAGCTGTATATATCGGGGGGGTCTCACCTATATATGTATCTCCCCCCTATATACAGTGATGTCCCTGAGCTGTACACATCGGGGGTCACACCTATATATGTATGCCCCCCCCCCCCCTGTATACTGTGATGTCCCCTGAGCTGTATATATCGGGGGTCTCACCTATATATGTATCTCCCCCCTGTATACTGTGATGTCCCTGAGCTGTACATATCAGGGGTCTCACCTATATATGTATCTCCCCCCTGTATACAGTGATGTCCCTGAGCTGTACACATCGGGGGTCACACCTATATATGTATCCCCCCCCCCCGTATACTGTGATGTCTCCTGAGCTGTATATATCGGGGGTCTCACCTATATATGTATGCCCCCCCCCCCCTGTATACTGTGATGTCCCCTGAGCTGTATATATCAGGGGTCTCACCTATATATGTATCTCCCCCCTGTATACAGTGATGTCCCTGAGCTGTACACATCGGGGGTCACACCTATATATGTATCCCCCCCCCCCCCCCCGTATACTGTGATGTCCCCTGAGCTGTATATATCGGGGGTCTCACCTATATATGTATGCCCCCCCCCCCCCCCTGTATACAGTGATGTCCCTGGGCTGTATATATCGGGGGTCTCACCTATATATGTATCTCCCCCCTGTATACAGTGATGTCCCTGGGCTGTATATATCGGGGGTCTCAGCTATTTGCGTATGTATGTCCCCCTGTGGCGTCCTGTGGACGGGCCGCTCGCACTGAACACCAGCAGGCGCCCCCTCCGGCTCAGGGAAGGACTGCACGGCCCCGGTGGGGCTCCGGCTGATGGGGAGGACTGCACGGCCCCGGTGGGGCTCCGGCTCGGAGGCCCCTGAAGTTGCTCCCCAGGCCGCTGGAAAGTTTCCTGCTCCCCCGCAGGCCGCACTCCGCCTCAGGAAACTTCCCCAAAGCTCGGCCGCAGGGACGGCGTGGGGCAGGCCGCACGGCTCGGGGACCGTCACCGCCGCCGCCGTCCCCCACCTCTATCCCCTCGGAGAGAAACTCACGCTCTAATCCCCTGGGCTCCACTCAGAGCTCGGCGTCTCCCAGGCGTCCACGGCCGGTCTCCACAGCGGCGCGTCCTCCTCCGCTCCCCGCTGGCAGGCGCAGCACCGGGAACCGAGAACCACAAGACCGACAGCAAATATCCGGCTGTTATTATTTAAACAGGGCCCGGGAACATCCCTCCGCCATTTGCCCCCCTTCCGTCACTACGCTCACACAGCGCCCGGCCGACCAATCAGCAAGCGCCTTACTCAGCCATTAGCCAGTAGGAAACACTGCGCATGCGCCAGCAAGGGCGGGGACCATCCAGTGACGCAAAAGTGGAAACGCAACCGATTGGCTGGACTCATATGCGGAAGTCGCAGTGCATTCTGGAATTGGTAGTTTTTTGCTTGGTTTTTCTCTGCCGTTCTCCCTCCGCTTTTATTTAGTACTTTCTCACCAGGCAGCGATTCTGCGGAGTGTAGTCGGGGTCCTAGCGGCTCATGTGTGTGTGCTCATGAACCTCGTTTGTTACTGATATGAAGCCAATGTAATAATAAAGGACAGTTTGTTCACAGGAAGTAAAGAAAAATGGCTGCTTGTTATGCACAGAAATTTGACGTCTCGCTGGTGGCGTCCTGAAGAGATTTTAATTAAAGGGATTGTCCGGCGTATTAACCCCTTGTAATAAAATAATAAAGTGAACTATACTTATGGCCCTTTTACTTAGGATGATAGTCGGGTAACCAATGGCACGAGTGCTGATGTCACCGCTAAGGTCGTTAGCGCTCGTAAAGAGCGTTTACACTGGCAGACTTCACTGCTGGATTGCGGGATTCTCGCTCAGTGCTTCACCTATATGATGTGATGAGCGGGGAGGGGGCTTTTACACGTAACGAGAATCCCGCGATCCAGCGATGGTTTTATGCTGACTGAAAGTCAGTAATAGCGAAACGTGAACGAATGGTAAACTTATTTTTTTGCATTTACACGGGATGATTATCGCTCATTTTTATTTGTTTTGAGCAATCATCGTCCCACATAAATGGCCCTTTACCTGAGCGCCAGTAGTTCAGCAGTGTGACGCTGCAGCCTCTCATTGGTGCTGCCGTCATCTGTCAGTACAATCACTGGGACCACAGCGGGGCTGCAGTGCTAGATCCGAGGGGACGGGTGAAGGTGCGTTTACACCTAACGATTTATCGAGTTGGATCGTGCAGCCTGTTTATACAGGCAGATAAATCATTTGCCCGCTAAATCGTTCAATCGCTACCCTCGCTGTATAAGTCAGTGAGAACGACTGAACGATTGGTATTTAAACTGATTACCGGACAAGCCAACAATGAATTTTATGCCTGCATGAAATGAACGAAGCATCATTCGTCATTTGATTGTTGGCCGTGTTTATACTGAACGATTATCCTTCATTTTTCCTTGTTTAAACTATTTTTGGAACAATAACCATTCCATGTAAAAGGGCCTTAATTATAGTTCACATTATTATTTTTCTACGGGGGTCCTGTTGTAGCGGGGGGTCTCCAATAAACAGACAACCCCTTTAATACGTATTCTAAATTTTTGTGAAGATGTAGAGAACAGTCGGTCTTAGAGCTGATACCCGGCCTAGAACCTTCTGAAGCGCCTGATTTACCTTGGTGGCACATTTGGTGCAGATTAGTATTGTCGTTTGGCATAAAGAACAGACAGCAGAAAGTCTTATATGTATACCCATATATACCCACTGGTGTAACTATAGGGGATGCAGAGGATGCAATTGCACCCGGGCCCAGGAGCCTTAAGGGGCCCATAAGGCCTCTCTTCTCCATATAGGGAGCCTAGTACTATGAATAAAGCATTATAGTTAGGGGCCCTGTCACAGGTTTTGTATTGGGGGCCGAGAGCTTCTAGTTACGCCTCTGTATATAACATATATACTAGTTAATATACCCATGTGTTGCTAGCGATTTTATGACTAGCAGTGCTGGAATATACAAAATTGGTTACAAAAATGAGCCGAGCACCGCACTGTTATGAAAGTTGTCCAAAGGAAAATCTTTGTTGCCCATAGCAACCAATCACAGCACAGCTTTCATTTTACCTCAGCAGTATAAGAAATAGTAACAAATCACAGCGCAGCTTTTATTTTACCTCAGCAGTATAAGAAATGAAAGTTCAGCTGTGATTGGTTACTATTGGCAACAAAAATTACATGGGGAAGTCGGTGAGTTTTCGTTTTTTTATTAACGATAGTATTCATCGCCTGATGCTGAAAAACGCTCATGCAAAATTTCACTTAAATCAGACCAGAACTGTGGATGTGTCTACAACACAAACAGATTTAGCGTTTTATATATAGGGGACACTATTACTACTGAGGCCACTGTGGGGGTCACTATTACTACTGGGGCTGAAATAGGGGACAATATTACAACTGAGGCCAATGTGGGGGTCACTATTACTACTGGGGCTGAAATAGGGGACAATATTACAACTGAGGCCAATGTGGGGGTCACTATTACTACTGGGACTAATATCAGGGGCACTATTACTACTGAGGCCGCTGTGGGGGTCACTATTACTACTGGTGCTAATATAGGGGTCACTATTACTACTGAGGCCACTGTGGGGGTCACTATTACTACTGGGACTAATATAGGGGTCTCTATTACTACTGTGACCACTATGGGGGTCACTATTACTACTGGGCCTAATATAGGGGGCAATATTACTACTGAGGCCCCTGTGGGGGTCACTATTACTACTGAGGCCAATATAGGGGACACTATTACTACTGAGACTGACATAGGGGACACTATTACTAATGAGACCACAGTGGGGGTCACTATACGACTGTTGCTAATATTGGGGGCACTATTACAACTGGGATCACTATAGGGGGTCACTATTACTACTGGGTCTACTTTGCGGGTCACTATTACTACGGAAGCCAATGGAGGGGTCACTATTACTACTGAGTTCAGTGTTGGAGTCACTATTACTACTGATGCCGATATAGGGGAAACTATTACTACTGAGGCCGATGTAGGGGACGCTAATACTACTGAAACCACTGTGGGGTCACTATTACTACTGGTGCTAATATAAGGGGCACTGTTACTACTGAGATCACTATGGGGGTCACTATTACTACTGGGGCTAGTATAGGGGACACTATTACTACTGAGGTAGAAGTAGGGGATGCTAATACTACTGACACCACTGTGGGGATCACTATTACCACTGGTGCTACCCCTGTTTCCCTGAAAATAAGACATACCCTGAAAATAAGACATAGCATGATTTTCCAGAATTTTTGAGGATGCAAAACGATTTTTCAGGCTTTTTGAGGATGCTTGAAATATAAGACCTACTCCAAAATTAAGCCCTGCTAACAGTTAATTAAAAATGTAAAAAAAAGTTAAACCTTTTTGAACAAAAATTAATATAAGACACTATCTTATTTTCGGGGAAACATGTAACAACTATTACTACTGTTGCTAGTGTAGGGAATAAAATTACTACTGAGGCCACTGTGGGGGTCACTAGTACTACTGGGGCTGATATAGGGGACACTATTACTACTAAATCCGATATAAGGGACACTATTACTACTGAGGCGACTGTGGGGGTCACTATTACTACGGGTGCTAATATCGGGGGCAGTATTACTACTGGGACCACTATGGGGGTCATTATTACTACTGGAGCTATTATAGTAGACACTATTACTACTGAGGCAACTGAGGAGGTCACTATTACTGAGGCCGATATAGGGGGCACTGTTACTACTGAGTCCAATATAGGGGACACAATTACTAGTGAGGCCACTGTGGGGGTCACTATTACTACTGGTGATGATATAGGGGGCACTATTAATAATGGGACCACTATGGAGGTCACTTTTACTACTGGGGCTAATATAGGGGACAATATTACTACTGAGGCCACTGTGGGGGTCACTATTACTACTGAGGCCAATACAGGGGACACTATTACTACTGAGGCCACTGTGGGTGTCATTATTACAACTGGTGCTAAAATCAGGGGAACTTTTCCAACTGAGACCACTACGGGGATCCCTATTACTACTGGAGCTAATATAGGGGACACTATTACTACTGAGGCCACTGTCGGGGGCACTATTACTACTGAGGCCAATACAGGGGACACTATTACTA
Source organism: Eleutherodactylus coqui (assembly GCF_035609145.1). Lineage (NCBI taxonomy): Eukaryota > Metazoa > Chordata > Amphibia > Anura > Eleutherodactylidae > Eleutherodactylus > Eleutherodactylus coqui. Next base: position 184,970,656 of record NC_089840.1, on the reverse strand, counting down.
CTGAGGCCACTGTGGGTGTCATTATTACAACTGGTGCTAAAATCAGGGGAACTTTTCCAACTGAGACCACTACGGGGATCCCTATTACTACTGGAGCTAATATAGGGGTCACTATTACTACTGAGTCCACTGTCGGGGGCACTATTACTACTGAGACCAATGTGGGGGTCACTATTTCTACTGGCGCTAATATAGGGGTCGCTATTACTACTGCGACCACTATGGAGATCACTATTACTACTGAGGCCACTATGGGGGTTACTTTTACTAGTGGGGCTTATATTTGAGACACTATTAGTACTGAGGCCGATATAGGGGACACTATTACTACTGAATCCGATATAGAGGACACTATTACTACTGAGGCTACTGTGGGTGTCACTATTAATAATGGTGCTAATATAGGGGGCACTGTTACTACTGGGATCACTATGGGGGTCACAATTACTACTGGGGCTAGTATAGGGGGCACTTTTACTACTGAGGCTGATATAGGGGACAATATTACTACTGAAGCCGATGTAGGGGACGCTATTACTACTGAGGCCACTGTCGGGGTCACTATTATTACTGGTGCTAACATAGGGGGCACTGTTACTACTGGGATCACTATAGGTGTCAATATTACTACTGGGGCTAGTATAGGGGATACTATTACTACTGAGGCCACTGTGGGGGTCACTAGTACTACCGAGGCTGATATAGGGGACACTATTTCTACTGAGTCCGATATAGAGGGCACTATTACTACTGAGGCGACTGTGGGGGTCCCTATTATTACTGGTGCTAATATCAGGGGCACTATGACTACTGAGACCACTATGGGGGGTCTCTATTACTACTGGGGCTAATATAGGAGACACTATTACTACTGAGGCCACTGTGGGAGGCACTATTACTACTGAGTCCGATATAAGGGATACTATTACTACTGAGACCACTGTGGGGGTCACTATTACTACTTTTGCTAATGTGGGGGGCACTATTACTACTGGGACCACTATGGAGATGACTATTACTACTGGGGCTAATATAAGGTTCATTATTACTACTGAGGCCACTGTGGGTGTCACTTTTACTACTGGGGCTGATATAGGAGACACTATTACTACTGAGGCCAATATAGGGGACACTATTACTACTGGGGCCGATATAGGGGACACTATTACTACTAAATCCGATATAGAGGATACTTACTACTGAGGCTCTTATGGGGGACACTATTACTACTAAGGCCACTGTGTGGGTCACTATTACTACTGAGGCAGATATAGGGGACACTAGTACTACGGAATTCGATATAGAGGACACTATTACTATTGAGGCTACTGTGAGGGTTGCTATTGCTACTGGTGCTAATATAGGGGGGCACTGTTACTACTGGGATCACTATGGGGGTCACTATTACTACTGGGGCTAGCACAGCGGACACTATTGCTACTGAGTCCGATATAAGGGACACTATTACTACTGAGGTCACTCTGGGGGTCACTATTATTACTTTTGCTAATATAGGGAACACTATTACCACTGGGACCACAATGGGGGTCAATATTACAACTGGGGCTAATGTAGGGGGTCACTATTACTACTGAGGTCACTGTCAGGGTCACTTTTACTACTGATGCCTGTATAGGGGACAGTATCACTACTGAGGCCGATATAGGGGGCACTATTAATACTGAGGCTGACATAGGGGATGCTATTACTACTGTTGCCAATATTGGGGGCACTATTACTACTGGGACCACTATGGGGGTCACTATTACCACTGGAGCTAATATAGGAGACACTATTACTACTGAGGCGACTGCGGGGGTCACTATTACTACTGAGGCCAATATAGGGGACACTATTGCTACTGAGGCCAATATAGGGGACACAATTACTACTGAGGCCACTGTGGGGGTCACTATTGCTACTGGTGATAATATAGGGGGCACTTTTACTATTGGGACCACTATGGAGGTCACTTTTACTACTGGGGCTCATATAGCGGACAATATTACTACTGAGGCCACTGTGGAGGTCAATCTTACTACTGAGGCCAATATAGGAGACACTATCACTACTGAGGACACTGTGGGGGTCACTATTACAACTGGTGCTAATATAAGGGGTACTTTTACAACTGAGACCACAATGGGGGTCACTATTACTACTGGAGCTAATATAGGGGACACTATTACTACTGAGGCCACTGTGGTGGTCACTATTACTACTGGGGCCAATGTGGGGGTCACTGTTACTACTGGGGCTGATATAGGGGTCACACTTACTAATGAGTCCAGTGTTGGGGTCACTATTACTACTGATGCCGATATAGGGGACACTATTACTACTGAGGCCGATATAGGGGACGCTATTACTACTGAGGCCACTGTGGGGGTCACTATTATTACTGGTGCTAATATAGAGGGCAGTATTACTACTGGGACCACTATGGAATCACTATTACTTCTGGGCTAATATAGGGGACACTATTACTACTGAGGCCACTGTGGGTGTCACGTTTACTACTGGGGCTGATATAGGGGACACTATTACTACTGGGGCCGATATAGGGGACACTATTACTACTGAGGCTTTGAGGTTTTTGATGCAGAAATTCTGTGGATTTTGGTTCAGATATCCTGCTGTGCAAAAATCCACACCATTTTCTGTTACATGTGAATGTACCCTATCTGTGGCATGCGCTGCATGATCAAAATGTGGACTGAAGTTTTTTTTACCCCATAGTGACGCAGCCTATTTTGTGACAAAGACAAACAAGGTTCCAAGAGTTTGTGGTAATGCCAGAAGTGCTGTAAAGAGCACAATTGTTTGTATGCTTTAATCCAGCTAAACTGAAGAAGAGATGTGACCCCTTAACATGTTTTCATACGCTGGCTTTGCGCGTCGTCCAAGAAAAGAGAAGTTCTACACTACTTTATTCATGACTTTCAATTTCTACCGAGTTTAGAGCATTGCACCTTTTCACCAGCCTTTTTAGTACTTTCTCCTTGTCACATTTATACTAAGATGACCAGACGGCCTGATTTAAGCGGGACAATTTCGCTTTGGGACCATGTGACCCCAGCAGGACAGCCATTTTCCCCACTTTTGTTCTGCTTTCAGGACGTCTGGTCACCAATAAGGTGACTACCAGCCGGGGTACCACAGCTTCCTGGCTGGTAATCACTTTGCAGCACCGTGGACGGATGATGCCACTGTGGGGGGCAAGTTTACTACTGAGGATACTGTGGGGGTCACTTTTACTACTGAGGCTACTGTGGGGGTTACCATTACTACTGAGGCTACTGTGGGGGTCACTATTACTGCTGGGGCCACTGTGGGGGCACTATTCCTACTAGGCCTACTGTGGTGGGGCACTATTACTACTGGGGCCACAGTGGGTGTCACTATAACTGCTGATCTACTGTGGGGGTCACTATTACTAGTGAGACCAATATAGGGGGCATTGTTACTACTGGAATCACTGTGGGTGTCACCATTACTACTGAGGCAACTGTAGGAGTCACTATTACTACTGAGGCCACTGTGGGGGTCACTATTACTACTAAGACCACTATGGGGGTCACTGTTACTACTGAGTAAACTGTGGGGGTCACTATTAGTACTGGCGCCACTGTGGGAGTCACCATTACTGCTGAGGCAACTGTGGGGGACACTATTACTACTGTATATAGGGGACATAAATACTACTGAGGCCGCTCTGCACATGGCAGCATACCTCAAGCTGATTTAGGAGATGTAAACAGGCGAAAATGCTGTGGAATTTCCACAGCAGAAATTTCTGCTGCAAATTCTGCAGCATCTCTGCATCCAAATAAACTGTTAAAATCTGTACCATTGGTGTGGATTTTGACTGAAAATCAGCCACATACCTGCAGCTGATTTCATACTATGTTGCACTCCCCTCAACTTCTCCAAAGGCTTCCTGCTATCGGCGTTTACTGGATTTCGGTACCCAGCGGCGGGCGATGCTGGTTAGGCAAGGCCACTACAAGCCACTGGGATCCGGAAGCTGGGGAGCGCTGACAGCAGGAAGCCTATGGAGGAGGTGAGGGTATGAAACAGACTTGGGTACGCGGCTGATTTCCAGTCAAAATCCGCACCAATGGTACAGATTTTCTAAAATGCTGCAGAATTTGCGCCCCGGCTGTGTACTTTTTATAACCACAGAGGTAAAATCATATGTCGTGATAAGCCCCGCCCCCTAACCACACCCCTCTGCCCCGCTTTGATCCAGGGAAAATATGGTCACCTTTTTTATCACCAACAAGGTGGAGCGTTATCTGGCAGGCAGCACCTCTACCATTTCAAACATCAGTAATTACAGATCCTTATTTGTTAATCTCCTTCCATCGGGTTCTGCTCCACCCTCATTTTTTTGGACCTAATAACATAACAATTTTTGGGAGATTTTCATTTCCACTTTTCAAAGCCATAACTTTTTTATTTTACGCCAGCATAGCAACGTGAGGTCTTGTTTTTTGTTTTATTGGTACTATTTGGGGGTACATATGGCTTTTTTGATCACTTTTATTGTGCTTTTTTGGGAGGCCAAATGAATGAAAAAAAGCATTTTGGCTCCACTATATAAGGCACTTGTCAGGCTTCACATGGAATACTGTGTACAGTTCTGGACACTGGTGCTCAGGAAAGATGTTGCAACACTTGAGGGGGTACAAAGAAGGACAACTAATTAATAAACGGAATGAGAGGACTGGAATACCCAGAGAGGCCATCAAAATTGGGACTATTCACCCTGGAGAAAATACGGTTAAGGGGTGATCAAGTACCTGCAGTATGTATAAATACATTAGGGAACAATATAAGAATCTCTCTTATGATCTGTTTATACTCAGGACTGTGACAGTAGCAAGAGTGCATCCGCTACGTCTAGAAGAAAGCAGGTTTCATCACCAACATAGAAGGAAATTCTCTACTGTAAGAGCAGTGAGACTGTGGAACTCTCTGCCCGAGGTCATGGTGATTGCAAAATCCATAGAGGAGTTTAAGAGGGAACTAGATGTCTTTTTAGAGCGCTATGATATAGACAATAAATACCCAGCGAGGTTGTTGATCCCAAATGTTGATCCAGGGATTATTCTGACTGCCATTATGGAGTCAGGGAGGAACTGGATGGACATTTGTCTTTTTTCAGCCTAGCATATTATGTTACTATGCTACAGATGCTACAACACCAGACTTGGTTTATTAAAAAAAGAGGGAAAAGTGCACAAAATATTTCTTTTTACCATTGTTTATTGTATTTTTTTTAACTATTTTTATTATTTTTTAATTATCTACCATATATACTTGAGTATCAGCCGAATTTTTCAGCACAAAGAAATGTGCTGAAAAAGCCCCCCTCGGCTTATACTCGAGTGAGGTAAAAAACAAAAAAAAAACTCAATACTCACCTATCAGCCAGTGTCTATGTTCCCGGCGCGATGCTCCCCCGGTGGTGCGGCCAGCTGCTGCATTCTTCTCCCTGGCTTGCTTTTAAAATCCCCACCATCAGTGCTGTGATTCGATCGAGCACCGGCCAATCACAGCCAGCGCTCGATAAACCAATCACAGCCATTCAGAATTACATCACTGGCTGTGATTGGTTTATCGAGCGCCGGCTGTGATTGGCCGGTGCTCGAGCCAATCACAGCGCTTACGGCGGAGATTTTAAAAGTTTTCAATTCAGTCCTCGTGTTTTCAATTCATTTCTCATGTTTTGTCTGCCCATGAGTCCAGTATTCAGTTCTTCCCTCTGGTGTTCCGGTGTACATTTGTGTAGTATCGTAAGTCTCCAGCCAGCATGTCCTGTTTGGACACAACACCATATTGCATCCGTCCTGAAGCATGGTGCGCCCAGTGGGCGTGACACTTACACTTCTAAGAGTTATAATTGTCTGTCTTCTTTGGTTAATTGCCTTTATGATAGCAATGTGTTCTGTCCTGAAGAGCAAAACTGCCCAAATCCTGCAACGAAATGGAAAAAATTGAGGTGTTTTAAAACATTGGTCTGGTAGTGTACAGTGTATAAACAGCATAACACAAGGAGCTATGCCGTTTCTACATCTCACAGGTTCTGTAAAACCTAGCCAGTGGGACACATGTTGGAAGGGATAAGGCCCTGAGATGGGAATATCTCTTTAAATATACATCCTGCATGTGTTGAGAAATTTTTACTATGAATCAGAGGATCTCTTTAACAGAAAAATCTGTTCCAGTGAGAGATGATATTCTCAAAGACGTACATTTTTGGACAGGTTTCACGTCATTCAATGATCCAAATTCCACAACTCTGTTTAAAGGGGTTTTCCTGAAGAAAATTACTGGTGACTTGTCCTCAGGTTATGTCACTAATAGCAGATCGGCAGGGGCCCGCCAATCAGGTGCTGCTGCGGACAGCTGGAACCGTCAAAACACTGTCCATAACACAGTGGCCAGGCTTGGTAATGCAACTGGCTCACACAGCTGGCCTTATTCACAGAAGTGATGCGTTTTCATGCTGGCCGCATTGCAGCTGAAAACCATGGGAAAAGAAAAAGGGCGCAAGCAAGTCCTGATCGAAATTTGCGTTTTCTCATCCATTCACATGGAGGGAAATATACACTGCAGCCCGAAAATGTCTCTCTCAGTTAGAGCCCATTCAAATGGCCATATCTTTGGGCCGTGTGCTGTCCGGTGAAAGTTGTGCTCAAATTTTTTATTTAATTGGATACTATGGGTGTGGAGACAGCCCCGTGTGAAGTTGCTTGCAACCTCTTCTAAGAAAACACCGCCTCTTTTCACAGTGTCCATGGCCATCCAGGACTATGGCCATAAGACTGCGGGGGAAAATCAAGTGATTCTAGCTGAGGTCTGTGATTGGCTGCAACAGACTGAGATTCCATCAACGCCTGGCCAAGATGTATCAAAACCGGGGTCCCAAACAAAGAACATGAACCACCACAGGTAATGTATGGAATAGCAGATGGAGAGTGGAACTTGCTATATGACTCAGAATAAGAGACTGTACCTGCCGGTAGCAGATGTCTGTCCTGATAAGAACGCAGGTGACCCACATTCCTCAGCTACTCACTGTCCCTACATGGGACAGAAGTAAACAGCTAAGTAAGAATACAACTACCACCAGTAACCACAGTAGTTAGCAAAGAAAAACATGAGACCAAGATCCAGCTATGATTTCAGCAACCATCAGAAGACAGAATAATCAGCACAGGTCCATAGCCAAGACAGGAGTAAAAGCCCTCCCTTATTGCTAAGGGGGTGCAGCAGGTAGCAGAATACTCCCATAGACACTCCCACCAGTGCTAGAGAAAGCCGAGAGGAAAATCCAAAACAGAACTAACATAAACCAAACCTCAGTGAATGAAAACCAAAACCTGATGCAACAAACAGGCTGACTGCAACCTACAGTTGTTTCTCTGGAGCTGCAGTGATTCAGGATCGGTGGCTATAGTCTAGCTTATCATTTTTTGGTAGGGCCAGAGAAAAAAGAAAAAATGAATGTGGAAAAACCTTTTAGGAAGTTCCACCTTTTCTGAACTTCTATTTCATCAATGTCTTTATGTGGGTGAGGTCTCCAGAACGGAACACAGTGGGGCTTATTTACTAACACTGTCTAAAAGTTAGACAGTGCAAACCTAGACTGGACAGGCTTAAAATGTGCAAGATTTATCACAGCAGCTACGATGAATGATAAATCTGTTGAATTTTAATACCTTAACGACACATAATGTAAGGTTACATCCTGCACGTTCGAGCTAAGTAAGGAGGGAGATCGCGGGGTGATGTCACTGCATACATCGCAGCTGCCGGCTGTTTCTTACAGCCAGCCCCTGCCCCCAAACAGCTCTGATATGCCGCACAGCTCATCGGAGCTTTAAATGCCACCATCAATTCTGACAGCAATATTTAAATCCCCTGGCCAACGTTCCGGAGTCCCATACCGCCCCCCCACGATGAGATTGCAGGGAGCCGTGCAGATGTCATGGCAGCCAGGGGCCTTCTTAAAGGCCCATTTCTGTCTTAGCAGAATGCCTATCAAGCCATTTCCGAGCCATTGCTTGACAGAATGCCTGTTAGTACGCAGTAGTATGTAATGCTATGGCATTACATCACACTGCAGGAGTGATTAAGGCATCGCAAGTTTTTGTTCCCCCTGGGGATTTAAAAAAAGTTAAAATTAAGTTTAAAAAAGTTTTACAATTTTTTTTTTAAAAGAAGGTAATAAAAGTTTAAAAAAACATTTTTCCATATTTATAATAAAAGAATGCAAATAATAAAACAAAAATATATATTTTGTATCGCTGCATCCATAAAAGTCAGATCTATCAAGGTAATGCATTATTTACCCCACACGTTGAATGTCGTCAAAAAAAAAAAAACTTAAGGAACGCGAGAATTGCTTTTTTTTTTTGGTCACCCCGTCTCCAGGAAAAATGTGATAAAAAGTGATCAAAAAGTCATATATGCCCCAGAATGGTACTAACAGAAACTACAGGATGGCCCGCACAACTATGTTGACGTAAAAATTAAAAAGTCATACCTGTCAGAACATGGCAGAAGAAAATAATTTTTAAAATGTAATTATCTTTGAAAAACTATATAAATTTGGTATCATAGTATTCATACTGACGTATAGAATAATGTTATCAGCTCGTTTTTGTTGCAGTGTGTACGTCGTAGAAACAAGACGCACTCAAAGATGGCGGAATTTAGTTTTTTTCCATTTAATTCCACTAAGAAATGTAAAAAAAGTTTTTAAGTACATTATATGGTACATTATATAGTACCATTGAAAAATACAACTCGTCCCACAAAAAATTACTCCACAATTTTGTCATAATTTTGTCCGTGACCATTTTTGGACAAATCCGAAAAACTGTCTGAAAGTGTCTAAAACATGATAAATGTGGTGCAAGTATGTGAGAGACTTGTCTGGCGTAATTTGCAACAGAAAAATGTTATACTTTGAATAGTAAATAAGCCCCACTATTCCATGTCGTCTCAGCAGAACTCTATACAGCGGGCTCACAATCTCCCTCTTTCCACTGGTTATACCACTAGCTGGGCAGCCGAGCATCCCTGAAGTTTTCAGAAATAAGAAGCCCTGAATCATCCTCCCTGAAGTCCTGTATAACACCAAAAACATCAGTCAGAAGTTGGATTTACCTCATATTATTATATTGAGACCATTGAAATGTGGTGACTTTGTTCAGATGCTAAAATACCCATCAAAACTGTCATTAACTTCTCAACAGTTCTGCTCTTCTAAATGTTAATGACACATATCAGCTTGAAGGAAATGATAGAAGAGAGCCACGTTCTTCATACTCCGGTCCTCTGTAATCTTCAGATCTGCTTTCATTCCTCTTGACATCACCCTTCTTCCCCTTTCTTGAGGCCGCTCTACTGGCGGTTGGCGGATTGTGGCTGCCCAGCGATTATTTCTCCTTGCTGCTAGCATTTTCACATTTTTGCAGGAGGAAACGTTAGATATATAACAATGTACCCGTGAGGTCAGTGGGCAACTAATAGAAGGCTGAGACCCCTTATGATGTCTATATGGACAGGATTGGAAAAGCTGTGTAAGTTTTACCTTTGGCTAGGGTTAGCTATGTAGTCAATAAATGTAATATCAAGCATCCTCACAATGCAGCCTAATTCTGCTTTTTAAATTTATTTTGGTTTTGGTTAGAGATTTTACTCTTTGCAGAGTAAAATCTAAAGTTGATACTGAAGATGTGTTCTTCCTGTTGCATGCCTATATTGAGCATGCCTGCTGACTATTTAGCTAAGAATACTCAGAGACATTGCACGCAGGACGGAATAGGCCACACAACCCACCGCAATCCACAATAAATTTTACACCAAAATTCATAGTCTACCTGCGGATTTTGATGCGAAATTGAAAATCTGCCCGCAATTTATCATCAAAATCTGCAGGTAGACGGGCGGATTTTGGAGTTGAATTATGCAGCTGCGGATTTGATAGTATCTTGCCGTGTAATTCTGTAGCTTGTGAAAGGTCCCTTTAGGGTGAACACCCACGTTTTTTAACGCTGTGATATTGCTACGTTTTTTAAACGCGATTGTCAATGGGACTTTCTACTGTTAAAAACGCATCACACAAAAATTGCAAAGCACCAACTTGTAATGCATTTTTAACATTAGAAAGTCCCATTGACAATTGCGTTAAAAAACGCAGCAATATTGCAGCGTTAAAAAAAACACAAGTGGGTAGGAGCCCTAAAGGTTGTTTTTCTGTAAATGGCTATTCTGACTAAAATATAAATGCCAGAACAGTAAGGGTCTGACCATAGAATCCCCTAGTGATATAATACTGATATTCTAAATGTCTATGGCTGGAATAACCTTTAAGAAAACAAGGCGCATTTATGAGGGTGGGATCGCACATTTGGGGATTCGTAATTGTACTAGCGCAAAACTTACTGTGCTTATAGGTTTATATCAACCAGGTGGTCTTTAGAGGTTGGAACAACAGATAGGTATAGTATGTGTCTCCACATGATTCTATTCACTGCAATAGTTTCAGACCCGCTCTTATCAGGGAGCGTCTATGTAACACACTCCACCCAGTTCATGAATAGAACTACTGCAAAAATTGGCACTGTAGGAAATCCATATGACAGATTTATGTCATTTTTATTTAAGGGCGCTGTACTGGCTGCCAAAGTGCTTGTCAACCAGCATCTGTTTGGGTGCTTTCACAAGGGGCGGAATTATTCCAGCAGGACACAGCAGAATTTGCAGTCTTGTGGAAAATTCTGCACTAAAATGTACATGGCTAACATGCAGATTTTGATGCACAATTGAAAATGACTTAAAGGGGTTATTCAGGAAGTGGCCATTGGAATACATCAGGGTCGGAGAGGAGAAACTGCCCGGACCCTGTGTAACAGCCGGCCCTTGTAATTGCAAGAACAGCTCACATTGCAATCAAGGGAACCCCAGCCTGCAACTAGAAGTGTAGCTACCATTGCTTGCAATGAGAGTTGCACTTGTAATTACAAGCACCGGCTGTTACACAGGGGTCGAAGCAGTGTTTCCACTCTGACCCTAGTATATTCCAGCGGACACTTCCTGGATAACCTGAAAACCAAACAAAGACCTCACATGAAATGACCGCTAATGGTAATCTGTAATCCTCTATATTAGCATTAATTAACTTGGAAGGTTGGAAAAGTACTCTTACTATTTTTTGTGGTCTATGAACAGTACGTCACTTTATATGGCGCAGTACAGTGATGATAAAGTAGTTTGTCTCCTGATCGGCCAGCAGTAAATAGGAAATTGTGGCCAAGTGGTGACCTGCGGTATCAGCATTAAGCGGTCTACAGTGACATCTTGTGGTACAATGCTGCACATACAAGAAAGAATGTATCAGAATTGGGATTGGCAGCTGTAACAATGCTTGATAATACCAAACTGCATACTGTCTGCTATTCATTAGCAGAGGAGCCAGAGGGCAGGAGGCTTTTTATTAAAATTTAAACATATAATTTTAAAATGCCACATGAAGGTAGGAAAGTCCCTAATGGATGTGTCCCATACAGAAGAGTATTGCATGCCCAGTCAAATTGCACTTTGTGGGGTCTGAATCTGAACATTTCTTGTATTGACTCCTGTTAACTAAAAGTAAGTGGCTCAGAAACTCCTCTCATACTGCGATCCCATCAATGTATTTTCTTGGTTGGTTTCTCATCTACGTCGGGGGTTCTGCTTTCCTGCTCCATTCGGGGAGCAGGAAGGGAGAATCCCCATGGCCCGAATGGCTCTGTCTTAGGGCGCCTACCCACTTGCGTTGCCGTTTTTCGCGCGTGAAAAACGCTGCGTTTTTGCGGCGTTTTTTGCAGCCCTCCATTGACAATCATGGGTGCATTAAGAGAAAAATAAGGACACATATGCAACTGACAGTTCCTATGTGAAAAAACCCCACAAAACGGAAAAAAAACCCCAGATGGACAAGAACACATTCTATACTAATTGCTCTTGAGAAAAAACGCAAAACATCACAGGAAAAAAAATCGCAAGTGGGTAGGCACCCTTAGGATGGAATAGAAACAGTGCTGAACGGACCCCATTGACTATAATGGGGTTTGTTAACTCTCGCTCAGCTGCTTGGTTTTTGGTTGGAAGAAAAAGCACTGCATGTATTTAAGGGCTCACACCCACTTGCGTTTTTTTTTCTCTTGCGCTGCGAGAGCAAGTGAAAATACTTGCCTCACAGCGCAAGAAAAACGCTGTGAAATCACCAGTGTTTTCATTGGGGCAGGCGGCTAAGCGCTGGCTGTAATTGGCTGAGCACTCAGCCAATCAGCATAGCCCTTTCAGGAGGCGGGGATTTTTAAATCAGTGTATCTGAGCCCTTATCCAGGTCTGCAATAGAACCTCCAACTTGATGTTCCAACACAGATGTGAAACTAGCCTTTCTCAGTCTTTTTTTGTTTGCCGTTTACTGTTGCATAAGGCTGGCTGTCCATGGGCAATATGTCATAGCGTAATCCGCGGCGATAAATCGCTTGCGGATCACGCTTGAAATGCTTTCCATAGGATAACTATGGATGTACAGCCCGATGTACACGAGCAGGAAATCCCTACCGATTTTCCGCTCGCGTCTGAAAATCGCTGCATGCTGCGATTTTCCACGATGAACCTATCATTATGATAGACTCATCACGGTGACCTTTAGTGCTTCCCCGTCGCTGAAAATGGCGCTATATCCCGTTGCGGCCGTGGACAGGTGGCCTTAAAGGCTTAAATAGGGTTCTGTTGTGACTATAAAAACCGCAGTGCCGGCTTCTGGGTAGACAGCTGGGTGAAAGGACATGACTGTTGCAGCCAGTCAGAGGCCATAGCGTCATGTCCCCAAACTCCTGGCATCATGGTGCCCAAGAGCGCTGATGTCAGGGGCACCGACAGTGATGCTGCGGCCTCAGAATGGCTGCAGTAGTCATAAACATCCGCTCTTCTGTCTACTCAGCAGCTTGCACTAGGGCAGTGTGAGCTGCTCAGCTCCACTTCAGGGGTCCAAGGAGAAGCATTCCTGTGAGACCCTTTGTGTGCGGCCGAGCATTATCCTGCTAGAAAACTCCTCTTTGAAGCCGCCATGAGAGGAACACATGTGGCTGCAGGATGTCCTGAACATATCGCTGAACTGTCATTGTACTTTAGCCAAAAGCCTGGAAATGGTTTTGACAGTCACAGAAGCGTAACGATGGCAGCACCTGTCTCTCTGGATTGCAGACAAGAAGATAGTTGGAGCTGCTGGTGCTTGTCGGACGATCAGACACTCCTCCCCACTGGTGGTCTGTCGAGGGTGTCCCGAGTCCAGTCACCTTGTGTGCCGTCACACATCCACTGGCCCCAACACCTAACAGTCTGGACAGAATGGCACCGGTGGGGGACAATTCATTGCTACGACCATCCAGCTTCTCACATCCCAGTAATGCACCCCCTCTCAGACACTGGTAACGGGGTGAAATCTCTTCTCTGCCTCGTAGAGGCGTCTAGTGATCAACAAGCTCTACACAAGCAGGAGAAGAGGTCACCACACACAGGGACCCCCTGGGAGCCTTTTATAGTCCAACACTCTTGGGTTGATTACGGAGTATAGAAGCATGATGAGTTATATCTGACTGGCTTCTTGGGATGGCCTAATAGCAGTCTTTTCAATTAGTACGTCCCTTGAAAACATTGAACCTCTAATTACTCAGGTAGAATGTGCACCTCAGGGCTCATTCCGACATCCCTATATCGGCCAGGTTTTCACACCCGGATGATATATGCTGTTCCTCTCTGCAGGGGGAGGAGGCGGGCCGGGCCGGGAGCAGTGAACTGAGCTCCCGCCCCCTCTACTGTTTGCAATTAAAGGGACGGGGTGGGGCGAAGCTAAGTTCCACCCCTGCCCGCCCCTCCCATTGCAACTAGTGGTGAGGGGTGAAGAGTGGGCGGGAGCTCAGTGCACTGCCCCCGGCCCGCCTTCTTCCCCTGCAGAGAGAGACAGCGTATATTGTCCAGGTGTGAAAACCCGGGCGATATACGCATGTCGGAATAAGCCCTCAGGCTGTACTTACACAAGTGAATGCGATTTTGGTCAGTGAAAAACTGACCGCTTTCCATGTGATTTTCACATTTCTCTTTGCACTTCCTGGCTTTTCTTTATGTGGTCCCCATAGTAACCTGTGTTGAAAACACATCACACTCACATGAAAATCACATGCAATTTGCATGGTACACGATTGTGATGCATTTTAATAATGTTCCTATAGAAATTAATGGGCAATTGTTGAAGAAGAGTCACATAAAAATAAGACATGCAGCGATTTTTCTGGCTATCGGTCCTGACATCAGACAGAATTGCACAGAAAAATCTCCTGCATGATAGTCCTTAAGGGCTTATTCACAATAGGGTAAACTGGCCGCCGTTTTCACGATCCAACCATCAGAGCTGTCTTCTCCTTCCCTCCCCTTTACCGCTAACCTCCTCTCTCTTCCCCTCTGGCTGTTCGCAATGGGATGGGGTGGGATGGGGGCAGAGCTAAGCTACACCCCCATCCCTTCCCCTTTCCATTGCTGGCTACGGACAAGGGGCGGGAGCTTTTTATGCTCCACCTCCGCCCCGCCTGCCCCCTCTATTGCAAATAGCTGGAGGGGAGGAGAGAGGAGGTAATCCGGCAAGGGAGAGGGAAGGAAAAGACTGTTTAGATGGTAGCGTATATCGGCCGGCCGTGAAAATGGCAGCCAATATGCGCTCGTGTGAATAAGCCCTAAGAAACACACAGACTTGGCAGAACTTGGAGCAAATCTTCTTTTCATGGTCTGGTGCCAACTTTATGGTAGAAAATGAAAAAATGGAGCTAAGTTGATATAGAAGACGGATAGACCACTACATATTTAAAAAGGACCGGTCACCTATCCTGACATGTCTGTTTCATTAAAGGGGTTGTCCCGCGCCGAAACGGGTTTTTTTTTTTTTCAACCCCCCCCCCCCGTTCGGCGCGAGACAACCCCGATGCAGGGAGGTAAAGAAAGCTCACCGGAGCGCTTACCTTAATCCCCGCGCTCCGGTGACTTCTCTACTCACCGCTGAAGATGGCCTCTTCCTCCGTGGACCGCAGCTCTTCTGTGCGGTCCACTGCCGATTCCAGCCTCCTGATTGGCTGGAATCGGCACGTGACGGGGCGGAGCTACACGGAGCTACACGGAGCCCCATAGAAGACTGCAGAAGACCCGGACTGCGCAAGCGCGGCTAATTTGGCCATCGGAGGCCAAAAATTAGTCGGCTCCATGGAGACGAGGACGCTAGCAACGGAGCAGGTAAGTATAAAACTTTTTATAACTTCTGTATGGCTCATAATTAATGCACAATGTACATTACAAAGTGCATTATTATGGCCATACAGAAGTGTATAGACCCACTTGCTGCCTCGGGACATCTCCTTTAAATTCCTGTGTTCCTCATAAAATAAGATTTTTGGAGCAGCTTTTCTTAAATTTTTGCATTGTTATTCCATCAGGAAATATGCTGAATAATTAACAACTGAGCAGTATTATTCCGCTAGTCAATTGAGCGTGTTCTGTACACAGGATCACTGTCCAATTAGTGATGACCTTGCAGGGACACACTGCATCAAAAGCTAATTACCCAGTTGTATTCAAACAATTTCAGGAGGTATAACAGAGGAACAGCACAACAGAGTTCAACCAGGAGATGTGTCAAGATTGCTATGTCATGGGAAATGCAAGAATACACTAAAGTAGACATGTCATGTGAGCCAACAGTTCTTCTTTAGGGCTTACTCACACAGGCATATGTGGCCCACGTATTATGCGTGTATTTTTCACATTAGGAAGGGCTCATTCACAATTTGTGCAGCTAACTTACATGTGCAAAAAAAACCATGACTATTACAACCAATGGTTATCTATGGAAACATTCAAATAAAGGAATTTTAGCAACACAAAAAATAAATACATTTTAAAAAACGCACCTAAAAAGATAGGACATCAGCGACTGAAATTCCCTGCTGCGCAAAAAGATAGGTCCTGACTAGAGATGAGCGAACACGCTCGGATAAAGCAGTTACTCGAGCGAGCTTCGCTCTTCTCAAGTAACTGCTAACCCTCCCCCCCACCCCGAGCCTGCTCGGACCAGTAAGCAGTTACTCGAGAAGAGCGATGCTCGCTCGAGTAACTGCTTTATCCGAGCATGCTCGCTCATCTCTAGTCCTGATCTATCTTTAGTGCGCAAAGCACAGAAGCCTCTATAGACTCTTATGGAAGACTATGTGAGCCGGCCGGCAAAGGCAGATGGAGGGATCTCCTGCCAGCAGGGAGAAAGAAAGAGCAATAAAGGAAAGCCCTGGGGAAACTCCCTTCTCTGCAGGGCTTCCCTTCACTGTAGAGAGAGAGGGATGAAAGTTAGCCACGGGAAAACCCCGTTCATTGCTGGGGACCCCCTTCATCTCAGCCAGACTGGAGGAATTCCCCAGCAGCAGGGAGAGAGTGGTTCCCCTGCAGATATGAAAGAGGCTTTTCTCTGCCCGCAGGGCATGTTCACTCGCACTTGGCAAACAATCGCACTGATTCAAATGGCTAATTAGTTTCAGATGTATTCTTTTTCCAGCGAAATTACGCAGTGTATCACACACACCTCCTTACATTTTCCGAACACATTTGTGCACTCTCTATTGACTTTTATGCAGATTTTTGCTACAAATGCACAGAAAGATAGAGCATGTTCTACCTTTTTTTTGTGCAGCCGAAAATACACTTTCAAATTATGTGAATGATCCCATTGAAATAAATGGCTTCCATTCACTACGTATTGCACACAAATGCGCTTGCAAATACGTCCATGTGAAGAAGCCAGTACATGTGTATTCGCTGTGTACTGCATATTATGTGGGTAAAAAATACGTGTGTAAGGGCTCTAACATTTGTACGCCCATTCATACGGCACAGGCCTGGCGCATATACGCCGAGCCGACAATGCCATTGGGCGCCCCCTCCTATTGCAAACAGACAGAAGAGAGGAGGAGAAAAGGGGGAGGGAGTTTAGCAGTCATGCTGCTAAACTCCCTCCCACCTCCCTTCTCTGGCAACTGTCATTGGCTTCCATAGGAGTCTATGGCAGCGACCGTATTCAAGCCCGGAAAAATAGTTCCTGGACTATCTTTCCTCCCCAGCGCTATATTGGCTGCCTGGGCATTTTTATGCTATGGGAATATGCCTGTGTGATCTGATGCATTGGAATCCAATGCATCAGATGGTAGCATTACATGCCAGCCAAGAAAACGGCGGCCGATATACGCTCGTGTGAATCCAGCCTTAGGGCTTATTTGGACAGGCCCCTGCCATTGCAAACAATGGCGAGGGGCGGAGAGGGGGCAGGAGCTCAGTGCACTAGGTCCCGGCCAGGCCTGCCTCCTCCCCTTGCAGAGAGGGACAGCGTATATCGGCCTGGCATGAAAACCCGACTGATATACGCCAGTCTGAATAAGCCTTTTTGTGGCTTCTCAGGGGCCTGGCTGAAAAAATGCTCGCGATAGCATTCACACGCATTTTGGCACATTTTACAGTAATTTTTGCGCTGCCAGGGACAGTTCACATTGGCGCGCATAATTTAAAAGACAGTTTAGCCTAGTTAGTCACCGGTATTTTTGTTTTTCCCACAAGGTTGTGCAGTTCATTGCACAATTTCACGAGGATCAGGTGCACATTTGCGCACACCCATAGACTCTTATGGTGCCTTTGCTGTGCAAATGCGCAAGAAAATAGGGAATGTAATGGGTTTTTTTTGAACGCGCCAAAATGAAAGTGCGGATGAACCCATTGAAAACAATGGGTCCTATTCTCTGCGCACATGTAAATGCGCGTAGAAACGCACTTGTATGAAGCCTCCGTAATACGCGGCCCACATCCACCCATGTGAGCCCTTCGGCAGACTTGTCATTCCGTAGTCTAGCTTTGCTCTGTGGCTGAAACACTCTTAAAGTCTTGTAATCTGTAATTGATCCTTAGAGTTGGACCATGAATTATGTCTGTGGGTGAAACTGACCCTTCACATAGGTGGCCTCAGTAAATGGTGTTTTACATGATTAAATGCACATTAGTGCATTGTGTAGTTTTGAGCTCCTCTTAGAGCCAAGAAGGGGTTAACACAAGTCTTCTCTCAAGTCTTTAACCTCCTGTGTTAAAAATGCAGAATGCATTCCCAATCAGCATACCAAGCAGAAAGTGTAAAATGAGAATTCCTCCCCGTTAAATACAGCAGCATGAGAAATCTCACAGAACTTGGAAGGACTAATTAGAAGAACTGGACTCGGGCCAGGAAAACAAGTGTTTGTAAAGAAGAACAATTCTGGAACAGAAGGAGACGTTGCAGGACAAATTCCTTGGGCCAGTGGAAGCCATCTGGAAAATACAGAATACGATAAAATCCTGAAAAGAAACATTTTATTTTCATGTTGTGATTCTTTGTTTGTCAAATATGTATTCTTGTAGCGCACATACTGTGAGCTCCGGAGGGCACTTATAGTTACTTGTGGCCGAGGTGAAAATGTGTAAGGAAATGACGCTTATGGTGTAGAGAATACTTTATAACAGTGGGCCCTCTAAGAATTGTCAGACTACAATCCCCAGTGTGGTCTGCGGGTCTGAAGCTGGGCTCCTTACTGCACATGTAAAAACTTCAACACCAATGAATGCAACAACTTAAAAAACAACAACTTCTCTCCATTCATTGACACCCTACTAAAAGCAAAGTAGATGTAAGAACTTTCCATTATTGCAAGCACATCATAATAGCCACTTATTACACAAATGCCCATTTTGGCTGGCTTTCCTTCCTACCTGCCGTTCCATCAGTATGCCTCATGTACTCCCAGTGTTTGCTCTCTACTCCCAGGGGGTTAAGACCACATACGAGGATAGCCTAAATTTTTTGCTGCAGAAATTTTTGCTCGTATAGCGTAAAATTTTTGTTGCAGAATTGTCAGATCTTAAGCATTTTATAGTAAAAGCAATGCTAATGAGATTTCAAGGACCCTCATCCACATGCTGTAGAAGAAATGATCAGAATAAACTATCATGTGCTGTAGATTTCATAGGTATTAGTGTATCTTGACGCCACCAGGAAGTCCTGGTGGAGTCAAGATTGACAGGGGGCCGAAGCTCCCTGATGCTGATTGGCTGCCCAGCAGGCTTTAAACTAGGTAGTGGAAGGGCAGTAAAATGAAGCATTAAAGGGGTTCTGACATGAATAATGTTTTTATGCTTTAACAGCCATTGTTCCCTGGTCTGCCTAATGGACACAGGGAACCCACGAGTAAATGGCTGTTAAAGCATAAAAACATAATACTTACCTTGTCTTTAGTTGTTGTTGTCATCAGGGGGGTCATCTCCCAGCAGGCTCTGTTCTTCCTCTTCTTCCTCCACGAGCCGCGCCGCTCCGGGATTGCGCGCATGCGCAGTGGAGAGGTGCCCTCTGACAGGAGTCAGGAAGGGCCGCGTCTCCACTGCGCACGCGCAGAATCTTGGAGTTCAGCCAGGACGGACGGGCCGCCCACAGCAAGCACTGCTTGTGACGTGCTTGCTGTGGGCGGCCCGTCCGTTCACCTCGGAAGTGGCTGACGGATGGAGCAGAGCAGGAAGTGGTCATTTTGATGGCTCCTGCTCTGCTTCTACAAGCCACAGAAGAATATGCCGGCTGGAGGGGACATGCCTGGCAATCGGTCCTGGCCAGGCAAGGTGAGTAAATTTATTTTTTTTTAATATCAGAACCCCTTTAAAAAAAATAAGCGGTCCGTGGTGGAAACGCAGAGCCTGTCCACCCACGCATAACACGCAACCCTACTGAGTGTTGCAGCACACAGGCAAAATCGTCCTGCTGTCATTACAGCACCACTGTTGCCGCTCCACAATAGGCACAGGCACCCCCACCCGATGTCAGTGAAACACAGTGGCGGATGCAGCGAGCCCACAGGGCCAGAGAGAAAGTCACAGACTGGTATGCGCCCCCTCTCCCGGGCCGGGCCAAGACTGCAAACAGAGAGACAGCACTATGGGCTCCCCCACCTGGGGAGACCCCCCCCCCCCCATTGCGACTATTGTGGCAGCGAAGCAAAAGCGCTAGGGGCCGCCAGCTGTCCACGGGGGAGCAGCCGGCACATAGCTCAATGTCTGGTCAGCGCTGAGGGCGAAATCTGTCAAATAGGGGAGCGGCGGCCACGAAGCACACAGTCCCAGCGGCAGAGCACTACCACTCAGGGCGGTTGCAACGGAGATCACAGTCCAGGCAGCGCAGCACAAGAGATGAGGCCGGCACCTGTAGCTGCGGGTAACAGTATTATTAATGCCTTACATTATCACCTGTACATGCTGCCATCTTACAGCATGTACTGTGCTAAGGACCTTGCAGGCTTGACCCTATCAGAAGCTAGGGGTGTGAGAGGGGCGTTCCTCCTGTCAAACCCCTAGCTTCTGGTGGCATCAAGATACACTAATATTGATTTCATTTCCGCAGCATGCCAACTTAGAGCTTAAACAGACAAACTTGTTTGCGCACGTGAAAATTACGCCTGCAAATTGTGACGAATAGAACTCATTGATTTTAATGGGTTCATTGTCTTAAGCGTGTTTCTCATACGCAATTCTCAAGCACGAGAAAAGCCAGGGCCTATCCCATCTTTCTGTGTTTTATGCAGAAGGCTGCCATAGAATTCCATAGCAAGTTCATAAAAAGCAAGGGGAGGGTGTGACCTACGGACAACGCAGAGAAAAAAAAGACTGCTGGCCCTTATTGTGGCTCATTTACATGCAGCAATATTCACTCAAAAATCGCTCAAACAACAGTTTAAGTGACAGTTTTGAGCAATCATCTGTGCATAACTCTAAGTAGCTAATTAGTTACTTAAGTTATGCAGGCACTGCGAGACACCACTGATAACTCCGAGAACAAAGCAGCTATTTTGAATATGCAAACAGCTGCATTGTTCTCAGAGCTTTCAGCTGGTGTCCCGCTGAGAACTGCCAGTGGCATTACAGCTGAAAGAATGATATCAGCGGGTGGTGCTGATAAGGCTCACTGATAATTTCTGGCTGGCTAGAAATGAGCGATGAACAAACAGTGCATGATGGCCACACATTTAGACGCAACGATTATTGCTCAAAAGACGGCTTTTGAGCGAATTTTGAGCAATAATCGTTGTGGCTAAATGGGCCTTTAAGGTTTATTAGTAGAGATGAGCGAGTATACTCGCTAAAGGCAATTGCTTGAGCGAGCATTGCCTTTAGCGAGTACCTGCCCGCTCGAGACGAAAGGTTTGGGTGCCGGTGGCGGGCAGGGAGCTGCGGGGGAGAGCGGGGAGGAACGGAGGGGAGAGCTCTCTCTCCCTCTCTCCCTCCCGCTCCCTACTGCTGACAGCCGCTACTCATCGCTCACCGGCACCGAACCTTCATCTCGAGCGGGCAGGTACTCGATAAAGGCAATGCTCGCTCGAGCAATTGCCTTTAGCGAGTATACTCGCTCATCTCTATTTATTAGCCATCCAATTCCACGGTAAGGGAGTAACACATGCGCATGTTAACTGGCATTTCGAGCACAAACATTACAGTAATATGCATTGCATCAGCCTGTTTAGGGCCACTTCCAAACTGTGCAGATATTTGCGCTAATGTTCGTCTATTTAAGCCCTCATGAAGCAGGATTTCAGTGCAGATGTCACCTTTGCATTGCATCCACAACATTTCCCCACCGAAATCCATTCGAATATCCATACCTGACCTGCTTCACCGCGGAGCAGCTTCATCAGAGCATCGGGCTCAGACCTGGCTAACTAATAAAAGCCATGTATTTTTAACACACATTCAGGGGGCCCTGAATTGGTTTGCCCTTTGGACATTTTTTTTTTTTGCATAATTGCCCTGCCCAGGTCCCCGGGGCCTTTCTTGCTTCTCTCTTGCCCAGAGAATTTAGTATCGTTTACCAGAATCAGAAGATACATACAGAAGCAAAACATAGTACAGGCACAAAGATACGCAGAATCACAAAATCTCTCTTGAGATTTGTGCATTGCGAGATGCACAAACATGAACCCAATTCTTTTGAATGGAGTCATATACATGAGCGATGGCTTCCCACACCACATCACAGTGCAGGGAAAAATTGCGGTATGTCCTATGTTTTCACGCAATATTGTGCTGAGAAACTAGGCGCAATATCGCACTCACCAACGTGCGTTTTCAAGGTGATGCAATGCATTTTTTTGAGCGAAAACGCCTCCCATAACTTTAGTAAAGTAGTGATCATCCGGCGCAGCTTTCAGACGTGCCGTAGGAAAGGCAAGAGTTTGCCATTGTTTTCTATGGGAAACCTCACATCACACTCGCTTGCATATCTTGTGCATATTGAAAACAATGGCAATGCGTTCGGAAGAACGCAAAAAGATAGGACTTGCCACGATTTTTTTCTACACGGTGATGTGGTGCAGGAAAACATTGCTTAAATATATGGCTCTATTCAAAAGAATGGGGTTCATATTTGTACAAGATTTCTATATCTCGGAATGCACGCATCTCGTGAGAGTCTCTCGGCCATGTCAAACCGGTCTTATTTCGCGATTCTGCGTACCTATGTGCCTGTACTATGTTTTGCCTCTGCATGTGTCTTCTGGTTCTTGTAAACTGTGCTAAATTGCCTAGGCAAGAGATAAGCAAAAAGACCCCCGGGAGCCGGGCAGAGCAAATATGGAAAAAAACAAAATGCCCAAAGGGCAAATCAAGCCAGCTAAGAGCCTCTCTGAATGTGTGTGTTAATAATGCATGACTTTTATTGGTTAGCCAGTTCTCCGCACAATGCTCTGATGAAGCCGAATTCATAGTGAAACAGGGCAGGGGGGCTTAATTTTGCCAATTTTTATTAGCAGATTCTGTGCTATCTGTTACCAACCCTTTCTACCAAACTCCGGTATAGCTCCTCCCACAGCAGTGACGTCACCGCAGGTCTTTCAGCTCATGAGGATCTCTGTGGTGGCAGTAGATCAGTGTCTTCTGTAAGGACTGCTGAGTTGTAATAACGGCATAGTTGTATTCATGTTGGCGAGTGCGATATTGGGCTGAGTTTCTCAACTCAATATTGTGTGAAAAGATAGGACATGCTGCGATTTTTTTTCCCACACTATGTATATGACTCCATTCAAAATAATGGGGTTCATATTTGTGCGAGATTTGTGCGTCTCGTACACATCTCGCAAGAGTTTCTCGGCCGTGTGAAGTGAAATATGAAAAGACCTCAAGTTATCCACACATTATATAACACTGCTAGTGGGATGGTGCCCCAACTTCAGCTCAGTGGTCTTCACTAACTTTTATCCAGCCCTGATTACTTCTTATTCACTAGTTCTAAAATCTAATAGCCTGTTTTCGCTGAGTATTAGGCTTTCGCACTAGGAGCTTGTTTTGCTAGAATTTGTACTGTGCTTAATTAGTTGTGATGGGAAATCCCAGTTATCACAGTTTGTTCTGCCAATTTGTATTTACCAGGAAATAATGTGGAGTGCAAAAGCAGCTCAGACACTAGAAGGTGTCTCAGTAATTGCATTTTTCTTATTTTGCTCCGGGATATAATTTATGATGATTTATTTGAGCTTGTTGTTGCCAATCACAAATATAGTAGAGATTCTTCCCAGATACCTATTGAGCCAATTCAACTAATACTATAGTACCAGATACAGTAGCACTCAAAATTATTCAAATCCCTAATTGCAAATGAAGTTTATTTGCTACATTTCCAAACTTTAAGCTGTTTGCAAAAAAAAAAAAATCACACAAAAACAATTTAAACAGCTATTGTCTATCCCTAAACAAAATCATTCAGAAGAGTACATGTTTGCAAATCAGGTGTTGTCTCAAGCACACCTGATGCAACTAATCAAGGGCTTCACTAGTTGTATCAAGTGTGCTTGAGATAAAACACATCAAATACCTGGACTGGTATTTGATGTAGGCCTTTGTTGATTGTGATATTTGATTGCATGTTAGAAATGTGGCTAAGTCAAGTGAAGAGAGTGGTCCAAAAAGTCAAGAAAATAAATTACTGCCTTTCAGAAACACAAAGAAGCAAACGGATACAAAAACATAGCAAACGGGGCTATGGATGAGCAGTGTGTCTGGAGGAGGAAGAATGTAGCATATGTGGAAAGGAACACCTTGCCTACAGTAAAGCATGGCAGTGGCTTGGTGATGCTGTGGCGCTTTTCTTCCTCTGGCATTGGCTTGCCTTCAGAAGAAGTCCTGGAAAATTCAGGAGTGGTTGTCTGACTTAAACCCCATAGAAAATCTTTAGGATTTAAAGATGGCAGTTGCAGCATGCAATCCCAAGAATATTAATTAGCTGTAGCAACAGCAATTCCACAAGAAGTCCTTAATTCTGCAGCAGAAAACCTTTTCGTTGCAGAGTTTAATCTTGTGGTTTGAAGTATAGATGCGCAGCTTTTAACAGGTGTGGAATTCAAGTCCCATAGGAATAAGATTGTGATACAGAAATGTCCACGTGAACTAATTCTGTCCCATGTGAAAGGTCCCTTAAGCTAATTGTCATGCTTATAGTAAACCACGGTCAGTTCTTGCTGCAAGATCCATGTAGGAGTTACTGAGGCACAACCACTATGTGCGCTAGCAGCATTTTACCCTATAGAATATGCTGCATTTTTAAAAAAATGCCATGGGCCCAAAAAAAGATGCACCCAGTGGAATTAGTCTGGTAGCCTGGCTCCACCCGAGGATCCTCTCGTACTCAGTTAGGCCAGATCTCTGGAACCTCCTATACTTTATACAAACTATCAGATGCAGTGATGTAGCTATGGGACCCACCTCTCCACACTGGAAACCTGAACTCTTCTCTCTTTTAATATACATGTCCTTCACCCTCTGACCGCTCGCATCCTCCTTGCGACAATGAGGAAAACGCATTGACAGCCTCTGATTTCAAAGTGCTGCAGTCGCAGAAGGAATATGAGCGGTCGGAGGGTGAAGGGGGCAATAAACAGAACGGTACAAAAATTATAACATTAAACTCATCTCCTGGCTATCCCCCATAATCTGCTTTGGTCTGTTCCCTCCTGTTTCTGGGTAGTGATTGTTATGGAAAATGAGTTTGGACCCACCATCCGGTTAGGCTTTGGGCTACTCGTGGTGTGGTTGGCAGCTGACCCCCGGTGGTCAGAGATACTGGTACAAGGATATGGAAATCTCACCCTTTATACAGGTCAGGGCTATACACCCCACAGAACCAGACACGGTACAAAGACAGAATTTTGGCAGCAGAGAAACATATAAAGATAAGATTATGGACAGGAGAGCAAAGCTGGGTGACTGAGGCAGGATCACACTAGGATAATACGTGAAGTCAGGGACCAGCCAACATATGGGATACAGGTCAGACAGAAAAGACAGAGATAGGAAGGTAATGGAAGACAGGGCCAAACAACAAAACAGGGAAGATGCAAGGGCAGGATATACAGATAAGTTCAGGAACAAGCAGACAGAAGTCAGAGATAGGTGATCTTGGAATGCTGGGTGTCTGGAACAAATACACAACAGGCAAAGAGGAAGTGCATCAGTCCAGTTTAAATAGGATATTAATTTATATTAACCCTGCAGCTGTACTGAGAGCAAGGGAAATGGTTAACTCCTTCAGTGCTGGTAGAAAATAGAAATATAGAGCCCATACATATAGGAGGCGTAGAATAATACCCACATCAACAAGGGACTAAAAGAGGGCGTCAGACACAGGTAGCCGACCTAACAGTGATGAAGGTCATATGACTGCTACAGCGTCTGAGGCCATGGATTGGAAGGAGCAAAGCTGCAAAGATTAACGGGGGCAGCGAGAGGTGAGTATAGTAGTTTAATATGCTGCAGCAGCAAGAAACATTTTTTTCAGTGGGGGCATTAGGGGGCACATTATTACAGATGGGTCCGAAGGGGCTCATTATTACAGATGGTGGATGCATTATTATAGAAGTGGTATAAGGAGAATTAGTACAGCTATGGCATAAGGGGATGAATTATTACAGAGGGGGGCCATAACTGAGCATTATTACTGTGTAGGTACATGAAAGAAGGCACTATTACTGTATGAAGAGGCGTAAACGCGGGTCTTACTGTGTAATTACTGTCTGAGGCATGATGTATAGAGAGATTGTGTAGAGCTTTGGACAACACAGGGAGGATGCTGGAAAAGCAAGGAGACAAAGATGTCTGTATGTCAATTTCTTATGACCAGGAGAAGTTGTCATGGCAGCCTGGACTGAATATAGAATAAAACAGAAAGTGAATGTCCTCAGTCAGAGGGAAAGTTAGCTGTGCTCACTGGCTATAATGGTACTGTGATCACTTATGCAGTCTTCAGAGTGCCTGTGTAGAGCAAGTGTCTAATGCTATAAGGTCGCTATAAGGGGGCAATATTGGTCTTTGTATATATATATATATTTTTTTTTAACAATCTCCTTGTATTCAAAAAACAACCGAGACAGTAGGGAGGGTAACCCACTCCCTGGGAAACCATCTACATAAGTGGACACGCAGGTCCTTGTGGCTTAATTGCAGCACATGAACAACAAAAGGAAAAGAAACCCTTGTGTTCAGTTAGAGAAATTATTGCATAAACTGTTTGACCTACATAAGATAAAATTAAAATGTTGTTTTCGTACCTAGTGCAACCTAGCACCATTGAAATAGAAAGCAAATCAAAGAGACAGGAGGGGAGAGGGAAGGTAGAAGGTAGGGATTTATGGTATGGGTGTATTCAGGTAGGGGGCGGAAAAATGTGAGAGGTCTATGAACATTTTTAGCCAAATTGAAGTGCACATTACTAAAAGAGACAAGAATTGTACATATACATATTAGAAACTATGATCCACATTTGGGTTTGTTTTGTCTTCACTATAACCAACCCATGGCATCCAAAATAACTGGAATTTGTCTCTTCAGCCTGTTTCCCAAGCTGCGATTTCTTCAAAATGGAAAATCTGAGAGACTTTTTCTCTCCACTGTGCGACTGTAAGGATCTCTTTAGTTTTCAGGTAAAGGAGATGAGTCGGTTTATGGCTTATAAGAGAATGGTAGCCAAGGACTTATTTGATAGTCTAAATTGTTTAGAGGGTTTCCATAGTAGGACTTTCTTGGGTGTGAGGATCTTAGGTGTTCTGCATATTTTATTAATCTTTTCAAGAATTAGCTGCCAAAATACTTTGATCATCGGGCAATGCCACCATATGTGGAGGAGTGTTCCCTTTTAGGATTCAAATCTTCAACAAATATCTGACTTCCCAGGGTCTACTTTTGCCATGGAAACTACCATTCTATACCATCTAGTGATGATTTTGTATGAATTTTCCCTGATGCGCCAACATTTAGACTAACCATGGGAATTTCTTAGAATCTTGGCAGCTTCTTTGTTAAAGGTAGTTCCCAAGTCCCTTTCCCATTCCCTTAGGAACCAAGGCCTATCCAAGGAGGAATGTAAAAGGAAGCCTCTGTATAAATCTGTTACCAGTTTTTAGTGGGTTTTTTGTACCTGTACATTTTTTATTATTTTTATTGTATGTTCCTAAGTGGACTTGAGCTATTGGTCTCTGGTTGCCGTGAAGAGAATTTGTCAGGGGGTTTGGTGGGGGTGTGTGTTCCAAGCTGAACTTTTGCACCCGGGTCCATGAACCTTTAGTTAAGCTCCTGAATTAAGATGGACTTTCTGTGTCTTTTTCTGGATTGTTAGCACTAGGAGTGACACTATGATGGACATTGGGTTTGATTCTGCATCAGCTTTCTATCTGCATATCTACAGAAGACAATTATTGGACACTCCGGAACTGTTTTAGCCAAGATTATTTTATGTAAGAGGTCTTTATTTTGGGAACACCGGTGCACAACATGTGTCATAATATTTGAATGAAATCAACTACAACCTTGAGGTTGCTGCTAAATATAACAAGTTTCATCAAGTAAATTTGCCTGTAATCTAGATAGCCTTTGTTGCTTACAGTGTTATTTTTCTTCATATCCTTTCTGCATTATTTGCTTGAAGGCTGATAATTAACAAAATAACTTCTAATTATCTTACTCTGCAGTCTATTTATTCCTGAGCGCTGTATTCACTGTGGAATGAGTGGAATGCTGCTAGACATCTAGTGGCCTCTACAGAGCACTGCAGAATAATGGCAAGCATAGACCAACAAATCTAGTAAAGACGTATCCTTGGTTGTGTATGTTTTAGGTCTTGCAATACAGAAGAGCAAATTATAGCTTTATATCATATTAAATTTTCATAAAAGTAAATATTTGCATGTTGCTAAGGAAAAACCAAGCACCAACCAATGACGTTGCTAGGCAATGTATCCATGCACCCAATTTATTAGCTTTGAATATGCTTATAAAAAGGCAATCTGTAGTGCAGAAATGTGCATCAAGAACCTCCTGTGATACTTCTGTGAAGTTCTGAAACAGTTGGGAGTGGTAATGCAGTACCCCAGAGTTGGGTACTACCCTTACATCTATGGTTATAAAGGTTTTATTCATGTTAGTTTTCATGCATTATAAAGCTAGTGTTTTCATGTTGTTGTGATGTGATTTCATGCCTCACTGTATGGTATTATCTGACAATGTTCCCTAGTCGCTTAGGGAGTACAGGTCACCTAGCAACAACCGGGGGAATGATTAGCCAGGCTTACCAAGAATAGAGGGCCTGTGGTTGGTAGAATAGAATCCCCTTTACAGGTTGAGCTAGTGTGGCAGTATAAAAGAGAGGAGTGAGCGGAGCTAAGTCAGTCTACCGAGCTCAGAGGAGACTGAAGGAGATTGTGAAGAACATGAAAGACTCTGCTAAGTCACCACAGAGCAGCCAGTGTGATGGGAAGGAAATAAGATCTCAAGTGTGAATACTCAAGGGGAAGAGCTTTTAACTGAGAGCATCAGAGGGAAAAGGAGAGGAGGAGAAGTTAAGAAGTGGAAAGGAAACTAAGTCAGCTAGTCATAGGCAAAACCAAGGAGAAAAGCTGGAAGAATGAGCAGAGGGTACAAATGTAATTTTCTGGTACCAATTCCCTAAGGAAAATGCAGAAGAGATTAATGCCTGCAAATTTAACTGTTTACCACAAAGTCATCTGACATGAACTCTTTAATGCAAGTTAATCTGAAGTCTCATCTGCACTTGAAGAATAAATCTGTTTGGGTTTACCTAGCAACCTTACTCCTGGAGTCACTTTCCACCAACTTAATACCTGCACTGAGGTACCACTCTACGTGCTCCAGGGGCATAGAGTTTCTATCCCCCTTATATTTATTTTTCCACTTTTTATAATTATTATTTTTGTTTGGAATGGGTTCCTACCTGTATATGGTCTGGCATCACAACAAAACAACATCTTCCCCCTACCCGACTCCACGGGTAAGAACTACCAAATTTATGACTTTGATGTGCCAAGCCAGGCCATGTTTTTCATTGTAAAGGAGCAGCCGTGCCACCGTGACTACCACCATTTCGCTGCCCTACTCCTTAGTCTGGCTGCCTGCAGTAACTCTTAGTAAGTCATGGGCACAGAAGGAGAGGACCTCAGTTCTGACCCCATCTTTGACTACCTTAATAGCAAAATGTATGGGGTGAAACTTACTAAGGGATTTTACCCACTAGCGTTTTTTTTAAAAAGCTGCGATATAGCTGCGTTTTTTCCAATGGGACTTTCTAATGTTAAAATCGCAAGTTTGTGCTTTTGAAAAAAACGCAGCGATATTGCAACGTTAAAAAAAAACGCTAGTGGGTAGAAGCCCTAAGACTGGCATTTCTACCACCGATCTTAGTATAACTTCCGTCAGCAGACAATATATTTAATATAGGAAGAGGTGCACTCCTCTTTTGCATCTCGGCTCTTCCATGAGTCAATACAGAAATCTATAGCAGCTAGGAGATGGCGTAGGTTTGTGGTATAATTTTTGCCAGTTTCTGTTGCAACTTATTCATAAATCTCTTGGTCTAAGGAGGCCACACGCTCATCCGACAAGCCTTTTTTTGAAAACTTGCAAGGGTGGTAAAAACAGGAAAAGTCACAAATTTTGATGTAAGTGAGGCTTCCAAAAAATTTGTGACTTTTTAAAACCAGAATTCTGGTGTAGAAGCTGTCATTGCTCAATTCCCGTTGTCGCTCAGTTTTTCAGCTGAGCTAAAAACCAAGCAATCGTTCTGCCTGTTTATATAGCCGAATGACTGCCTGTTCACTGTTAATGGAGGCGGCAGCCAGAAGAGATCTGTGGTGTGCTCCACCTCCATTAAGTGGGCGATCATTGCTTTCACACACAAGCGATATTCGCTGGGAGAGCTGTTGGGTGCCTACGCGCCCGACAATGGTCCTGTGTAAAGCTACCCTCACTTCACACAGTCTAATGCTCAGATCTCAATGTCCACTATCACACTGTCAGGAACTGTGTCTCAAGGGCTCTGTCTACTCCTATGTCTTCACCCGGAGTACTGTCCAATAGGCAGCCTCACAATAGGATATTCAGACCACTCTCAGGTCCTATACACATTAACTTGCTCTGACAGTACAGCCACCTTCCACAATGGCCCTATCTCTCAAGGGCTCCCTCTGCGCCACCCCTCCTGCTCTCTATTCCACCCAGTCCAGCCTAGTTCAGGACTGTACTACTAGTCCACACTTATGCTAGTCTGCAAGCAACCAGACCTCACTGTAGCTCTCTCTTCCATCCATAAAGAACAGGGGCCACCCACAGCACCCTAGCAGTATCGAACTACAGTCTCCCTCAGTTATGAGCACAGCACTCTAATTCACCACTGGTTCCGTCACCAGGCTGACTATTTCCAGGAGGCTCTCCAAAGCTAACTATTCTAGACTAATGGTACACATTAGCCAACCTTTTTTTAGTAGTAGCCTAAACAGTACATACATAGGCCTAGCCCTTCCATGACTGAACTCTACCTGTCCACAGACCACTAATGGGCAGTTTCATACTCTGAAGGCCACACTCAACAAAGCAGTCATACTGCTCTCCACTCACTCTCCTAAGGTCCAAACCAGCCAACGTTATATCCTATGACGTGTGGTCACCACCTTTGCAGCTGCATCTTCTAGTCTTCTCTGCCTCTATGCAAAATGAGAAGTTCACTTTCACAGGTAATCAGGTCCCAACTAGAGATGAGCGAACGTACTCGTCCGAGCTTGATACTCGTTCGAGTATTAGCGTGTTCGAGATGCTCGTTACTCGTAACGAGTACCACGCGCTGTTTGGGTTACTTTCACTTTCATCTCTGAGACGTTAGCGCGCTTTTCTGGCCAATAGAAAGACAGGGAAGGCATTACAACTTCCCCCTGCGACGTTCAAGCCCTATACCACACCCCTGCAGTGAGTGGCTGGCGAGATCAGGTCTCACCCGAGTATAAAAATCGGCCCCTCCCGCGGCTTGCCACAGATGCGTTCTGACATAGAGGAGGGAAAGTGGTATCTTGGTGGAGCTGCTATAGGGAGAGTGTTAGGAGTATTTTAGGCTTCAAGAACCCCAACGGTCCTTCTTAGGGCCACATCTAACCGTGTGCAGTACTGTGGAAGCTGCTTTTTGCAGTGTTGCACTTTTTTTTTTTTGGTATATCGGCCGTGCAGAGCATTGCGCTCTGCAGTAATACTCCAGGGCCAGAAGTGCTTAGGCAGGGACAGAAGACATATTGATTGAATATAGGCAGTGGGCCTTTGCAAAAAATTTGGGGAAAAAATCTATTTGGGCTGCCTGTGACTGTCCTCAGTGTTCTGGGTCTGTGCTGGGTGTAGTAGTTCTCCAAATTCATACGCAGCCAGCTAAGTGTTACAGCAGGCTTGCGCAAAATTATTTCCTGGCTCTGCCTGGGCTGTGAAATCACCGCTGTATTGCAGTTCACAGTGCAACACTCTGCAGTTCTTTGACATACTCCAGGGCCAGAAGCGCTTAGGCAGGGACAGAAGACATATTGATTGAATATAGGCAGTGGGCCTTTGCAAAAAAAATTGGGGAAAAAAATCTATTTGGGCTGCCTGTGACTGTCCTGAGTGTTCTGGGTCTCTGCTGGGTGTAGTAGTTCTCCAAATTCATACGCAGCCAGCTAAGTGCTACAGCAGGCTTGCGCAAAATTATTTCCTGGCGTTCCGTAAGCGAAGTCAGCCTCCAACCACAGGCCAATAAGCGGCACATTGATTTACAGCGTTCTGTTTCTGCACTACTGGTAATACACCATGCTGAGGGGTAGGGGTAGGCCTAGAGGACGTGAACGCGGGCGAGGACGCGGAGGCCCAAGTCAGGGTGTGGGCACAGGCCGAGCCAGTGCGGTGCCAGACCGAATAATCCACCAACTGTTTCCCAAAGCGCCCCCTCGCGCCATGCCACCCTGCAGAGGTCAAGGTGCTCTACGGTGTGGCAGTTTTTCACAGAGACGCCTGACGACCGACGAACAGTGGTGTGCAACCTTTGTCGCGCCAAGATCAGCTGGGGAGGCACCACCACCAGCATGCGCAGGCATATGATGGCCAAGCACCCCACAAGGTGGGACGAAGGCCGTTCACCGCCTCCGGTTTGCACCACTGCCTCTCCCCCTGTGCCCCAACCTGCCACTGAGATCCAACCCCCCTCTGAGGACACAGGCACTACCGTCTCCTGGCCTGCACCCACACCCTAACCTCCGCTGTCCTCGGCCCCATCCAGCAATGTCTCTCAGCGCAGCGTCCAGACGTCGCTAGCGCCACTGTTTGAGCGCGAGCGCAAGTACGACGCCACGCACCCGCACGCTCAAGCGTTAAACGTGCACATTGCCAAATTGATCAGCCTGGAGATGCTGCCGTATAGGCTTGTTGAAACGGAGGCTTTCAAAAGCATGATGGCGGCGGCTGCCCCGTGCTACTCGGTTCCCAGTCGCCACTACTTTTCCCGATGTGCCGTCCCAGGCCTGCACGACCACGTCTCCCGCAACATTGTACGCGCCCTCACCAACGCGGTTACTGCCAAGGTCCACTTAACAACAGACACGTGGACAATCACAGGCGGGCAGGGCTACTATATCTCCCTGACGGCACATTGGGTGAATTTAGTGCAGGCTGGGACAGAGTCAGAGCCTGGGACCGCTCACGTCCTACCCACCCCCAGAATTGCGTGCCCCAGCTCAGTGGTGGTATCTGCGGCGGTGTATGCTTCCTCCACTAAACCACCCTCCTCCTCCTCCTACGCAACCTCTGTCTCGCAATCAAGATGTGTCAGCAGCAGTACGTCCCCAGCAGTCGGTGTCGCGCGGCATGGCAGCACAGCGGTGGGCAAGCGTCAGCAGGCCGTGCTGAAACTACTCAGCTTAGGAGAGAAGAGTCAGACGGCCCACGAACTGCTGCAGGGTCTGACAGAGCAGACCGACCGCTGGCTTGCGCCGCTGAGCCTCCAACCGGGCATGGTCGTGTGTGACAACGGCCGTAACCTGGTGGCGGCTCTGCAGCTCGGCAGCCTCACGCACGTGCCATGCCTGGCCCATGTCTTTAATTTGGTGGTTCAGCGCTTTCTGAAAAGCTACCCACACTTGTCATACCTGCTCGGAAAGGTGCGCCGGGTCAGCGCACATTTCCGCAACTCCAAGACGGACGCTGCCACCCTGCGGACCCTGCAACATCGGTTTCATCTGCCAGTGCACCGATTGCTGTGCGACGTGCCCACACAGTGGAACTCTACGCTCCACATGTTGGCCAGGCTCTATGAGCAGCGTAGAGCTATTGCGGAATACCAACTCCAACATGGGCGGCGTAGTGGGAGTCAGCCTCCTAAATTATTTACAGAAGAGTGGGCCTGGTTGGCAGCCATCTGCCAGGTCCTTGGAAACTTTGAGGAGTCTACCCAGATGCTGAGCGGGGATGCTGCAATCATTAGCGTCACCATTCCTCTGCTATGCCTCTTGAGAAGTTCCCTGCAAAGCATAAAGGCAGACGCTTTGCACTCGGAAGCGGAGGCGGGGGAAGACAGTATGTCGCTGGATAGTCAGAGCACCCTCATGTCTATATCTCAGCGCGTTGAGGAGGAGGAGGAGGGGGAGGAGCATGAGGAGGAGGGGTAAGAGACAGCTTGGCCCACTGCTGAGGGTACACATGCTGCTTGCCTGTCATCCTTTCAGCGTGTATGGCCAGAGGAGGAGGAGGAGGAGGAGGAGGAAGAGGAGGATCCTGAAAGTGATCTTCCGAGTGAGGACAGCCATGTGTTGCGTACAGGTACCCTGGCACACATGGCTGACTTCATGTTAGGATTAGAGATGAGCGAACGTACTCGGATAGGCACCACTCGTCCGAGTAATGTGCCTTATCCGAGTACCGCTGTGTTCGTGCTGAAAGATTCGGGGCGCTCCGCTGCTGACAGGTGAGTCGCAGCGGAGAGCGGGGCAGAGCGGCCGGGAGAGAAGGAGAGAAAGATCTCCCCTCCGTTCCTCCCCGCTCTCCCCTGCAGCTCCCCGCTCCGCAGCGCGTGCCGAATCTTTGAGCACGAGTACAGCGGTACTCGGATAAGGCACATTACTCGGACGAGTAGTGCCTATCCGAGTACGTTCGCTCATCTCTAGTTAGGATGCCTTTCTCGTGAGCCTCGCGTTACACGCATTCTGGCCACTACGGATTACTGGGTGTACACACTGCTCGACCCACGGTATAAGGAGAACCTTTCCACTCTCATTCCCGAAGAGGAAAGGGGTTCGAGAATGATGCTATACCACAGGGCGCTGGTGGACAAACTGATGGTAAACTTCTTATCCGACAGCGCTAGTGGCCGAAGGCGCATTTCCGCGGCCCAGGTAGCAGGGGAGGCGCAGAGATCAGGCAGCATGTACAGCGCAGGCAGGGGACCATTATCCAAGGCCTTTGCCAGCTTTCTGGCTCCCCAGCAAGACTGTGTCACCAGTCCCCAGTCAAGGCTGAGTTGGCGGGAGCACTGTAAAAGGATGGTGAGGGAGTACGTAGCTGATCGCACTGTTAAGAAAATTGTAGATCAATGTATCAGTTAATTATTCTATATTGCATTGTAGAGCATGATACTAGTATGAGTAGTGAAAGGGTTAAATATAACCCTTCTTTAGGCCTCCATGTCTTCTCAGGAAAGATGAGAGTCTACTAGACCCCCCATGTATGCATATCTATAGACAGGAAGCTATACACTACAGGGGGTAGGTCTGTAAAGCATTACATGCATTCCTTTCTCCTGAATTCATAGTGGTCTCATTGTATGTAATAGATACACCCTAGAAGGTGTAACTTATGTTAATCATTTTTTATCTTAACCTATCATATATTCTATCCATTTTTGGAGGTATAATCTTTACTGTGATGTCATTTAGGATATATATACTTTGTCCACCTCAGAATAAAGTAGAAATTATTTGATACCACATAAGTTGGTTTGATTTGAATTTCTCCTGGGCTCAGATTACTACACGGAATCTGATAGTCTTCTTCTTGAAAAACAAATTCTCTCCACATTTTTGGTCCTTCGAGCCGGAATCACTCACTGCAGAGGGAGAGGACAGCCTGGCTGTGAAAAGGTGGGTCTGAAGTACTCTCCGATCATTAAAAGACCTCCGTCTTGCTTAGACGTAATTAGAGGCCAGTCGGGCATCCTGTCTGAAACAGTGACGTTTTTCCGAACTAGCCGGAGAATTTAGAAGCCTCCCAGATAACGTGTAGTAAGTATAACAATGGTTAAACTTCTCTTCTCTCTTCTTCTTCTTCTGTATACTTTAGTGTTAGTAGAATTTACAATGTGTATTGTAAATGAGAGGCAATCATAGACGAAGGGACAATAGCAGTAGTCTATGTGAAATGTGTAAGGTAAATGAGAAGTATAGACAAATGGGTTGCCAAAAGGGCAATAGCAGTAGTCTATGTGAGACCATAGCCATTGTGAGAAGGCTACAGGAAAGAATTAACTCCGTGCGACACGTAAAAAGTGGTTAGATGACGTCATGGGACACAGGGGTGTCCAGGAACTTCACTTCTTATCTTTCTATTACTTTCTCTTTGATATTGTGTTATAGAGTAACTAAGAATATGAAGAGGGCGGCCGCCTACTAACATATTGTAATATTTGTATTGCTGTCTTATATTGAATGTGTGAGTGATTGAGATGAGTGGATCCGATACGTGGGCATTGACCTCTAGGACACATTAAGGACCAACCTTGCTGCGCAGGTTGTTTTCGGACAAGCCCCTTATTGTGTTCGATGTTCACAGGCCCTACTCGGTGAAACTGAAAGGGGGTCTTCGTGTATAAAGCGAAGCAGCGATTCTGGTAAGGGACCTTTGCGTTTTCACTGTATATTTTAGTGGCCAGAGGCTTGTTTTATGTTGTTTGTCTTGTAAATCGGCGCCAAGAACATAATTACTAACAATGGGAAATACAAATTGTAAGGCATTTTCCTGTGCATGTCTCTGTTGTTGTTGTCAACAACAGGAGGTCCTTGAAGGGGATAAGAAGTACATGCACAAGTTAGATCCTGACTATGTCAAATATTGTGACAAGTGGGAAAAGAAATATGGATTTAGAAATAAATTGAAAGTTAATAGTTGTAAAGAATTATGTGATAAAATACGGACAAAATCAACTAAAGATCAGCAGAAATACGGATTATCCGCTGCTGAAGCCTGGTTAAAAGAAGCCCAAACCCGCCATACTCAGATAAAAAATAGACCCAATGCAGCA
Source organism: Eleutherodactylus coqui (assembly GCF_035609145.1). Lineage (NCBI taxonomy): Eukaryota > Metazoa > Chordata > Amphibia > Anura > Eleutherodactylidae > Eleutherodactylus > Eleutherodactylus coqui. Next base: position 184,933,878 of record NC_089840.1, on the reverse strand, counting down.
AAGACTGAAATGATGCCTCTAGTAGATAAAGAAGATGATCATTTAGTCTGCCCTGTACAAACTGTGCCACCTATCCCTGTAGCTGCATATGGGGGTTTGGATAGTGTCCAACCACCCCCATACGGGCAAAATTCCACACCTAATGCTCCTTTGTTGCCAAGTCATCATATAGATTCCTTGTTAGATGATAGTAATTTCAAGACTCCTGTGACCCAGGGCCCCCGCAGGAGTGAGAGACAAATGATTCAACGAGTAGCGCAACAGAGTAAGGATGTCTTTCCTATGATTGATGTCCCGAACCCCCGGGGTGGGCTAGAAGGACGAATTGGGTGGAAATGAATAGATGTACTCAGAGAGATGATGAGGATGTAGATCAGTATTATCATAGACTGAAGGAAGTATTTAACATCTATAGTGGACTAGAGGCACCAGAGGGAAATCAGGAAGAGAGAGATGATCCGAATGCTGCATATAATCAGCAGTTAAAGAATGCGTTTGTAAGTGGACTTAAGAAAGAAATAGGAGGTTATATAACGAAGCATATGGTTACCCTTAGAACAGGATCATTGCAGGATGTTTTGGAGTATGCAAAACATGCGGAAAAATTTTACAAAGAGAAGGGAAAGAAGGGTGAGAGAGTGAGAGTTTTTATACAGGGGGAAGAATGTGATGCGATGGTTCAGGAAAGTCAGAGAGGTCATTGGACAGCGAGAGGACGTGGAAGTAGAGGTAGAGGGAGAAGCAGAGGTCGGGTACCGTTCAGGGACTCAATTGTGTGTTGGAATTGTGGGAAATCTGGTCATATTGCCCGAGGATGTCCAGAGAACGAATACTCTCGGACACCTTGGGAAAAATGACTAGAAGAGGTGGCTGTACAACACTTGGAGGATCTCTTGGCAATTTCTACTCTGCCTGAGATAGATCTCCAGGTGAATGGGCGGATGATTACTTTCCTGGTGGACTCAGGAGCGACCAGGACATTAATACATCCCAATATGTAGCCAATGTAAAATGTATTAATAGTCATATCCTGGTAAGAGGGGTTAATGGCCGGACCCACAGGGAATCCCTCTCTGAACCAGTTATAACAGACCTAGAGACAAATAAGCCTGTGAATGTCAGATTATGTAGTCTTGAATATGTCCAGTAAATGTGTTGTGATGAGATATTATGATAGAATTAGGTATACCTTCACCAGAGTACCTCAGGGCTGCTGTGAACCTCCAACAATGTTCTCCCAGGCTATGTCAGCACACTTAGCCCAGTCCCAGCCTCTTAGAGGTAGTCAGCGACTACTGTATGTTGGTAGCCAGCAGCAGACAGTGGAGAGAATTGTGGAGGGACACAGTCGCACTCTTGAGGTTTATTTATGAGCAAGGCCATAAAAGTAAACATGTAGAAACTCCAATACGGTCAGCAAACGGTTAAATATTTGGGGTATAACCTGTCAGATGAAGGTAGGCAAGCAACTCTGGAGGTCCCAAAACTATGAGCAAATGATGTCCTCTTTGGGAATGACAATGTTACGTGTGCTGCTGGGATTTGTTGTTCTATTGTGTTTCCAGCAGCACAGCACTCACAGGGTTAATGATTGAGCTGGCTGGGTGTGGTACTGTCTGCTAGCCAATCCTCTGGTCAGTCACTGCATGGCCCCTCAGGCGAGCAGTCATGAATGCTTGTCTGGTGAGGTTTGCAGTGTGATCAGGTTCATGTCCGTTTGTACGTTTATATTCTGTCAGTTTTGTGTTAGCTTGCTGTGTGTCCTGCTATCTGTGTCCTGTCCTGTTGCAGCGTGCGGTGTGAACGCTGTCTGGTTCTGCTAGACTCCTGGTTAGTGTAGGGACTAGCAGTATAACCAGGAGCTGTGAAGTGGCCTGCTAGCTTTCAGCATCTTGTACAACATGTCAACTAATACCTGGTATTTATATTCAGCTTCCAATCTGTTACTAGTGGTTGTATGTTGTATGCAGTGTATTCTGGGTCTGTCATGTGGCATGTGAATGCATCCTGTTCTGGTGTGTGGCTCCTAGGATCAGCTAGGGCCCAGATCCGAAGACCGCTGGGTTGCCCTTATTAGGGCAATGTCCCCGCTTAGGTAGGGCCACTGTCATCCTCCCTTGTAGCACAGGGTCAGTTGCCTGAAACCGGTGTGAGTTCCGTGTGACCCTGGTGATACCTGTGTGCGTCCCCTTTGGTCATGATCATGTGGGTTCCGTGCTTTGCCTGCCCACACGATCATAACAGACAAACTTCTACAGCTCCTGGATCTCAAATTCTGCATCTCTGACAGCGCTTCTTACCAGAATCATGTATGATGACCCTCTGGCTGCAGCCGGCAGGATCCAGTGAGATGGGCCTCTGAGGAAGCCTTTGTCAGGTTAAAACAGACTCTGGTGGGCACACCAGTCTGGGGGGCTGCTGAACTAGAGCAAGCCCTTTGTGCTAACTGTTGACTCAGGAGAAGGATATATCACCTCTGTGTTAACTCAGGAACACGGTGGGAAGCAGACTAGATCCAGTGGCCGAGCGCTCCCAGCCTGTGTACAAGTGGTAGTCAGACCTTCTGCCACTATAGTGCTGTCCCCCCACACACTGAGTACCGCACGCAGTTAGTTATACTCATATCTTAGTCCTTCTAGACATCCCCCTGCAGGACACTACTACTCTCACAGCCACACCTGACAACCTAGGGATGTACTACGCTCCATCCATTTACCTTACTGCCTATTTCTTCAGACGGTCCCCCATACAACTGTCTAGGAGAGATGGCACATAAGGTGTTACTCAGACCAGATCTGCAGGAGGTATCTCTTGTAGATGCTGAATACACTCTTTGTAGATGGGCTGTACATCTCCGTTAAAAAAAAAAGCTATCTTACCTAAATTGTTCTTCAGATGTGCAGCAGTTTTGAGCCATGGGCTGTGTCATGTCTCAACAGGGGGGATGGTAGCACTCATATGGACAGTGTTCACAGCCTAGGGGTTTACAAACTACTCTAAAAAAAATTTTTGTCTTGTATTATTTGTGCTAAACAATGCAGAAGGGAGTATAAGACCAGGAGGGGGCGCCGTCCGACACATGGGGGATGCTGGGAGAGCTCTGAGTGTAACTTCTATAGAAGGAGTGACGAGCGCCATACTGGTAGATCTGCTCCCTGACCTACTGACTGCAATCCCTGCTAGCCATCATAAACCGCTCCTGCAGTCACACAGTTTCTGCCGTCACACGGCTAAATGTCTGACCATTGTCTATGTGTATAGCATCCCTCACTCTCCACCCCGCCATACCGTGCACATCTCCAGTCCGCCATACCGTGCACATCTCCACCCCGCCATACTGTGCACATCTCCAGCCCTTTACCTTCTGTATCACCCCATTACCTGTAGTGTGTAAGCTCGTTGGAGCAGGACCCTCACCCCTATTGTTCGCATCGCCTGATTACTATGTAACCGCGGTTCTGTAATGTTTGTACTTTTGTCTTTCTGTATCCACCGTCTATGTAAGCGCTGCGGGATATGTTGGCGCTATACACAAAGATTATTATAGATGTGTGTCAGATGAGGGACTTGTTGGCATTGCACACAAAGGGGTAAGGCATGGCTAGATGCTTGCCTGGCTTGATAGTACTCCTAGTCAGGCCACGTCCCTGGCGGCCATCTTAGTGCTAGTCATGGCCTGCGGCCATTTTAGTACCTGCTGTAATACCTTCGGCCGCCGCCCAGACGTCATCTTGGCTCCTTACATCCCATAGCTGTACCTTCTACCTGGCATTCCAATGCTTGCACTTGTAGTACACAACACCAGTGATTAGTGCCTTCTCTGAACTGCATAGGAATAGTCAGAAGCCTCCATCACTGTCCTCTGTGTGTTGATGATATGTTGTCTATCTTATTAAGTGTGTGCTATAAGATGGGGTCAGCTCACAAATGGTTAAATCGTCTGTTACATGGGAATGCTTCTTTCACCCTCACCCCCACCTTTCAGCTTTAGAGTTCAGTGAGAAAAAGGGAGGGGGGGAGTGTGACTGACTCTAGCCATGCTCTGCTTGCTTGATATGAATAGACCTGTAATGAAGATGATCAGGAATGAAGTTTAGTATAAACCTGTGTGAATAGGGAACGTCCATTCTTGATGTTATTTGTGTACATGTCCGTTCTGTGATTGGTTTGCAGTGATTTTGATTGTTAAATGGTGTTTTCAATGTGATAATGTCATGTAAGATATAATAATAATGAAGTTGTTGATAATGTGAGAGCTGAGTGTCCCTATTACGGGAAGGATAGCACAAGGATGCTGCAGTTATCTGTAGTAGTCCAGCCACAGTTAAAGCTCTGTTTATCTTACTCCATCACCTCTCCCTGATAAGAGAAATTCCTGAGGGGGGGGGGTTGTTAACGTTGGAGGATCAAGCGACTGCAGATGATTGGAGTAGTAGTAGTTGTGTGAATCTTAATATTATGCAGTAAATATTGTGTATAGAGAATGTTAATAATTATATGAGATAGAAAGACTTGACCCCACGATAGATAAAAGTTAATGACAAGTCTTCAAGCTGTGATGAACGTAAAATGTGTGATTAAGCTTCTTAACTGTACCTACCCCCCACAGATAAGTGATCCATGTTATACATTGAATTTGCTGTTTCCACCTGTGAGCGGGGACCAAATACCTGCTGTTGCCTCTGATCCTGGGGTCATGCTTGCTTCGCGCTACCTGGTAATGGGACCAAGGCAGACTACGGGAGACTGCCTGAGGGATGCTGTGCGGAGAGGAGAACCGTAAGGGCACGCTGTCTCTGGGATATGGCCTGAGCTGCAGAGAGCACGCACAGACGTGTGATGGTTGTGTGGTGACCGGGCCTAGAACAGGTGCCAGGTACAGCCCCTAACGGGATTGTGCTTGGTACAACTGATAATGCCTATATACCTCATGACCTCCGAGGGCAACAGCAAGGGCCGTGTCTGGAGAACTAGGAACACCTCTCCCAAAGGTTCCTCTGACCCATCGGGGTCCCAAGGGGGGTACCGAACGAGTATGGGACGAGAAATCGGATGGCTGCAGGGGGTTTGAGTCTCTTCTCGTATGGTGGGTAACAGTGAATAAAGATGTAGACTGGATTAATTACACATACTATAACCAACAGAGATTTGTTAATTATACAAGAGATGCAATCAAGGGCCTGGAGGAACAACTAGGACACACCTTACACTTATTGCATGGCAAAATAGAATGGCTCTTGTTATGTTACTAGCAGAGTTTGTAAAATGATTGGAGGACATTGTTGTACTATCATTCCTAATAACACGGCACCAGATGATACCTGAGCACTGGAAGGGTTAAATGCATAATAAAATGAACTAGCTGATAACTCTGGAATAGACGATCCATTCACAGACTGGTTGGAAAACTTGTTCGGACACCGGTCACAAGTCATATACTCCACATTAGTCTCTATGTCAGTATTTGCCTCCATTCTAGTACTCTGCGGTTGCTGCTGTATCCGAGGACTGTTACAAAACCTTATTGACACTTCCATCACCAAAACTATGTTCCAAAATATACAAGATGACAAAGAACAAGATCACTTACTGGGTCAGGTGACCACCTCTGTCTGACAAGTGATGGGTAAAAGTTCTATGAAGGAAGCGCCATTTTACTTTGATGATTTTGAAGTGTGACATTTTGATTCCAGTGCGTTCTGATTGTACCGGAGGATCGCTCTAATAACTGATGGACACTTCGATAAGTAAGATTTTATATCATGATGGACAATCATTTATATATGAGGAAAGGAGCATCAATCTCATAATAAATCAAGGCCAAGCTTCTCTTGGGGGCGGGCCTAATTGTGGGTACAATTGGTGGAATGACTTTATATATATATATATATCAATGTAATGCTTTTATATGAAATAATTATATACTTAGTCTTGAAGTGTAAACCCAGGCGTCCTGGTAATAAAGCTTCGGGCCTCAGCCAGGGGGTCTGTGGTAGAGTCATTATATATGTGTATTACTGTTATACTGTGTTGATGTATTGATCTAAAGTGGGGAATGTTAAGAAAATTGTAGATCAATGTATCAGTTAATTATTCTATATTGCATTGTAGAGCATGATACTAGTATGAGTAGTGAAAGGGTTAAATATAACCCTTCTTTAGGCCTCCATGTCTTCTCAGGAAAGATGAGAGTCTACTAGACCCCCCATGTATGCATATCTATAGACAGGAAGCTATACACTACAGGGGGTAGGTCTGTAAAGCATTACATGCATTCCTTTCTCCTGAATTCATAGTGGTCTCATTGTATGTAATAGATACACCCTAGAAGGTGTAACTTATGTTAATCATTTTTTATCTTAACCTATCATATATTCTATCCATTTTTGGAGGTATAATCTTTACTGTGATGTCATTTAGGATATATATACTTTGTCCACCTCAGAATAAAGTAGAAATTATTTGATACCACATAAGTTGGTTTGATTTGAATTTCTCCTGGGCTCAGATTACTACACGGAATCTGATAGTCTTCTTCTCGAAAAACAAATTCTCTCCACACGCACGACCGTCCTCGGTGACGCCTCTGCCCCCTACAACTACTGGGTGTCGAAGCTGGACACGTGGCCTGAACTCGCGCTGTATGCCCTGGAGGTGCTAGCGTCTTGTCAGAGAGTGTGTTTAGTGTGGCTGGGGGAATCATCACGGATAAGCGTACCCACCTGTCAACCGACAGTGCCGACAGACTTACACTCATCAAGATGAACAAAGCCTGGATTTCCCCAGACTTCTCTTCTCCACCAGCGGACAGCAGCGATACCTAAACAATACGTAGGCTGCACCCGCGGATGGAAGCATCGTTCTCTATCACCATCCAAAACGGGGACCTTTTTGCTTCATCAATCTGTGTATAATATTCCTCCTCCTCCTGCTCCTCCTTCTGAAACCTCACATCATCACGCCGAACGGGCAATTTTTCTTAGGCCCACAAGGCTCAGTCATATCATTTTTCTAAACAATTTTTACACGTTTCAAAGCTCATTAAAGCGTTGAAACTTTCACCTCAACCAATTTTTATTTTTACTGGGCTGCCTCCAGGCCTAGTTACCAATTAAGCCACATTAACCAAAGCGATTAATGGGTTTCACCTGCCGTCTTGGTTGGGCATGGGCAATTTTTCTGAGGTACATTAGTACTGTTGGTACACCAATTTTTGGGGGCCCTCGCCTACAGTGTAATCAAATGAATTTTTAGCCCACCTGCATTACAGCTGACGTTACATCAGCTGTGTTGGGCACTGCAATGGGATATATTTATGTACCGCCGGTGGGTTCCAGGGAGCCACCCATGCTGTAGGTCCACAGGGAGTTGTAACTGCATGTGTCCACTTCTAAAGAACCCCAGTCTGACTGGGGCATGCAGTGTGGGCCGAAGCCCACCTGCATTAAACATGACATTACCTCAGCTGTGATGGGCACTGCGATGGGATATATTTATGTACCGCCGGTGGCTTCCTGGCACCCACCCATGCTGTGGGTCCACAGGGAGTTGTAACTGCATGTGTCCACTTCTAAAGTACCCCAGTCTGACTGGGGCATGCAGTGTGGGCCGAAGCCCACCTGCATTAAACATGACATTACCTCAGCTGTGCTGGGCACTGCAATAGGATATATTTATGTACCGCCGGTGGCTTCCTGGCACCCACCCATGCTGTGGGTCCACAGGGAGTTGTAACTGCATGTGTCCACTTCTAAAGAACCCCAGTCTGACTGGGGCATGCAGTGTGGGCCGAAGCCCACCTGCATTAAACATGACATTAACTCAGCTGTGATGGGCAATGCAATGGGATATATTTATGTACCGCCGGTGGCTTCCTGGCACCCACCCATGCTGTGGGTCCACAGGGAGTTGTAACTGCATGTGTCCACTTCTAAAGAACCCCAGTCTGACTGGGGCATGCAGTGTGGGCCGAAGCCCACCTGCATTAAACATGACATTACCTCAGCTGTGATGGGCAATGCAATGGGATATATTTATGTACCGCCGGTGGCTTCCTGGCACCCACCCATGCTGTCGGTCCACAGGGACTTCACAATAGGGAGTTGTACCTGCCTGTGTCTATGAATTAAAAAGCCCGGTCAGGTTGGGGCATGCAGTGTGGGCCGAAGCCCACCTGCATTTAATCTGACGTTAGCTCTGCTGTCCAGGGCACTGCAATGGGATACATTTATGTACAGCCGGTGGGTTCCAGGGAGCCACCCATGCTGTGGGTGCATACGGAATTCCCATTGAGGAGTTGTACCTGCCTGTGACTATTTATAAAAAAACGCGGTGTGACTGGGGCATGCAGACACCTTGACAGAATGAATAGTGTGTGGCACATAGGTTCCCCATTGCTGTGCCCACGTGTGCAGCTCCAGATGGAGGTGGCACAGGATTGGATTTCTCATTGCTTCTGTACAGCATTGTGGACTATCGCCCCGCCCCTTTTAAAGAGGGTCGCTGCCTAGCCGTGCCAACCCTCTGCAGTGTGTGCCTGCTTTTCCTCTGGCAGACACACTTATAAATAGACATGAGGGTGGCGTGGCATGAGGGCAGCTGAAGGCTGGGCAGGGACAGTTTGGTGTGCGCTGTGGACACTGGGTCGTGGGGGGGGGGTTGGGCAGCATGTAACCCAGGAGAAGTGGCAGCGGAGTGTCATGCAGGCAGTGATTGTGCTTTGTTGGAGGTAGTGTGGTGCTTAGCTAAGGTATGAATTGCTAATGAGGGCTTTTCAGAAGTAAAAGTTGTTGGGGGGGGGGGGGGGGGCCCACTCTTGCCGGTATTGTGGCTTAATAGTGGGACCTGGGAACTTGAGATGCAGCCCAACATGTAGCCCCTCGCCTGCCCTATCTGTTGCTGTGTCGTTCCCATCACTTTCTTTAATTGCCCAGATTTTCACAAACGAAAACCTTAGCGAGCATCGGCGATATACAAAAATGCTCGGGTCGCCCATTGACTTCAATGGGGTTCGTTACTCGAAACGAACCCTCGAGCATTGCGAAAAGTTCGTCTCGAGTAACGAGCACCCGAGCATTTTGGTGCTCGCTCATCTCTAGTCCCAACCTATCATTGCATACAAGTCTTGCATCTGATGTGGATTGTCTGCACTCTCCCCTATTAGCCCCCGAATCACCTCCTTGTATGTGCTCTCATCTGTCTGTCATCTTGACTGTGTGCTAGTATAATGCATCAGCATCATCATACTCCATCTCTTAGCCAAAGTCAGGCACCTCCTTGGCCTAGACCATGTCTGCTCCAGTAGCTCCCAACTACTGCATCTTGTTGACCTGCTGCCAGTGAACCTGTAAAAGAGCAAACATATATGCAGTGCAATACAAGAAATATACACATGATTACTGATAAATATTAGCAGTGCTTCAGTTCATATCTGGTCATTTAAAGAAACATACAAACATAAAAAGATACTAGTCTATATATATAAAATTGAATGTATGTCTGTCTGCGTGCGTGTCTGCGTGTCTGCGTGTCTGCGTGTCTGCGTGTCTGTTTGTCCTTTATGCGCTACTACACCATTCATCCGATCGCCATGAAACTTTGGGAAGTTGTTAAGTACACTCCTGGGAAGATTATAGGCATAGTACAAATATCCTACGATAAATGGCGCGCGAGCGTCGTCGAAAGTTACGCCCCCCCCACGTAGATCGAATAAGTAAGCCACCTGCTATTGTGATGTCATCACTGATGTCATCAACATCGGACGCCCTTGAACATGCCCCAACATGTTCTATAAAGCTGCATTGTGATGTCATTAAGGCTCTATTATGACACGTACAGCTTGGAACCACTAGAGCACGCCAGCCAATTACCATTGGAGTTGGAAGTGGGTAAACAAGTACTAGGATATCTTCCTAAGAAGCCACAGCAGCCGGATAAATTGTATGTTCCACCCAACGGCTATTTTATTTAGCCCGCAAGGGGGAAGCAGCGGCCTACAAAATCTCATTCAGGTAGGTAGGTTCAGTTCTTGGAGGTTGGGGAATGCTTATGGGCAAGGCCTTATGTCTCATCCCAACTCGATTATTCAATTCTAAGCGCAAAAGAATTAGCGTCCAAATTTTACGTACGGAATTTAATTCTCTCACTTCCCAATGTCATAGAAACTTGAAATTTGCACGAGCATTGATTATGTCATAAATAGGAAAAGTTAATGGGTCCCAACTCGATTATTCAATTCAAAGCGCCAAAGAATTAGCGTTCAAATTTTACGTACGGAATCTAATTCTCTCATTTCCTGATGTCATAGATAGATAGATAAATAGATAGATAGATAGATAGATAGATAGATAGACTGTATGCAATAACCCAGATAGATAGATAGATAGATAGATAGATAGATAGATAGATAGATAGATAGATAGATAGACTGTATGCAATAACCCAGATAGATAGATAGACTGTATGCAATAACCCAGATAGATAGATAGATAGACTGTATGCAATAACCCTGATAGATAGATAGATAGATAGATAGATAGACTGTATGCAATAACCCTGATAGATAGATAGATAGATAGATAGATAGATAGATAGATAGATAGATAGATAGATAGATAGACTGTATGCAATAACCCAGATAGATAGATAGATAGATAGATAGATAGATAGACTGTATGCAATGACACGTACAGCTTGGAACCATAAATACTAGAGCACGCCAGCCATTTACAGTCAGTCTCCATTGGAGTTGGAAGTGGGCAAACATGTACTAAGCTATCTTCCCAAGAAGCCACAGCAGCCGGATAAATTGGATGTTCCACACAACGGCTATTTTATTCAGCCTGCAAGGGGGAAGCAGCGGCCTACAAAACCTCAGTGGTCGCTGCTGCCGTCATCTAGATATATAAAAACGAATGTATGTATGTATGTCTGTCTTCGCAGCAACGCGCGACGGGTACGCTAGTCTATATATATAAAATTGAATGTATGTCTGCGTGTCTGTCTGTCTGTTTGTCCTTTATGCGCTACTACACCATTCATCCGATCGCCATGAAACTTTGGGAAGTTGTTGAGTACACTCCTGGGAAGATTATAGGCATAGTACATTTATGCTACGATAAATGGCGCACGTGCGTCGTCGACAGTTACGACCCCCCCACGTAGATCGTTCGATTTCCATCATTGCCACTAATTCTCTCACTTCCCGATGGTGTAGAAACATGAAATTTGGCACGAGCATTGATCATATCACAAATAGGAAAAGCTAATGGGTCCCAACTCGATTATTCAATTCTAAGCACCAAACAATTAGCGTCCAAATTTTACGTACGGAATCTAATTTTCTCACTTCCCAATGTCATAGAAACTTGAAATTTGGCACGAGCATTGATTATGTCATAAATAGGAAAAGGTAATGGGTCCCAACTCGATTATCAATTCTAAGCGCCAAAGAATTAGCGTCAAAATTTTACGTACGGAATCTAATTTTCTCACTTCCCAATGTCATAGAAACTTGAAATTTGGCACGAGCATTGATTATGTCATAAATAGGAAAAGCTAATGGGTCCCAACTCGATTATTCAATTCTATGCGCTAAAGAATTAGCGTCCAAATTTTACGTACGGAATGTAATTTTCTCACATAGAAACTTGAAATTTGGCACGGGCTTTGAATATGTCATACATAGAAAACGCTAATGGGTCCCAACTCGATTATTCAATTCCATGCGCCAAAGAATTAGCGTCCAAATTTTACGTACGGAATGTAATTTTCTCACATAGAAACTTGAAATTTGGCACGGGCATTGATTATGTCATAAATAGGAAAAGCTAATGGGTCCCAACTCGATTATTCAATTCTATGCGCCAAAGAATTAGCGTCCAAATTTTACGTACGGAATGTAATTTTCTCACATAGAAACTTGAAATTTGGCACGGGCATTGAATATGTCATAAATAGAAAACGCTAATGGGTCCCAACTCGATTATTCAATTCCATGCGCCAAAGAATTAGCGTCCAAATTTTACGTACGGAATCTAATTTTCTCGCTTCCCAATGTCATAGAAACTTGAAATTTGGCACGCGCATTGATTATTTCATAAATAGGAAAAGCTAATGGGTCCCAACTCGATTATTCAATTCTATGCGCCAAAGAATTAGCGTCCAAATTTTACGTACGGAATGTAATTTTCTCACATAGAAACTTGAAATTTTGCACGGGCATTGAATATGTCATAAATAGGAAACACTAATGGGTCCCAACTCGATTATTCAATTCTATGCGCTAAAGAATTAGCGTCCACATTTTACGTACGGAATGTAATTTTCTCACATAGAAACATGAAATTTAGCACGGGCATTGAATATGTCATAAATAGGAAACTCTAATGGGTCCCAACTCCATTATTCAATTCTATGCGCAAAAGAATTAACGTCCAAATTTTACGTACGGAATGTAATTTTCTCACATAGAAACTTGAAATTTGGCACGGGCATTGAATATGTCATAAATAGAAAACGCTAATGGGTCCCAACTCGATTATTCAATTCCATGCGCCAAAGAATTAGCGTCCAAATTTTACGTACGGAATCTAATTTTCTCGCTTCCCAATGTCATAGAAACTTGAAATTTGGCACGCGCATTGATTATTTCATAAATAGGAAAAGCTAATGGGTCCCAACTCGATTATTCAATTCTATGCGCCAAAGAATTAGCGTCCAAATTTTACGTACGGAATGTAATTTTCTCACATAGAAACTTGAAATTTGGCACGGGCATTGAATATGTCATAAATAGGAAACTCTAATGGGTCCCAACTCCATTATTCAATTCTATGCGCAAAAGAATTAACGTCCAAATTTTACGTACGGAATGTAATTTTCTCACATAGAGACTTGAAATTTGGCACGGGCATTGAATATGTCATAAATAGTAAAAGCTAATGGGTCCCAACTCGATTATTCAATTCTAAGCGCAAAACAATTAGCGTCCAAATTTTATGTACGGAATCTAATTCTCTCACTTCCTGATATATATAAATGAATGTCTGTCTGTCTGTCTGTCCTTTATGCATTACTACACCATACATCCAATTGCCATGAGACTTTGGGAAGTTGCTGAGTACACTCCTGGGAAGATTATAGGCATAGTACAACTATCCTACGATAGGTGGCGCGCGTGCGAGCATCATCAACAGTTATGCCCCCCCCAGACAAAGATCGTTTGATTTCCATCTCAAGCACGAAAGCAAAAGGTATTACGAGCAACGAGATGCGTGTTCAACCAGAAAATGATGCATCTGCTGAACGTTTCGCAAGACAATTGCTGGATATTGAGAATGCTGAGGTAAAATGAAAGCTGCGCTGTGATTGGTTGCTATTTCTTATACTGCTGAGGTAACATGAAAGCTGTGCTGTGATTGGTGGCTACTTCTTATACTACTGAGGTTGCATGAAAGCTGTGCTGCGATTCGTTGTTATATATTATACCACTAAGGTAACATGAAAGCTGCGCTGTGATTGGTTGCTATATATAATACCGCAGAGGTAACATGAAAGCTGCGCAGTGAATTGGTTGCTATTTTTTATATTGCTGAGGCAGAATAAAAGTTGCGCTGTGATTGGTTGTTATTTCTCTTACTGCTCAGGTAACATGAAAGCTGCGCTGTGATTGGTTGTTATATTTTATACTGCTAAGGTAACATGAAAGCTGCGCTGTGATTGGTTGTTATATATTATACCACTGAGGTAACATGAAAGCTGCGCTGTGATTGGTTGTTATTTAGATATATAAAAGCGAATGAATGTATGTCTGTCTGTCTTCTCAGCAACGCGCGACGGGTAAGCTAGTAATTTATATAAAAAAGATGAAGGCCTCATAAGAAACAAAGCATTCTGATATGCACCGTCGTATACCTATTCATCTGGCCCACAGATTATGATGAAAACTAGGGCCAAGGTATACAATGTCATCTAAGGCCAACATCAGGGGCAAAGATAACTAGTCTGTCAGCAGGAGATAACTTGCCAGGACAATATTGCCTGCTCTAGAATATAACGGTGCATATATCAGTCCAATAATCAACTGATTAAATAAATAGTCATTGGTTATGTGAAAAATCCTATCAAAGGCAAGGACTTTTTAGAATATCTGGATATATACCAGATTGTAAAGACCTAAAAGCTTCGTATATATACAGATGTAACTCTTTATTGGCTCTGGATAAAGCTGTTTAATGCTCGACGCGTTTCTGTTGCAAAAGCGACTCATCAGGAGCCCTACTCCTCAAAACAGAACCAAAAAGAAGGTTCATGTACCATCAGTACTGGAGGCATGTACTTAATGAATCAGACCATGCCCCTCAATAATAGGCAGAGTGTTCATCTATAGAACAAAGAACCAAAATAGGGGTCCAAATTTGCACCAGCGATAATAGCGTGTGCTTGCAAGCAAGGACAATGCTAACTGATGCTAGGCAGTTGGTTCCTCTATAGTGGCTATCCCGGATATAATGCCCAAACAGACACCCGCGAGTGCATAAGCTAGATCCCTATATCTCACTCTAGAGCTGCCATCTAACCCTACGGTGCCTAGGGTTGAAGAACAAACCCTGTTTGAATAAACAAAGAGTTCCCTATCACACTAATCTAACACTCTGGATCCAGCACTGATCGCCAGTTTCCAGGCACAGGTTTGTTGGTAAGACAACCAAAAAAAAAAGAAAAAGGAGGAGCCTAGCAGCAACTCCAGCCTTGAAGGTAGGCTGGAGGCATATGAGTTGAGTTGCACAAACTGCCTCTTTATAAGGCCTAGTCTGGCAACTGCCTCTCAAAGGTGTGTGCCTCCTTATCCAATTGGAATATCCATAACCGCCCCTTGGGAAATTAGTCAAGCAATACACATATAGCGGTAGCCATGCTCAAGATAATCGTCAAGAGATGCAAAAATGCCTCATACATGTCACCTTGTTAGTATTATGTACTACATTGTATTTGATCCCTCCCAGGAGTCCTAGATTCCTTGTACGGAGAGATTGCGCCATCCTTTCCGGTGCGAGTCACGTGAGGGTAGTCACATGACCTGCCGCGTAGAATGTCATCTGACCCACCGCGTCACTAATGCCTTGTCACATGACTGGAAGAATGCCCAACCACGGTCTCGCATCTCTTTAGGCTGTGACGTCGGCATGTCAATCTTACTCCGGTCACCTGACCGAGTCGCATAGCGTTGTCATGGTAACCGATACACTATTACTATTCCTTTTGGACGGTAACTATCGGTGCCAATAAAGAGCGATGGTAAAGCGTATCCATCATGCAACAATCGCCTAACAGGATAGCATAAAGTAATTCTAATAGTTGGAACGCTAGGGCCAAGAGACTAAGGCCATAAAATTACCTATTATATGCCTATCACAACGGACTCCAATGAAAACATAGCTGTTTAAGGAGACCATTACAGAAGTGGGAAGTCAACCCATATATATATGGAACATTAGGCAATTTATTTTAAAGGAGTCAAGTCTGTGAAGGCACTTTTTGAATCACTAATTCCCCTGCGGCTGTGATACCTCATCTACTAATATGATCACTGTAACTAATCTCTGGCCTCGGTGTTGGTAAAAAAGATAAGAAAGGGGTGGAGCAAACCCGGTCTGTATGAGGGTCCGGAGCCCGGTAGGATGTCCGGGAACCAGAAGCCTCAAGGAGCTGATGAAAAAAGCGTGTAGATTTGCGTGAAAATTAACTTCACTAGGAGGCGCTGCCAACTAGATAAATCCACCAACTGGTGGACAAAATGGAGCAAATGGAGAAACAATACTGGTAGCCCAGCTCTGCTCTCCAATAGATTTCTGGGTTAGACATAACTCTTGGGACTGGAGAATAAACCCAAAAGTGCTGGTGTTACCAGAAGGCGCTGCAAGCCTCCCGGTCTCCTGGCGTTCCCTGGTAGGCTCGCAGCGCCTTCTGCTAACACCAGCACTTTTGGGTTTATTCTCCAGCCCCAAGAGTTATGTCTAACCCAGCTTGAGTGATGAAGGGGCCTATCCCGAAACGTGTATCTGCTGGTTTTAATTGACACAATAAAAAGAGAAGTTTGATAAATCTTATCCCACTTCCTATTGAAATTCATTGGAGAGCAGAGCCGGGCTACCAGTATTGTTTCTCCATTCAGTGTTGGTGAGGCTAGGGAATAGCCGTGATTAGAGATGAGCGAACGTACTCGTTTAGGGCGATTTCGCAATCGAGCATCGCTTTTTTCGAGTAACTGACTACTCGGGCGAAAAGATTCGGGGGGGGGGGGGGGCGCCGGGGTGAGCGGGGGGTTGCAGAGGGGAGTGGGCGGAGAGAGAGAAAGAGCTCCCCCTGTTCCCCACTGCTACCCCTCGCTCCACCACGCCACCCCCCCCATAATCTTTTCACCCGAGTAGTCAGTTACTCGAAAAAAGCGATGCTCGATTGCGAAATAAATAAATAAATAAACGAGTAAGTTCGCTCATCTCTAGCCATGATCATATAACCCTACTACCCAGAAGTTAGTGAGAGGGACAAGAGTTGCACAGACTGCATATATATAAGGCAGCATAAGGGAGCATTGAAAATGAGTGGGGGCATATAAGAGGGCATTTTATTGAATGGGGGCATTATAACTGAGTTGGGACATATAAAGGAGTATTATAAATGAATGGAGACATATAAGGGGTATTATTACTGAATGAGGGCATAAAGAGCATTATAACTGAGTAGGAGTATATAAGTAGACATTATTACTAAATAGAGGACATATAAGAAGCTATTATTACTGAGTGAAGGGCATAAAGGGGTATTATTACTGAGTGTGGACACTTTTACTGTGTAGGGAGCACTTATTGTGTGAGGCCTACAAGGGGCACAAAAATGGGATACTAGCCTGGCCTAGACCAGTGCTGGTGTGGCTGGCAGCTGACTCCTACAGTAAGAGGGACTGTTACAAGGAAATGAGAGTGTGACCCTTGGCTGAAAAGGGAATGAGAAGACCCCCACATACAAGCATGGCAATTGCCCTGTTAAGGACGGCCGTGTGCTGAAACCTTGGGTCTGACTATCCCTAATGGGTTACCAAATGCCGGGACTAGCAGCAGACAGACATGCATGCAGATGCAGGAAAGGACAGGAGCACACTATAAAACAGGGATGGGAACTGACAGAAAACAAATGTACACACGGACAGATATACAAGAAGCCTATATAGGGAGGCTAAAGGAGAACTACAAGACACAGAGTAGACTGAGCACACAGAAGTAGGCAACCTAGGAAAGCTGAGTGCCAGAACCTAACAAACATCAATTCTCAGGCAAAAGGAAGTGCCACAATCCAGCTTAAGTAGAGGAGTAATGCCAATTAACCCCACAGCTGGGCTGAGAGCCAGAGAACTGGTTAACCCTCTCAGTGCTTAACAAAAACAGAAATATAGGATCCATACACACAGGAAGAGCAGATCTGCCCAGAACCGCAAGAGGGCATCAGACACAATTTCAGTCTTTTGAAAAATTATCTTTGCATATAAAAGGGCCTTAAGAAATATCCTCATGAAGAAATTCAGTGCTACCACTCTCCCTAATGGAGCCATCCAGGAGAAAGTCAATGGCTTGTTGCTGAGGATACAAGTAGTTTGATTTGATGTGTGGGCAGCAGGATGGATGTAGTACATGTGTGTGTTTGATGTGTGGGGATCAGGATGGATGTAGTACAGCTGTGTGCGTGATGTGTGGGGATAAGGATGGATGTAATACAGCTGTGTGCGTGATGTGTGGGGATCAGGATGGATGTAATACAGCTGTGAGCGTGATGTGTGGGGATCAGGGTGGATGTAGCAGAGCTGTGTGTGTGATGTGTAGGGATCAGGATGGATGTAGTAGAGCTGTGTGTGTGATGTCTTGGGATCAGGGTGAATGGAGCAGAGCTGTGTATGTGATGTCTGGGGATCAGGATGGATGAAAAAATATATATGTAGATACGGGCTCACCTCTCCAGCAGTGCCTCGATAATAACGGGAAGATATAGCGGGAGCTGTATCCTCAAAGAGCCGTCGGCTAGCGGTCACAGACTGATTCCAGGAAGTAATAGCAGGAAGACAGCGTCTACCACTGAAGTCTTCTTTATTATTTAAAGGAGCATATTGCCCATAGACGAAGTACAAAATACGCTGAAAGCAATTCGGCCAGCTAGAATTTGTCAGGGCAATATGCCCTTTTAAATAATAAAGAAGACTTCAGTGGTAGAAGCTGTCCTCCTGCTATTACTTCCTGGAATTGTTCAGGATGAATATAGCAGAGCTGTGTGGTACATTGCGCCATCAGAAACACTGGTACCATAATTTCCTAATAATTACTAATATATATACACACACACACACATAGAGGAGCCATTGTTGTAGCATGCCTGTGTTGAGCACTAGGGGGCCATATGTAAAAAAACAGAAGGTAGGAAAGTGCAGGAGACACACCCTGTGCTTATTTATGGCATATAAAGTTTTGGGCGCTAGGCCTAACTCTTAGAGAGAGAGACACTCTTAATGTTTAGTTGGTAGCCAGATGGGCAGGATTTGTTTTTGTGAACCAAAACCGTGTGATGTATTTGCTGTATTCACAAAATTATTTTTAACAAAAATGCCTGATGTGGGGATATGATGTTCCAACTTATGGTAACAGATCATGCCCATTAGATAATACATTTTGGCTTTATTTCACCAGCTTTCTAAGTTCACTAGTACCCAGGTATTGTATGACCTATTGTTACTTTGGTTTCCCTTTGACTCCAAGAATAAGTGGGAAGAAGGCCAACAAAAGTCTATTATGAATATTCGGCTTTGTTTTCAATCTCCAAGGCTGAAAGGATGTTCTTTAGAAATATTAAAGTGTATTGTGGTATATTTATTAACAACATCATCTTGCTTAATGCTGTCTCATATTTTAGATTGTATTATGTCTATTTTAAATGTTTTATAATGGATTATGTTTTTGTAATGATGTATTAGTATTAGAGATGAGCGAACATACTCATTTAGGGCGATTTCGCAATCGAGCATCGCTTTTTTCGAGTAACTGACTACTCGGGTGAAAAGATTCGGGGGCGCCGGGGGTGAGTGGAGGGTTGCAGAGGGGAGTGGGGGGGGGGGAGAGAGAGAGAGAGAGCTCCCCCCTGTTCCCCACTGCTACCCCCTGTTCTACCACGCCGCCCCCTAGCGCCCCCCGAATCTTTTCGCCCGAGTAGTTAATTACTCGAAAAAAACGATGCTCGATGGCGAAATCGCCCTAAATGAGTACGTTCGCGCATCTCTAATTTAGTATTCAAGTGATAAGATTATATGTAATTTTTAGTTCTGTCTGAGAGGAACCTGCTGTTATGATGTGATCTATACACTGTGCACAGAGGAGATTGCAGAAACTGCTCTCTGTCTTTAATACACACACAAAGATATAACATTATCATGTAGGACACTATTCTAAAAGATCCAGGCTACAGACCTAAAGACATATGTTATGCTCACCTCACAGAAAAAAAGATTAAAAACATATACATATGTGTTCAGCTCTAGTATACCTCTAGTAGTGATATTAGAATATACTAATCAAGTAACAGCTCAAGTAACATATTGATAGTGATTGCAGTGCGGTTACCTCCGGTTATCACAGGTCGCATCTCGCTAATTAGCGCTCTTCACTTTTGGTTTTTATCTGTTTTTCTCCCAAAATGACATGATGATTTTTTCTAGCTTCTATTTGTTTCCGCGGAATTTGCAACACAAATCTTTGGCTCCAAGCTTTCCCAGCACATATGCACACTATTCTCAAACCACTCATCTTGCTGCCCCCTTTAACAGTGCTAACCATCTGTTACCCCTAATAAGTAACCACATACAAAATTCTCCCCAGCTTTTACCTCACAGACCATTGCACTTACTGCCCTTGCTCGCAGACTGCTGAAACTGCTTATAATTCTGCACCCTCCCTGTCACACAGAATGCCCCTCAAAGTAACCCTGCTTATCACATAGATTGCCTCTCTATGACCCCCCTCTTTGTGACACAAGATGCCACTTATGGTTCTCCTCCTCCTTTCGCCACACATAATGGCGCTTATAGTTCTCCCCTCCCCCATTTATCACGCAGAATGCCCCGGTAGAAATGTTGAGGATTTTCCGCAGCAGAAAATCTGCTTCATTTCCAGTATCTGGGGAACACAATGGAAACAAATGTCATAATGACCGCAAACTTCAATGCTATGATCTGCTTCTCTCTACGCAGCATCTACTGCTTGGTGCTTGGTAGCTAATAGCAGTTCCTACCTGGCCCAGCTCAGTCTCCTCAGAGGGGGGGAGTCTAAGCCAGGATTAGTAGGAAGCATTATCTATTGCCAAGCAGGAGATGCTGCCTGTGCTGTGCAAAGGACTGGATTATAGCATTAAACTGTGTGGTCAGTGAGTTCCAGTATGGCTTGTGGGCCACCCTGGTTTAGAGGCTGGTCTCACTTGCAACCTCTGTGACCTCTCTAGCTATGCCACAGCTGCCATCCACCAAGAGGAGTGAAGCAGTAGTAAACTCTGAGACAAAAGAAGAAAAAGGAAAGGAAGACTACATCTGGTAAAACAGAAGGTGTAGTCAGTGCGGACCCTGTGGTCCAGAATGAAAAAGAAAGTGAAAAGTTGCTCATCTGAGTTTACGCAAATTTTCTTAAGAAAGCCCATCAAGCTGCGAATAGACGATGTGACATGCAGTTAGAAAAAGAAATGGCCAACTGGTGTCTACTTGGAGAAGAGGCGAAGAAGCAAAAGCTATTAGTAGAAAAAAAAACAGAGAGACTCCAGAGAGAAAAAAAGGATGCTCTCAAAGAAGCAGCTCAGGTGAAAACTGAGTTCAATTGTCTTAAAGGAAAATTAACGCCCCAGAAGATTAGCTAAAGCTGAAGCTGATCACAGGTTGTTGTTGCAAGATCAACCCACTCAGTGTAAACAGGACTTACAAAAATTTAGAAGTGAGAAAAAGAAATATGAGGGATCTCTTTCAAAAGCCTACGAAGAGATACAAGATCTCAGGAATGTAGCCAAAGCTGAAGTTTGAAAACGCAAGCTGCGCAGTGTGAACAGTACTGTATGAAAATGTAAATAAGAGTCCAAGAATTAGAAATCACTCATTGCAAGTTAGAAAGAGATTCTACAGATGTGCATAATCAAACTACAGATTTGCATAATCAAATGGCAGAGTTAAAAATGCAGTTAAAAAAAGAGAAATGGTGAATGGGAGTCTCAGATAACTGAGCTCTAAGAAAACCTGGTAATGAAAAAAAGCTGCTTGCAGCCAGGCAGAGAAGCAAACAAAAGTCTTGGAATATCTACTGAACTTCAAGGAAGCCGAGGAAGCACTCCATGAGCAAGTGGTGACCCAGCTACAGATAAGCCTGAATGGGGAAGCTGAAATACATAAAGCTCAAATCCAGAAGCATAAGCAGCATTATACTCTAATTTGGGAAGAACTGTCCAAACAGAGCAAACCGAAAAGGTGAAAGAAACCTTGGAAAAGGTGAAAGAAACCTTGGAAAAGGTCAAACAGGCTTTGGAAAGTGAGTATACTGGGCTGACCCAGGAGGTGAAGGTGCTATTGGAAGACTAGTGTGACTCTGAATACAAGAGAAACATGGTAGAGAAGCAGCTTTAAGAGCTACAAGTAAAAATCACTGAAGGTGACATTACAGGCAGAACTGCCTGAGAAAGTGAACAGACTGCAGGTGGAATTCGAAGTTCAGATTGAAGAGTCTCAAAAGCTGGTGCAAGAAAAGACACACCAGAGGCTTGGCCTTAGTGCACACCTGAAGAGCATGGAAGATGAGAGAAATATGTTCCTCAAGCAGTTAGATAGAGATGCAGAAACAAAGAGAAACCTGTCAGAGCAGATTTCAACACTTCAGGCTCAGCTGTCAGATATGGAATAGAAAATGGAGAATAATATTGCATGCTTAAAGAGTAGAAAAGAAAAATTCAAAGAGATTTAGAAGCTATAAATCAATGGTATGAAGAAAAAACAGCTGCT
Source organism: Eleutherodactylus coqui (assembly GCF_035609145.1). NCBI lineage: Eukaryota > Metazoa > Chordata > Amphibia > Anura > Eleutherodactylidae > Eleutherodactylus > Eleutherodactylus coqui. The sequence goes on along the minus strand of NC_089840.1, from coordinate 184,911,815 downwards.
TATGATAAACTTTAGAAATTTAAAATGAGTCTTCAACAGGAATTAGAAGATATTCCTGTGGAGCTTGGTCGCCAACGTCAGATTATGTCCAAACTGTAGAAGAAACAGAAGACATGTGAACAAGAGCATACTGAAGAGAAAATCAGGTCTGCGAGATATGCCATTGAACGTTAGTGTGCTGAGGAATGGGCTCGTAAGAAAGAGACCACAGTGCTAACTTGACACACACCCTGAAAGCGGTGTCAGAGTAAAAAGGCTGTTTTTCAAAAGTTCCTCAAAAAGCTAAATGTGGGTGTCGAATAGTTGTGTTTCTGAAAGGAAGGTTCAAAGACTAGAGCGGTCTAGGACCCAGTTCAGACAGCAAGTAAAAGAAAAGAACAGTTTTGGGAAAATCTTAAAAATAACAGTGAAGTATGCCAAATAATGCTTAGAAGGTGATCTGTGCACTACAGGTGAACAGTTTGTGAGAACCGGAAAAGTTTTGAGAAAAGAAATTGTCTCTGTAAATGATAGTAAAGACACTGAGCAACAGATTGAGGGTGAGCAGTCCTCTAAAGCATAAGAAACTGAGCGTAATAAAGATGAGGTGGCAGCTAGGAAAGTGCCATTTAAGCAACAAGAGGGGTAGTAAAAAGAGATCCATGAGCCCGGATTTTTGACCCCAGAGGGGTAAAAGCTGTAATGAGGCCTACGGCCTTTATCTGGGGAAGGGGGAATATGTAGAAGGGCAGTCCAAAGAATGGCCTGTAGGAAGCTGTAAACAGGAATTCAGGTACTAGAGGTGAGTGAAAGCTCCTCTGGGTGTGGCAGGAAGTAAGAGAAAAGGATCAGTTCCTGCCACACTCAGGGAGAAGTTGGCTTACAGCCAAAGTGGGGAGCTGTAGCAGCAGTCATCAGGCACTTAGAGACTGAGGTCCATGTGGAGCAGTCTGGGCCCGTCACAAAGGTCTGACAGAGGAAGCCACCCTCTAGACCCCCCGGGAGGGGGATAGTGATGGAGACCTTATGGCTTGTGAACCCTGAGATCATGTATGTACCAGAACTGTTTGCTGTGATATGTAAAATAAAACTGGTGGAAGCCAGAATTGCAAGTGATTCAAGTCTCCTGAGCCGTTCTGCATGTGGTGCCAACCATCCTGAATGAAAAGATGGCGATCCTATTGGCAAGTAACCCCCAGGTTGCCACTATATATATATATATATATAATCTCACATCAATGGCACATGGTGCTCCGCAGTTTCCATGTTGGTTATTCCCATTAGTGCCAATTGTCCACTCATGATACACTTTCACAATAGAACGCCTACAGTTCATACACTGGACTGTTTGAGAAATACTGTCACCCATGGTCCAAAAGTCAAGAATTATCAATTTTTGCAACTCTGATAACTCGCCTCTTTTATCCATGACAACAAATGATGTGTGAGCAGACAGCCTATCGTACACCTTATATACCCACCAAGGGAGCCTATGACACGTCCCTTTCTTCATGGGATATGTGCTGCCAACGTTGAAAGTAGGAGGTGGTCATAATAATGGGACTCGACTGTCTATATATTGTAGGCAGTTAAAGGGTGAAGTGGTGGATGGAATATATCTCCCTCCCAGGCTCTTTATCTGGACAGGGTGGTGATCCAGTCCAGAGTTTCAGCTTGGTTCCCAGAGAACTCAGCTGTAGGCACTGACCCCGTTACTGGGGCATGAAAGACTGCAGCCCTAGGGAGTCAGTGTCTGACATCCTGAGGAGGGAATACCACTTCACAGCAAGACCCAGAGAAACCTCTGAGCACCCTGCGTGGTGCAGAATATGTTGTATTATATGTACTTTTCTGTTGCTTTCTGAAGTAAGTTTTACGCACCTTCAAGTATTGTTGCCATCCCCACCCCTGGAGGACTTCTTACAATATATATATCTTAATCTGCTCAGCAACCTCAGCTTATACCATACTCCCTGTAGAGCAGGCACCAAGTTTCGAATTCAGAGCAATAAAGCTGGGATATTGGGTTTACACGCTTGTAACACTGTATATGCACTATATTATTAATTATAGCTTTTACTGCTATTTGAAATAAAAGTTTTCCAAGTTTTACAAAGCCTATTGGTCACCATTGCTTTCAACACCTGGGTTTTTAAATTTTAAGAAGACCTATATCAATATATAATGACTAGAGATGAGCGAGCACCAAAATGCTCGAGTGCTCGTTACTCGAGTCGAACTTTCAGTGTTGCTCTAGAGTTCGTTTCGAGTAACGAACCCCATTGAAGTCAATGGGTGACTCGAGCATTTTTGTATATGACTGGTGCTCCGCTAAGGTTTTCATTTGTGAAAATCTTAGCAAATCACCAAAGTCATGCAAAAAACACAGAAATGGATAGGGCAGGCGAGGAGCAACATGCAGGGCTGCATTTCGGGCTCCGAGGTCTCACTATTAAGCCACAATAGTGGCAAGAGTGAGACCCCCCCCCCCACTGTCAGCATAACGATCGTTCTCCTCTGCCACAGCTGTAACAGCTGTGGCAGAGAAGAATGATCTTAGCCCATTGAATTCCTGCTCCATTGAAAGCAATGGGCTGCCAGCGAGCGCAGGATGAATTTTCGGGAAGGGCTTAAAAATATAAGCCCTTACCTGAAAAAGAAAGATTTAGTGTAAAAAAGAATAAAAATGCAGGCATTCTCTTCAATGGAGCCGCTGCTGCTGCCGGCGACTCCATTGAAGACAATGGTCCGCTGGCACACCTGAATTCTTTTTCAGGGAAGGGCTTTACATATAAGCCATTCCCTGGAAATGAATTAAAAGTGATTTAAAAAACAAAAAAAATAGATACTCACCTCCCTTCAGCTGCCGGGGCACAGCCGCGTCTTCTCCTGCTGTCCCCTGCACTGTGGTGCTGAACTGCTGTCATTCAGCTGAGAGCTGTGCTGAGCCAATCAGAGGCAGCATTCACTCACCCATTCATGAATTCATGAATGGGTGTGAGTGAGATCTGCCTCTGATCGGTCAGGCTGTGACCAATCAGAGGCAGCTCATTCAGCAGGCGGGGATTTTAAATCCCCGGCTGCTGAATACTACAGAGAGCAGTTCAGGAGAACTGCTAGCTGGCCGCAGCTGAACTCCGTCTGCCGGGACTAGGTGAGTATATATATTTTTTTTATTTTTACACATTTCTGGATGAATTGCAGGGAAGGGCTTATATATTTAAGCCCTTCCCGAAAATTCATTGTGCGATCGCCGGCAGCCCATTGCTTTCAATGGAGCCGGCTGTATTGCCGGCTCCATTGAATTCAATGGGCTAACATCGTTCTGCCGGGACACGGTTAGTATATATATTTTTTTACTTTTTACACATTTTACGATGATTTTCAGGTAAGGGCTTATATTTTTAAGCCCTTCCCGAAAATTCATCCCGCGCTAGCCGGCAGCCCATTGCTTTCAATGGAGCCGGCTGTATTGCCGGCTCCATTGAATTCAATGGTCAGTGCTCGTTTAATCGAGACGAGCACCGCATGGTGCTCGCCTCCAGTAACGAGCATCTCGAGCACCCTAATACTCGAACGAGCATCAAGCTCGGACGAGTATGCTCGCTCATCTCTAATAATGACTAAAACTGTTATACTCTTAAATTATGTAATAACAAAGGAGTACATGTAGTATAATATTTTAGACAACACAACAATGTTCAAAGAACTCAATAGAAGCCCAACTGGTAACACCTTGAGAAAAACTTATAGTCACGCACTTGATCAATAGATTCTTTCTGCATTGAAAGATGATGACGCACAATAATGCATAATAAACTATTCTTTATTTTTAGCATTTTTGGAAAGCTACCAAGTAGACTTTTTTTGCTGAATAGAAACAATTGTTGTTCACATTAATTAGTGCCCTTCTCTATGACAGCTGTCTCGTGATGGCCTGGACATCACATGTACACAGATATGGGTCATCGCTGCTTGTTGTTCATAAAGAACATCTTTATTTGGATTAAATGGAAGCTAAATAAGAAGGATTGTCTCATTCATTAACTAAATGTAATATCAACTTAATAAAGCAGGAGTTATCTAGAACAAAAGTCTTAGTAATAGGTTTCTCTTATTTCTGTTCTCAGGCAAGCCACTTGAATGAACTAGTTTGTGATAAGATCTAAATTTCTAACTGCACGATAACATTCAATGGAAACACATGCCATGCTTACAATATTTATTTACTCATTGATATAATGCTGAACTGTACATCACCTGATATTGTCCCCCTTGGGGATCAAAATCATAGTTCACCAATTAGTATGTTTTTTGAGTATGGGAAGAGGAAATCAGAGTACCCAGAGGAAACACACACAAATAAATGGAAAACATGTACACTTCTTGGTCAAATTTGAACACGGGACACCACCACTGCACGGCAAGAGTGCTAACCAGAGGCGTAACTTGAAGCTTCTTGGCCCCAATGCAAAATCTGTAAGAGGGCCCTCAACTGTAAAGGTTTATTCATAGTACTGGGCTCCCTATATAATAATAATAATCTTTATTTGTATAGCGCCAACTTATTCCACTTATGGGCCCCCCAAGGCTCCTGGGCAAGGGTGCAACCGTATCCCCTGCTTCCCCTATAGTTACTCCAGTGGTGCTAACTACTGAGCCATCGTACTGCCCATTTGTAGTGCAGGTAAATCATGGGTATTTTTTATTAGCAATAACAGATGATTGCTGCTAAATTTAACCTCTTAATGCAACAGGGCTTAAGTGTATGTTCTGGCAGAGAGGTACTTTACGCAACAAGACGTACATTTACGCCCTATGGATAGTGCAAGATCAGATGAGGTCCTGAGATATCTGTCAGCAGGACTGCAACAGTGGGGGTGCATTGGGATAGCAACCCCCACTGTTAACCCCTTACACGGCACGATCAATGTAGATTGCGGCATGTAAAGGGCTCACAGAGGGAGGGCGCGCCCTCTATGACATCATGGGGCCCCTGCATCCTGCTTTGCCACTGCCTATGATCGCTATTGCTAGCGATAAGGCATTGCAGGACAGAAGTCCTGCAATGCTTTATCATAGTCATCACAGGTGTTATGGTACAAGTCCCCTACAGGGACATAAAAAGTGTAAAAAAAATAAAATAAAAATAGTGTACAAAAAAAGAAAAATGTAAGAAAAACCCCCCCTTTTTTGTGCTCTTTTCCCTATTAGTAAAAAAAAATGTTAAAAAATTAAAATCACACATATTTGGTATCGTCGTATCCGTAACAACTTGAACAACAAATTGAATACACTTTTTATCCTGCACGGCAAAAAAGCGTAAAAAAAAAAAAAAACTAAGGCAGAATGCTTATTTTTTTATTCTGCTTCCCAAAAAACACAATAAAAGTGATCAAAAAAGCCGTATGTACCCCAAAATGGTACCCATAAAAACTGCATCTGATCATTCAAAAAAGAAGCCCTCACATAGCTCAATCCGTGGAAAAATAAAAAAAAGTTATAGGACTTTGAATGCAGCAATTAAGAAAAAAATATAATTTCCAAAAAAAGGGTTTGTATTGCAGAAAAGTGGAAAACCCTAAAAAAAAAAAAAATAAATAAATAAATTAAAAAAAAAATAAAATATATATATATATATATATATATATACAGTTAGTCCCCGACTTGCGAACATTCGACTTACGAATTTCGCTAGATACGAACTATCTGTTCTGCACAGTATGATGTAATGCTATGGCATTACATCATGCTGTGCAGGGACCGGACAAGTTTCTATCAAGCCTGATAGAAGCCTGTCCGGTCAGATCGCGGCTGCTAGGCAGCCGGGGGCCCTCTGAAAGGCCCTAGGGCTGTCTATGCAGAGCGCCTAGCAAGCCGTGCGCTTGATGGGCATTCTGCATAGGCAGCCCTGGGGCCTTTCAGGAGGTCCCCGGCTGCCTAGCAACCACACAGCGTCCCGCGATCTCATCGTGGGACGCTGTACGGGCCCCCTGAACGTCGGTTGCCGGCTGTTTCTTACAGCGGGCACCCGGCGGCAGCAGTTCCGACGAGCCGCGCCGCTCGGCGGAACTGTTAACACTCTAAATACCACTGTCAGAGCGGTATTTAAAGTGTTAACAGTTCTGACAAGCGGCGCGGCTCGTCGGAACTGCTGCCGCCGGGTGCCCGCTGTAAGAACAGCCGGCAACCGACGTTGTATGGAGCGGGATCCACCCGCTCCATACCATTTGTTCGACTTGCAAACAAAACGGACTTGCGAACGGGCTCTCGGAACGGAACCTGTTCGCAAGTCGGGGACCACCTGTATATATATATATATGTTTGGTATCGTTGTAATCATACCGACCCACTGAAAAAATGTGTTGTGTCATTTATGCTGCATGATTAAATGCTGTAACCCCCACACACACACACACACAAAAACAATGGCAGAATTGATGTGTTTTCTCTCCCTGCTATTATAAAAAATTAATAAAAGTTTTAAAATATAGTCCATGAACCCAAAAATGGCACCATTAAAAACTACAGTTTGCGACGCAAAAAACAAGTCCTCATACAACTGTGTCGATGGAAAAATAAAAAAGTTATGACTTTTGAAAAGTGGAGATTAAAATTCCCCAAAAATCGTTGCGTCCTCAAGGCCAAAATAGGCCATGTCCTTAAGGGGTTAAAGAGTTAGGGATTAGGAAAAAAAATCTGTCCCCTACTCCCACTCATCCACCAGAAACAATGTAACTTTTCTCCACAGGCTGTACTTGGTATTGCAGCTCAGTCGTATACAGTCACTTGCCATTTGCGGAAGCCCAGCTCAATGTCTCAATTACATGTCAGAAGATGTTTTAAAGCAGAGATTCCCTACTTTTGGTGATTCTGAAAAAATAACTGGAATAAGAAATTTACCAATTTCATGTTATTTTAGGTCAAGTTAAGTTGAAAAAAAAGATTGATAAATCCTTTTAGCAGTTATCTGAGCATTTGTACAGTCTCCTCACCCTAGGTGCCATAGCTGCTTTCACAACTGTTGGTGGTTTGCTTATCTTACTTGCCTGTGTCTAACTCTATATAAGCTGTATTATAACAAAAAAGGGTCTCCTCACTCGTTACTGTGCTACTTCTTAGGGGGTCTTCACACCATGTTTTTATTAATGCTCTCAGATTCCATCTAAGAATTACGTCCCAGTGTTACATTTATAACGTTATTCTGCCCTGCAGAACTGCCGGACTGGAATGGAACTCTGTTCAAACAAAGATCTTATTGGTCTCTGGGCTGACTAATGACAGTTCATGGTTCTGTTCAGGGTTCCAGCTGAATCCAATATTTGGAGCTTCACTTGTAACCCTGGGCTGGAACCCAAGAAGGTAGACACAAATGGGAGGGTGTAGCATACCCAAGTATTTTAGGAGAAAGGTTGTGGAAATGCTCTAGTCATGGACATGACACAACAAGCACTATTACTAGCATTGCCTACCAATGAAATACAAGAATGGAGCAAGTGGCGGAAAAAAGGTGATTGTAAAGGCCTTGTGAAATGCTAAGCTGTTAATCAAACATTGCTCAAAACTCCTGTATAACCACAATGGACAGAGTTGCCTGCGTACATAGACCTCTAGCCCATATAGCCACTTTTATTGTCCTCCAACTGTTTACCTTTTTCCATTTCAATTGGTATGCTTTGACTTTAGCATCGTCTCCATCTCCCACTTGTTCATAGTAGTTATTTATTTGGAGTTTGCATTATAGGTCGGCACTACTATTCACACCTGTTTGCAATTTTAATTAGTGTCATGTTGGACAAAAGTAAATCAGGGAGTTTGTAAACCTTGACAGTTAAGGTCCATTTACACAGAGCAATGATCACTCAAAAATCGCTCAAACAACAGTTTGAGTGACAGCTTTGAGTGATCATTTTGCATAAACTATTAAGTAGCTACTCAGCTACTTAATAGCTTATTAGCGTGCAAATGAAGCCTTTAGCTGAATGCAGTTAATAGCCGGAGGGCTCTTACCTCCATTCAGCTTCTTTGTTCTCTGTCGGGAAACAATGCTATCAGCACTACCCGCAGAGAACTCAGCGTGCGGTCCTGATAAGACCGCACAATGATTTTTAGGCTGGCTTGAATTTAACAATCAACAAGCAGTGCACGATGGCCGAGCGTTTAGACGCAATGATTATCGCTCAAAAGATCGCTTTTGAGCGATTTTTGAGCGCTCATAGCTCTGTGTAAATGAGCCTTTAGGCTGGTGTATCATCAAAAGTGCAGCTCCTAAGTGTTCAGTAACATTAAAGCCATAAATGGAACAGGGGGGAACAAACTTACTCTTAGGGCTCATGCCCAAGGCCGTATGCAAAGGTCCAGCAGAGACTGATGGCATGCCCGCAAATCACACTCTCACAGACATGCGCAGTATGATTTTTTTTTAAAATTCCCTGCACTGTTTAGAGCGGGGATGGATATGGAGACGCTGCCCATATCGCAATTTATTGCGTATGGACAACATATCATGTGCAGCACATACAAGGGTATAGGGCTCACACTGCGTACGTACACAGAGAAGTAGAGCAAGCTGGGATTTATTTCTCTTGTGCATCGATACACAAGTCATTGACTTTCATTGACTCCATTCACTGTGTATCATGCGACTGTGCAATGCACTCGTGATATGCAGGGAAAACATAGTCGTGTGCATGAGCCCTTATACTCATCTTCTACTACCTCCTTCTTCATACATATCACAATGTTTAAGTTTGCTGTCACTACTGCTTACTTAGCTCTGAAACTTCTTCACTACCCCCAAGCCACTCCACCTAGCAGAGGACTATTTATTTTTCCATCCCATTTCCCATCTAACTGGACTTTCACCGCTGACCTCTTTCTCAATCACAAAGCATACATTTACAAACCCACACAGCACACCCTATATCAGTGATGGTGAACATTTTAGAGACCAAGTGCCCAAACTGCAACCCAAAACTCACTTATTTATCGCAAAGTGCCAACAGGTAAGAGGGCGGGGCTTATCACGACATATCATTTTACCTCCATCATTATATAAAGGACGGGCCGCTTCAAAATAGACCGGGAGGAATGTCCTGTGTTATTTTCCTAGCTAGAGCACTGGAGTACCGTTGGTGCAGATTTTGACTGGAAATCAGCTGTGTACCCGCAGCTGATTTCATACTATGCTGCTCTCTCCCTTACCTCCTCCATAGGCTTCCTGCTGTCAGAGTTCCCTGGCTTCCAATTCCCAGCGGCCTGTAGTGGCCCCACCCAACCAGCATCACCTGACCAGCAGTGCCGCACCTAACCAGGCCGCCGGGAACCGGAAGCCATGGAGAGCCGACTGTGGGAAGCCTTCAGAGGAGGTGAAGGGGGTCACCGCATAGTATGAAACAGCTTTGGGTACGTGGCTGATTTCCAGTCAAAATCTGCACCAATGTTGCAGATTGTGACTGACTTTTGGATGCGGAAATGCTGCAGAATTTGCCACGGAAATTTCTGCTGCAGACATTATGCAGCATTTTCGCAAACGTGTAAACATACCCTAATTCAGCTTGAGGTATGCTGCCATATGCAGAGTGGCCTCATAGTAATAGTGTCTCCTATATCGACCTCAGTAGTAATAGTGACCTCACAGTGGCCTCAGTAGTAATAGTGTCCCCTATGTCAGCTCCAGTAGTAATAGTGTGGCCTTAGAGATAATAATGTCACCCACAGTGGCCTCAGTAGTAATATTGTGGACCAAGGGGAAAGAGAGGGGTGGAGCAAAACCCATACGGTGGTGTTTATTGTAAACAATGATACTACATATGTGGTGAAGAGAGTGGAGTGGTGACTTCAATAATGGAGGTGCTGCCTGACCAGATGACGCACCACCTGGGTGGGCGTGATAGAGCAAGAGAATAGGACTAAAAACTGGTAGTGGAAAAGGCGCAACACTCCAGGTTAAAGCAAGTAGGAAGTGACCAAAGGTGTGGAAAGCTGATCACATACTTTATTGAATAAAAGGAGAAGGTTTCCACACCTTTGGTCACTTCCTACTTGCTTAGCCTGGATTTTTTTACATTCTCCACTGCCCGTTTTTAGTCTCACTAGAAATATTAACTCCCCAGTAGTAATAATCTTCCCTATATTGGTCTCAGTTGTAATAATGTCACCCACAGTGGCCTCAGTAGCAATATTAACTCCACAGTAGCCCCAGTAGTAATAGCGCACCCCCCCCCCCCCAAACCCATACACTTTCCTTCTCCTTGTAGTTTAAGTGCCGCTCCTCTTTTTCTTGGTGTTGCTATGGGTGCACATACCGTCGGAAGTGTGTGTTCCTGGAACGCTTCCTTCTCCACTCCTGCGGAATCAAGAAGAAGAAGTCAGAGAAGGAGAGATTAGAGGAGGAGACTCCTCAATGCACACATTGACGCCAGAGTGTGAACCTGGGACCAGTGCTGCTGAATGATTACCAGCAGGGGAGCTGTGGCACCCCGGGTGGTAATCACTATCATGGTCAGCAGCTGTCAGTGCGCATACCAAAAGAGAGGGCTCTGCGTGTCCCCTCCAGCACGTGTGCCACCATTATACTATCCACTGCTGCTCTCCTCTTCCCTGCTTCTTCTCATTGCTGTTGATATATATTATTCCTTGCAGCACTCTGCTATAATGGCCTTCAATTCACCCACACTTTTTGTCCTTGGATCAAACATGGTGGAGGAGTTGTCCTTCTTCTGTCTGATAACTGCACCTTCACTCCCATTATTTCTCTACGAGTCCTCATTCTGACCTCTTTCGATGTCCACTCAGTCTGCACTTACCCTCCCTCTAACCTCCAAGTGGCCGTCATCCACCGACTAACATGCCCTGCCACCAACTTCCTCAACCACTTTGCCACCTGGCTCCTGAACCTCTTGTCCACTGACATGTCCCACCAACATCATGAGTGACTACAACATCCCTATTCACATATTCCACTCAGCTGGCTACAAACTTAATTATTGCCTGTCTCTTTAGGCCTATTGCAATCATCCTCTGTCCCTACTCACAAAGATGGACCCATACTGGATCTCATCTTCACTCACCTCTGTTACCTACCTAATCTCTCCAACTGACCTCTTCTGCTACCTGACCATAACATATTTACCTTCACTTCCCTTTTCTCCTCAACTGCTCCCCTGTCCAAGAACTAGCGCTGCCCCATACAAACCTCAAGCGCCTCTCTGACTCAATCCTACTGTTCTCTAACATATTGTTACTCCAAAACACAGACAAAACTGCTGCCCTCTATACCACCACAGTTACATCGGCACTAGTCCGGGCTACTCCTCTGACATGCAAAAGGAACCGTTATATCAATAGGCAACTAAGGCACACTGCCCTGACAAAAAAACAAGATGACCCACCAGGGTTGCAGAGAGGCATTGGAAAAAAACATTCCTTGGAAGACTTCATAGTGTTCAAATAGGCTATTGTCAACTCAAAATCAGCACTTGCCTCTGTTAAATAGCATTACTTTACCATTCTCATATCCTCCTTCTCCCACAACCCTAGCCAGCTATTTAATATGTTCAACTTCCTTCTCCATTCCACAATGTCACTCCTCACATCTCTCATCTCCGCTGAGGACTTTAGCACACACTTCAAAGACAAGATTGACAATATTATAGAAAGCGTCAAACTGCACAGCTACTCCATCCTCTCTAAGTTTAACCTGCTTCCTCACTATTACTGAAGACCATCTCGCCACCCTATTCTCTAAATTGTACCTCACTACCTGTGTTCTCGACCCAATCCCATCCCAACCTTACTTCCGTATTTAGCGCAGCCTTAACCCACCTGTTCAACCTCGCACTGAATACTGGTGTTTTTCCTTCTATTCTCCTCTGTACCCCTGGTCTAAATCATTTACCATCTTTGTGTTGCGAATTAACATGAATAAAATGCTATAGAGAAAACCCAATGTTAATTTTAGGCAATTGGTGATTAAAATAAGACTTTTATATTTTCTGCTGTATTTAAAAAATATGCTTTTTAAAATCAAAGTCATCTCCTGTTTCATCAACTACACACTTACAATATTGTAATCATGTTTACATACAAAAATCCAGTCCATCAGACAATGTCTATACTTGGCACCAGTTAAGAGCTAATTATGTGCACTCCGCTTACATAGAAACATTTAGTCCATAGAAAACATTAGACAATTACTGCAGAAGCATAAGATAAGAAAAGACAACCCATCAGAATATGGTAAGCAACACATTCCCATGATAATTATAAAATAGCATATGCACAAACCTTATACACTGCCATACTAGGGCCATATAAGATGACTAGCTGATATATACCCAGCTTCACCCTAGTTAATTTCGTACAGGTGTTTATCTGTTGTTCGCACTGAAGATTTAATGAAGTCATGGTTACTTCAGAGGAACTAAAGAATAAAATATGTATACACATAGAGGAGCGTGAGATTCTCCTTAGACTGCATGTACCGATGTCCCTTGCAGAATGTGGCACCCCTCTCACGCTCCTCACTTTTTAGTTGTAAAGGTAACACGCCTTTTTATTCAAATTTACCCCCAGACTGGAGGTTGCAGCCCCTTCTTAGCCTTAAAGGCATGCTTCATCCATGCAGTCTGTGTATATGCACACAGAGGAGCGTTAGATTCTCCTCAGCATATGCACATAGAGGTGAGGTAGATTCTCATCAGTTTATGCACATAGAGGTCAGGTAGATTCTCTTTATTATATACACAGAGAGGTGAGGTACATTCTCCTCAGTATACAAATTATTTCCCTAGGCTTTATGGCTTCTGAGAAAAGAACTATCTCATGTATCACAGATTTTCGGACAGTATATCACACTTAAAATCAAGTTTTGAGCACTTTACTTTTCCAATTTAGGACCTAAACAATAGTCCTGCCAAATTTTACGTGTGCATGGTACAAATGAGTGTTATTAGTTACATTGCATAGAGGGTCACTAACTTTTGCACTTAGAATTTAATTATCAAGTTGTGACCCTTTTGCTTTTCCTATGTAGGGCCTAAACAAAACTTGTGCTAAATTTTAAGTTTTTATGATACAGGGAAGTTACAGAATGAAATTAGGTACATTACATAGGGGGGGGGGGGGGGGGGGGTCACTCACCTTTTCACTTAGAATTGAATAATAAAGTTGCAAACCCTTTACTTTTCCTATCTACAACATAAAAATAGAATGATCATGCCAAATTTCTTGTTTGTACAACACAGGGAAGTTAGAGAATTAGATGAGGTACATTAGATAGTGGGTCACTTACTTTTGTGCTTAGAATTGAATAATCAAGCTGTAACCAATTTACTTTTCCTGTTTATGACCTAAACAATGGTCCTGCCAAATTTCACGTTTGTACGGTACAAATGTGTGTTATTAGTAACATTACATAGAGGGTCACTTACTTTTCAATTGAATAATCAAGTTGTGACCCTAGTACTTTTCCTATTTAGGACGTAAACAAGGGTCGTGCCAAATTTCAAGTTTGTGCGACACCGGATTAGAGAATTAGATTAGGTACATTACATCGGGTGTCACTTTCACACTTATATATGAATTATCAAGTTGCGACCCCTTTACTTTTCCTATTTACAACCTAAAGAATGGTTGTGCCAAACTTTACATTAGTGCAGTACAGATGTGTATTATTAGTTACATTACATAGCGGATCACTTACTTTTGCACTTAGAATTGAATAATCAAGTAGTGACTAGAGATGAGCAAGCACCAAAATGCTCGGGTGCTCGTTGTTACCATGCGGCAACTGCCGGGGGCGCGAGTGGCTGGTCGGCACAGAGCGTGCGCTCGTGTGTCCGGGCGGCGACGTGCGCGCGCGTGCCTGTGAGTGCAGCTCTATGCACGAGGCCATGGTTATGGGATTCTGCTGGGTGGTAGTCGCCTCCCTCTCTCTGCCCCTGGGCGGAGGCTTCTGTTTATCTGCCAGGTTATCCCATCTGCCTCGGTCTGCGTGTAGTTCCTGTTGGTTTTCTTCATCTTTCCCTCCTGTAGGTATTCTACCCTGTTCCATCTTGGTACGCCAGTTCCCCCTCTCGGGCACTAGTAAGAGCAGGGACCACTGCCCAGTTGCCCGACTGGGGTTAGCCAGGAGTATAGGCAAGTAGGCAGTGACAGGGGTTGCGGGTAAGTTCTAGGGCAACCCAGGCTGTCGTATCATCGGGTAGGATACCATAACATAAAAACTGGCCCTTAAAATTACCCTGTGGGTTTTTCTTTGCTCTCCAATGGAGACTGTGAATGCCCTTGCTAGTCAGTTGCAGGGTCTAGTGGGCGTAATCCAAGACCTGTCTGGTCGTATGATGGCCCAGGAGCAGTGGTTGTTGGCGCAGGTTACTGCAGCCCCGTCTATCCTTGAGCCCAACTGTCGTCTCCCTGAGGTGTTTTCTGAGGAGAGAAGCAAGTTTTTTGTTTTTCGGCTGGCATGTAGACTATATTTCCGGATGCGGCCTGGATCCTCTGGCTCAGAGTCCCAGAAGGTGGGATTGATTTTGTCCCTACTGCGAGGTCCCCCCCCAGACTTGGGCCTACTCCTTACCCGAGAGTTCTGCTTGCCTGCAGTCTGTTCATTCGTTATTTCGGGAACTAGGAGGTATTTTTGAAGAGCCGGACGGGGTGGGGTTAGCAGTGTCTCAACTCATGCCTTTGCGTCAGGGGCAGCTGTGTGCTGAAGACTATTGCTCTAAGTTTAGACAGTATGCCGGTGAAACCTCCTGGTACAAAAGTGCCCTCAAAGATGTGTTTTTATTGGGTCTTTCTGATGCTGTCAAGGATCTAATTATTTCCCATCCAGCAACACTTAATGAGGTGTTGGAATTGGCAGTAAAGGCTGACAGGAGACTGAGATCTAGAGAAAAGGAACGTCAAGCCTGTAAAACTACGGAGTCCACTTCTTTCATGCCAACTCCTGGGGCCGAGCATATGGAAGTGGACCAGCCGGGGAACGGCGACGGTTCTGGATGACTCACCGTCTTTGCCTCTGCTGTGGGGAAGCCGGACATTGGGTAGCAACCTGTCCACAGAAGCAACGGCAACATCAGTCTGAACCGGCGGAAAACTACAGATCCTAGGCGATTGTCGGGAGGATCACCCAGTATCACAGGTATTCCCTAAGTTGCTGGTGCCTTGTCAGGTTGGCTTCCGGAATTTTATATGGTCCGGTCAAGCCTTTATTGATTCGGGTGCTGCCACCTATCTGATTAATTTCAATTTTGTCAGACCTACGCTTTATCAGTATTGCTTCGACCCCTCTCTCCGCAGGTGTTGTCCCATGGAGGACTCCCGTTCTACAGTTCACTGTGGGTGCTCTCCATTCTGAGTATCTGTCTTTCCTTGTTATGGAAAAGATGTCTGTTGATGTGGTACTTGGTATGCCCTGGTTGGCACTGCACAACCCCCAATTTGAATGGTCCACCCGGGAATTGACACATTGGGGGTCATCCTTCCATAATCACTTAACTACTATAGCCGTGTGCTCAGCAGATACCGCACTGGTCCCGGAGTATTTGTCAGATTTTGAGGATGTATTCTCCAAAAAATGGTCTGAGACTTTGCCTCCCTGTAGGGAGTGGGACTGTGGTATTGATCTGATTCCCGACAGTCCCATTCCTAAGGAAGCCATTTTCAATTTGTCAGGGCATGAGCACGAAGCCCTTAAGTCCTATATCTCGGAATCTCTGGCCAAGCGACATATCCAGCCGTCCAGGTCCCCTGCCGGGGCAGGTCTCTTCTTTGTTGAGAAGAAGGATGGGACATTGAGGCCTTGTGTGGATTATTGGCTTTGAATAAAATCACAGTGAAGAACCAGTGCTCCTTGCCCCTGATTCCGGACTTGTTGAATCAGGTGGTAGGGGCCCACTGGTTTTCCAAACTGGACTTAAGGGTGGCTTACAATTTAATTCGCATTCGAGAGGGAGATGAATGGAAGACCATGTTCAACACCCTATTAGGACATTTTGAATCTCTGGTCATGCCCTTCGGACTCTGTAACGCCCCCGCTGTGTTCCAGGGTTTTATGAACGCGGTCTTCCACGACTTCCTGGGGGTATTTCTTGTCATATGTCTTGATGACATTCTGGTGTATTCTCCAGACTGGGATTCACATGTGCGGCACCTGAGGTTGGTTCTGACCCGTTTGCACGAGTATCAACTTTTTGTCAAGTTGGAGAAATGTACATTTGGTACTAAACAAGTATCTTTCCTGGGTTATGTGGTTTCACCCACAGAGATTTGGATGGAGTCTGATAAAGTAACAGCAATCTCCCAATGGGTCAGACCAGACAACCTTAAGGCTCTCCAGCGGTTTTTGGGTTTCGCAAACTTTTACCGTAAATTCATTAAGAATTACTCAGTTATCGCTCAACCCTTGACCGATCTGACTGAGAAGGGGGCCGACTTGGTAAAATGGTGGCCTGCAGCCTTAGAGGCTTTTAGTCATCTAAAAAGAGCGTTTACTACTTCTCCGGTGCTAGTACAGCCAGATGCGTGACGACCCTTTTTCATTGAGGTAGATGCATCTGAGGTGGGGGCAAGAGCTATATTGTCTCAGGAAGTCAGTGGGAGATCTGGGTATAGTCCACGTGCGTTCTTTTAGGGGAAGTTTGGTTCAGCAGCTCGCAACTATGACGTGGGTAACCGTGAGTTACTGGCGATCAAATGGTCTTTAGAAGAGTGGCGACACCATCTTGAGGGGGCTAGACACCCCATTACTGTGTATACCAATCACAAGAATTTGGTATATCTCGCTAAAAGACTCTCAACTTGTCAAGCCAGGTGAGCGTTGTTTTTCGCCAGGTTTAATTTCATTGTGACATATATCCCAGGAGAGAAGAACGTGAAGGCGGACGCCCTGTCACGGAGTTTCGGGGCACCAGAAAGTGAGACCATGACTCCCGAGAATACCTTGGCACCTGGGGTGGTGGTGGCAGCTGTAGAATCTAACTTTGTCCCTTATCTACAGAACTGTCAGCGGGATGCTCCTTCGGGGTGCCGGAGGGCAGATGGTTTGTGTCAGAGACCTTTCATCTCAGAGTCATTGAGGAATCTCATGCGTCGAATTTTCGCAGGCCATCCGGGGTTTCAGGGGACCCTGGATCTTTGTTCTAGACACTTCTGGTGGCCAGGCATGTCTCAGGAGATCTGCGACTTTGTTAAAGGATGCTCTGTCTGTGCACACAATAAAAGTAGGTGGCGTCCTCCGGAGGGTCCCCTGAGACTGTTACCGGTACCTTCTCATCCGTAGTTGCAGTTATCGGTAGATTTTATCACCGATCTACCGGAATTCCAGAAGTTCACCACTATCGTAGTGGTAGTCGACCGGTTCTCAAAGATGGCACATTTTGTGGCGTTAAAGAAGCTACCTTCGGCAATAGAATTTGCCAAGATTTTTGTAAAAGAAATCATTTGCCTACATGGGCTTCCCCAAAACATTGTATCTGATCGCGGTGTTCAGTTTGTGGCAAGTTTTGGCAAGCCTTCTGCAGAAACCTGGGAACGTCGCTTTCCTTCTCATCAGCATTCCACCCACAAACCAATGGTCAGACTGAGCGGAAGAACCAAGCGAAAAGGCTCATCAGTGGGCAGAGTTCCTGCTGTTGGCGGAGTTTGCGCTAAACAACCGCACTTGTTCTTCCACTGGGGTATCTCCATTCTTTTGTGTATATGGTCAGCATCCTCACCTCCTTACAGCGATCCCTACTCCATCTGTCTGTCCTGCAGCTGACATCGCCAGAGATACGTTGCAGGGAGTATAGAAACAGGTACAGAAAAACTGGAAAGCAACGGGGGCTCGTATGCAGTTGCGTAGTGGGAGGCGTCCGTCAGTATCTAAACCTTACAGGGTGGGACAGAAAGTATAGCTGTCTTCTAAAAATCTCAAATTAAGGGTCCTTGAAACTGGCACTGCGTTACGTGGGGCCCTTTGTCATCACACGTGTAGTGAACCCTCTCGCCTATGAACTGGGTTTGCCAGCTACATGGAAGGTTCACAGGGTTTTCCATAAGTCTTTATTGAAACCTTTTGTCCCTTCGGTGACCTGTCATTCATTCGGCGAGAGCTGCCTGTGATTGGCTGAGCACCCCAGCCAATCACAATCAGCTCTTTCAGCAGGCGGAATTTAAATCCCCGCCTGCTGATAGAACAGCACTACAGACGGGGACAGCGCAGACAAGACGTGGCTGAGCCCCGGCAGCTGAAGGGAGGTGAGTATCTATTTTTTTGTATTTTACACTACTTTTACTGGATTTTCAGGGAAGGGCTTACATTTAAAGCCCTTTCCTGAAATCCATCGACGGGGGTGCCGGCAGCAGGATCCTCTACTGCAGCTGTCATGTGTGACAGCTGCGGTAGGAAATTGAGGAATTCCTCTGCTGCATCTGTCACAGATGTGACAGATATAGCAGCAGGGAATTCTTTTTACTAGCGGGGATGAAGGAAACATCTGCCGCATTCAGGAAATGTGTTCCTCATCCCCGCGGGGGACACAGCAGCGGCGGATAGGTAAGCTTTTTTTTGTTTTGTTTTTTTACACTAAAATCCTTGCTTTTCGGAGAAGGGATTATATGTAAAGCCCTTCCATGAAAAATAATGCAGGGGTGCCGGCAGACCATTGTTTTTAATGAAGCTGCCGGCAGCAGCCGCGGCTCCATTGAAGACAATGGAGAGGGTGAAATTTTCTTGAGCACCCGAGCACCGCAGTGGTGGTTGCTCGAGTAACAAGTACTTTTGAGTATGCTAATGCTCGAACGAGCATCAAGCTCGGACGAGCATGCTCTCTTATCTCTAGTAGTGACCCCTTTACTTTTCCAATTTGAGACCTAAACAATGGTCCTGCCAAACGTCACATTTGTGCGGTACAGATGGGTGTTATTAGTTACATTACATAGGGGGGATGCACTTAGCATTCAATAATCAAGTTGTGATACCCTTAACTTTTCCTGTTTTAGACCCAAAGAATGTTTATGTCAAATTTCATGTTTGTATGATACCGAGAAGTTAGAGAATTACAGGGATCCCTACTCCATCTGTCTGTCCTGCAGCTGACGTCGCCAGAGATACGTTGCAGGGAGTATAGAAACAGGTACAGAAAAACTGGAAAACAACGGGGGCTCGTATGCAGTTGCGTAGTGGGAGGAGTCCATCAGTATCTAAACCTTACAGGGGGGGACAGAAAGTATAGCTGTCTTCTAAAAATCTCAAATTAAGGGTCCTTGAAGCTGGCACTGCGTTACGTGGGGCCCTTTGTCATCACACGTGTAGTGAACCCTCTCGCCTATGAACTGGGTTTGCCAGCTACATGGAAGGTTCACAGGGTTTTCCATAAGTCTTTATTGAAACCTTTTGTCCCTTCGGTGACCTGTCATTCATTCGGCGAGAGCTGCCTGTGATTGGCTAAGCACCCCAGCCAATCACAATCAGCTCTTTCAGCAGGCAGAATTTAAATCCCCGCCTGCTGATAGAACAGCACTACAGAGCCGGGGACAGCGCAGACAAGACATGGCTGAGCCCTGGCAGCTGAAGGGAGGTGAGTATCTATTTTTTTGTATTTTACACTACTTTTACTGGATTTTCAGGGAAGGGCTTACATTTAAAGCCCTTTCCTGAAATCCATCGACGGGGGTGCCGGCAGCAGGATCCTCTACCGCAGCTGTCATGTGTGACAGCTGCGGTAGGAAATTGAGGAATTCCTCTGCTGCATCTGTCACAGATGTGACAGATATAGCAGCAGGGAATTCTTTATACTAGCGGGGATGAAGGAAACATCTGCCGCATTCAGGAAATGTGTTCTTCATCCCCGCGGGGGACACAGCAGCGGCGGATAGGTAAGCTTTTTTTTTTTTTTTTACACTAAAATCCTTGCTTTTCGGAGAAGGGCTTATATGTAAAGCCCTTCCATGAAAAATAATGCAGGGGTGCCGGCAGACCATTGTTTTTAATGAAGCTGCCGGCAGCAGCCGCGGCTCCATTGAAGACAATGGAGAGGGTGAAATTTTCTTGAGCACCCGAGCACCGCAGTGGTGGTTGCTCGAGTAACAAATACTTTTGAGTATGCTAATGCTTGAACGAGCATCAAGCTCGGACGAGCATGCTCTCTTATCTCTAGTAGTGACCCCTTTACTTTTCCAATTTGAGACCTAAACAATGGTCCTGCCAAACGTCACATTTATGCGATACAGATGGGTGTTATTAGTTACATTACATAGGGGGGATCACTTACTCTTGCACTTATCATTCAATAATCAAGTTGTGATACCCTTAACTTTTCCTATTTAAGACCCAAAGAATGTTTATGTCGAATTTCATATTTGTATGATACCGAGAAGTTAGAGAATTAGGAGTGAGTCAGTATATATATTAAGATTCATTGCTTATTAAAATTCATAATAAATGTAAAAAAGTTCCTTAATGGTATGTGTTGTCAACCATATTGTAGTAGGTTCTGGACAATGACCGTGTCTCACATCCTTTATTAAAAAAGATTGCGTAAAAACATAACTGTAGATCTATACAGCATCAGATTGTGGATCCTATTATACCAATAATAGATTGGTGGTATATATTAAATAGATGTCACCCCTTGTCAATTTAACTTAGGTCTCTTCCCACTATGTACACTTCCTCACAAGTGCAATGAACCAGACCCTGGAAAGTGCGATGGCAGGGAATGATGGTAGACATGGTGGCGCTGCTGCTCACTTCTTAGAAAATGTGGACTGGTGCAGCATTACGCAGTGGTAAATTTGATCTTACACTTTGGTGGTTTTCCTTTTAGTAAGGACGCCCACCCACTGGCGATTTTTTTTCCCTGCGAAATTCGCAGCATTTTTTTCTCTGCAGGGGTCTATGGGACTTGTAATGTTAAAATCGCGATCGCGCAAAATCGCGATTTCGCGGTAAATTGCGATTTTGCGCGATCGCGATTTTAACATTACAAGTCCCATAGACCCCTGCAGAGAAAAAAATGCTGCGAATTTCGCAGGGAAAAAAATCGCCAGTGGGTGGGCGCCCTAAGATGGTAATTTCCCGTGGGGTGCTACCCATGGAGTTGGGTAGAGTAGGATGGTGTTTTGTTACGATGCCAGTCCTATATAGGCCGAAACGTACTCGGCACAAAGTAATAATAAAAAATAAAAATTGTCCTTTATCCCTGGAGGGGTCCCTTTGGTACCTCAGTGCAGATGTTGTCAGTGGTGGGAAGGGATCTACAGGAGTCAGGATTAACGGTAAACCATGGAAACACTTTAGTTTCACAGAAGAGCTTGCATACACAGATTTCAGACAGTCAGCAGTACTTCTTTTCTTGAGAGAGACAGTTACAGACATAAGTACAGGAACACACTTCTGTACCCTTTTCTTCCCTTCATGCTCAACTCTTTTCTTCTCTGCTCCTTTATCAACTCCTCCTGGTTGGTACTCACACTTTATTATGGACTGAGAGTGTGGACCCACTATGCTAACCAACCAGCCTGGCTTTTGGACCAGACCTGGTGTGAATGGCAGCTGACCCCAGTAGTCAGAGATACTGTACAAAGCAATATCAGATGGGAAGTCTAGCCCTTAGCTGATGAGGAAAATGAGAAGACCCCTTCCTGCAAGCAGGGCCATCATCCTGATAATGACGGCCCCTGACAGTACACAGGGATAATGTACTGAACACAGGACACACCAAACATAGATCAGGACTGACTCCTACAGAGAAAAGAACCAGACAAAGACTAAATGGAAAATGGACAAACACACAAAGGCAAAAGCACAAGGCAAAGAGCCTACAGAATAAACAGATACAGGTATAGGATCAAATAGACAAAACAGACCTGAGATAGGTGACCTAGAA
The DNA here is from genome assembly GCF_035609145.1 of Eleutherodactylus coqui. NCBI lineage: Eukaryota > Metazoa > Chordata > Amphibia > Anura > Eleutherodactylidae > Eleutherodactylus > Eleutherodactylus coqui. Next base: position 184,889,961 of record NC_089840.1, on the reverse strand, counting down.
ATGCTAAGTGTCAAAGACACTTCTCTAACTTCTAAGACAAACACACATCAAACACACATGAATTTTCAGGCAAGGAGGAAGTGCCTCAGCCCCGCTTAATTAGGAAAGTAATGCCTATTAACCCCACAGCTGGGCTGTCAGCCAGAGAACTGGTTAACTCTTTCAGTACTGGAAGAAAACAGACATATAGAGTCCAACGATGCTCACATCTGCCCGGAACTGCAGGAGGGCAGCAGACATGGGTAGCAGACCTAACACACTCTTTCACCTTCCCACTGTACTGTCTCTTCTCATCCTCCTTCTCTTCCTTAGCTCTGTTCTCCCTTAGACTCTTCTCTCTCTCACCCTAACTCCCTGCCTTATTGCCTTTTGTCTGCATCCTCTCACCCAACCCGTGCAGAAGGCTTATCCTCCAATCACAATCCCCATAGCAACTAGCTATCTAGATAACCAATCCCTAGGCTAGCTTAAGGGGATTGACAGACATACAAGGAGGTTAGGGTGATTTACTAGAATACTGCGGGGTTAGGTTTCCAAAGTCGCATAAAACAATACATTTAAAGGTAATCCTCACTTAATTATAGGACGTGGCCATAAATGTAGTGTAGGACCCCACTCTGGGCTACTACGCCAGGTGCTTGTTGCGCCCCTGCATACATCATATTTAACATACAAATTAGCATTTGGTGCATCAAGTTCAGCAATTTCCTCACTTACAGTGGCAACAAGACATCTATACTTTGGGCCTGTCAACCTGCAACCGTTATCTTCTCTTACAACCTGTTATGACATACCAACCTCTTACATCCTTATACTAGGCTGCACAAAATCATAGACATAACACTACTGCTTGAGGTATCTCAAACTCTATTTTAGTACTTTCTCTTTTCATATCCAGTGTCTTGCTGCAATATAACATTTCTCACGTATCATTAACATAAGCATAGTACCTATATACTCTATGCATCACCCTACTGGCTATAAAGAGTTAAACATCACTCATAAATAACACTTTACCTCCCCACATTACCATACTCAACAACACTCTTAGTAGGCCTGCTAACTCACTAGTGTTCCATTATTTCTTTGGCCCTAGCTCATCAAGCCCTCTCACTGTCTGAATGCAGCCCCAGTTATCAGGCCCTCTGTATGTTTCTCCACATTTGCACTGGTCCCAGGCATGGGACAGTGTAGTTCATGCAGCCAGCTGCCTCCACCACTTCACAAGTCTCTCTTGCTGGCCTCCCCTCTAAGCTGCATTGCACTAAAAGTGTGCAGCTTCCTGCACTCAAAAGCTGCTGCTGCTACACTCTACACGAGGCCCTTCCCCATAGTGTCACATGGGATCGCACAACCAACCAGAGCCCTCTTTTTGGAAGTTTAAAGTATATCTCAATTGACGTCTATGAGCAGCCAGTTCTTTTAGGGGCTTTGGGCTCCCTCTTGTGCCAACTGCAGCCTGTAACCATTCTATAACCTGTCTCAGGTGACACAGAGTGGCTGAGAGTAGCAGTGGGCTGGACTTTACTCCAGAGCTCAGTACATGGCAGCAGAACTGCTGTAATCCATAGGAGAGGAACAGGGCACTGCTCACCCCTTTTACAGGCCCACCAGAGGAAAATATTCTGAGCGCATTTTCACCATTTATAATATTCTAGTGGTAAGGTAGGCTTCTGCTCCACCTTTGAAGCTCTTCTGCATTAGAGCCAATACTGTGTCAGAGCCCAAGAGTCTTTTGGTCCTCTGGTCTACTTTTTATCTCAGAGATCCAAAATCCAAAATAAGAAAAATACAATTTTGTTTTTTTGCACCAGAATTGTATAATTGTTTTGCCATAGCCCCAGGTCTCATTTTATTATTTGGAAAGCTACATAAATCATTGATGCAATTTTTCAAACTCTAAGAACTGTTTGACTGAAACTCAGTGTGTAACATATAGTTTATTTCTTTGATATGCAACATTAGATCAACTTCTCAAATTCAATAATTTTCAAAAAGCTAATACGGTCAATGAGAATGATTGTAAGTAGCTCTTTCATGAAAAGGCAGTAAATGAAACATTAAAGTCTAAATACATCTGACACATACACTTTTTTGTTTTGCTAATATTAATTTGATAGCTTGCTGAGGGTCAGGTTGTGACTACTTATGGCACAAAATGTGTGTTTAATTTCCTCCTCCAATCTGGTGTACACACACATCATCAATGAGAGATGATCCCACATTAAATGGGGTTGTCCCACCTGCAAAGCTCCTTCTCTAGGAACCAGAGACTTTGAAGATCCCTGCAGGAAAGTAAAGTAACTGGGAGAACAGGTAGTCTTCTCATCCCTCCTCCCAGTGTATGGCCGTGAAATAAGGAGATGGAACAGGATTCTAGAGGTGAACAACTCGCTACATCAATGGGGCCATCAGCATAGATTTGGATTTCTAGATCATAGAGGGAATTACCTAAATGATGGACTCCTTGCTAGAGATGGGTTGCACCTTACAAAAACAGGTAAGAAAATATTTAGCAGGCATCTTGCTACTTTCTTCAAGAAAGCTTTAAACTAGAACAATATGGGAAAGGAAGTGATAGGCCAGGCAAAAATATACAGATAATGAATACCATTTAAAAACCTTGCTATTAGAAGTGGAAAATAAGAACAAAGTAAAAAAAAATCAGAAGGAACGTAGAGGAGCAAGAGACACCGATCACAAACTTAAATGTTTTTACACTAATGCACAGAGCATAGGAAACAAGCAAGGGGAATTAAAGCTCCTAACACAGGAAGAGAAATATGATGTCATAGGCATCACAGAAAACGTACACCTCCACAGAGATTCAAGCTTTGGAGAATGGTAGTTCTGTAGAAACCGTTTGGGTGAGAATACAAGGAGAGAACAACAGAAATGACACAATTGTAAGCATTTATTATAAGCCAATATGTAAATAGCTGTATCAGCAGCACTCACCAAAGGCCCACTACAGTGGCTGAGCGATCTTATGCACGCCAGACTAAGGTTGGATCCAAAAACTTTAAATTGCACATGTTCAAAAGGAAAGGATGTCTGACAGCATCCAAGGTATACAGGATTCAAATGAAAAAACTTCTTTATTTTTCCATAACAAATTTGAATAGCGCAACGTTTCAACTCATCACACAGGGGTCTTTGTCAAGTGAATCCATTATACACAGAATGCTTTATATAAAAGTGAAATCATAATCATTTACCAGTATACCTACTGTGGATGTCCGGAAGTTGTGATGCCATGGGATTGTCATTGAGAAATACTCAGGTCCATGTGCATGCGCGAGACTCTGAGGTCTTGCGTGAGCCTGAGTCATCCCCAGTCTTACAACTCATCATCACTCCGCCCCTACTAATCAGAGGTTACTTGAGTGTGTGTTTATCCAATGGTCATGGTAACAAGTATCTGACAGCTGTGAGAGGCTGTGCTGACACATAATACCCTGATGTGAAAAACAGGCTTTCTAGTGTACATTGAAATTACCATTTTAATCAATCACATGGATCAACTCTAGAAACATCCCTCTGTACACAGACACTAACAATGTCAGTGGATAGAAAGAAACATGGTCATTTATAATTTTCATAATCTCACTGAAACAATCCGCAGTTGATATATGGCTCAGAAAAACAGCCTATTGTCTGGTTATACCACGTACGTGACCTCCCCTGCAATGTATAAATAAGGTTGTCACTGTCCCCAGATATGCACATCCGATGTGCAAATGAATTCCCAATATTTATTAAATTTACACAAATGCTATGTTGCCAAGATATATCACTCAATTGTTTTATTATATTAATGCATATAATTAGATCAGATATAATCTCATAAATTCATAACAAAACAACCGTCTTTAGGGGTGTGTTATTCAACCCAAGAAAAGAAGAATTTCTCAATGACAAAGAGTGCAGGCCAATCACAGAAGACCAAAAAAAGATGAAATAGAGGAATAAGGGCATTATTCATATATCCAATATCTTTTGCCATTTGCAGCCGAGAAGAATAGAGGGCAGGTACCAGATGTGATCCGTCAAACATGGAAGAATATACCTAAACAAAACCTATTAAAAATGTTAGAAGAACATATACTAACCAGTTCAAAATTGAGCTGATTAAAAAGAAAACATATACAGAATAAAAAACAGATAAAAACATAATTAGCAGCCAAGAACACGTTCAGGAAAGGGGCTGTATTGTATAAGGGTCAGACCCGATTGAAAATTTACCATAATTCCTTCCTCTTCGATATACTCTCCCTATCATAACCCCTGATGGAACAGGGTCAATGATGTAAAACTTCAATTGACTGATGGGTATTGTGATCTTGTGTGCAGTAATTCGAGTTCTAACCTCATTTGTGGTTTCTCCAATGTATAGGAAGTCACAAGGGCAAGAGTATCTGCTCTGGATTTTAAAGGTCTCCCCAGTACGTGGATGACAAAAGCTGTCACCCCAGATTAAATTACTGCAACACAAGCAATTTGCACATAGAAAATGATCAGGTCTATTTGGAGTCAAAAGAGTTTGTCTAGAAGACTTAACAGGACCATTATGCGCATGTACTAACTTGTCCCTAAGATTTGAGGCACGCGTGTATGACATCAGTGGTAGGGTTCTAAACTCCTCAATCTGAGAGCAGTTTATAGTTAAAATGGGCCAATACTTCCTTACAATTTTGGAGATATGCCTACTATCAGGGTCATAGGTGGACACAAAGGCTGCTCTGGCTGGTTTAACCCCTCCGTCTTTTGGAGTTAATAAATCCAAAGACAAGATTTGTCTTGCTTTGTTAGAGAATGAGGACACCAGATCCCCGCGTTAACCCCTGTTCACAAATTTCTTGCACATATCCTCCAATCTCCTATCCACATTGTTATCCTGTGTTATCCACTGAACTCTTAACAATTGTCTCTAAGGTAATGACTCAAGCATGCCATGTGGGTGGCAGCTATCAAACATCAAATGATTATTTCTGTCCGTTGGCTTGCAGAACAAGTCAGTATTTAGACTATGTGCATTAATGATCACTAGTACATCTAGAAATTGGACCATGGACCAATTTATGGTGAATTTCAACTCTGGAAAAATTGTGTCTATTTCATGATACAAGTCATACAGGATGGGTAGAATATGCATTCTTTCCACAAAATCCATATAAATGTTTGCGTAAGTGGGGGTCACATTGGACCCCATAGCGGTCCACTGCAGTTGCTGATAAAAATGTCCCCAAAGATAAAGAAGTTTTTAGTTAACACAAATTCCAAGAGTGACAGCACAAACTGGATATTACTATTATGAGGGTTAAATTTTCTAGGTACAGCACCAATCGGGCCCACCCCACTTGCCCCGTTGCCGGCGGTAAGAAGAGACACCACACAGGGATCTGGTATCATTCCTCACACGGGACATTGCTCTCAGCTGTGCCCACGTCGCCGTGCTTTATTACAGATTACATGAGATCTTATACCCTTTGTCCCATCCCCAGCACGGGGTGATGGGCTCATAACCATATATGGGAAGTCCGGATTTGCGGACTGAGACAGTGAAAATCATATAACAGTCATTATCTTGATACTGGCGCCTCTGGCTTACGTACAGAAAATCACGTATTCAATTAACTCCAGTACAAAGAATCACCCACTCAATTCTAAGAAGTCCGGATTTCGGCCTAAGACAGTGAAAGTTATGTACATTTGAACATCTTGATATCTTGTTTCTGGGAAAACGGCCAAGTACATGCGTCCTTCATGTCTGGTTCTTTTTTGCTGTGTTTCTAGAACATCTCTTGCAAAGCCTTGGGATATCTGATGTAAGGCGACATATAAGTTTTTTTCATTTGGAATTGAATAAAACTTGCATATAGGTATAAAAGCATAAAAAACACATATGGCAATATATATATACCCTCACAAACCCCCCTAAAAAACTTAATATGGAGATCAAGCATCAGACTTTGCACTCTTCCTCGGTCGTCTCTCCCTTGCGTCAGGGTTTCTCCACTGCCCGTAAGTCCCTACTCCTAAAAGGGAGGGATCCCTACCTCACCTCAGAAGGAGGCCATGGATTCCCTGGGCTTATTTCCGAGCATCCATACCCTCTATCTGTACAAGTTAACACCCCACAGGGTGTGCCCTCGCCGGAACCTAAGGTCTTCTGCACTTTCCCTAGGCAAATGGGAATTCCACTGACAGTCCATCTTATGAGACCGAGGCAGACACAGTACTAGTCCATCTCTCCATTCTTCTGGTAACATACGTGGTTGGCATTATCGGAACTGGCTCTTCATCTTTTTCAAACAAGGGAAATTTTGGTCACATTAAAGGGATAATACACGTACAGGAAATTACATACCCCACCTCTTTCTGCTAAAATCGTATCCAGGGCCACTCTATTTTGGAACGCCATGGTTGCAGTGGGCCCTAACTGGTCAATTAACCCTTGCAAAAGCATCTCTGGTGTAGTTTACAAACCTCTGCTAATTGGAATAGATATAATTCATCCAATCTACATTATTATTAACAGTGACAAAAGCAAATAAGGACTCAAAACCTGCTTTAACCTGATCTCTAGAATTAAATTCATCTGGCACCCCCCTTGGCACTCCTATTGCATCTATGTATACATGTGGATCAAAGTTACCACCTTGAGTGTCAATGTCTCTCTTAGCACGATGCGGTGTTAGATTCTCACCCTCAGTGTAGTCTACATATTGCACATTTAATTGTATTAATTTGTTCTGAAACCTGAAACACGGGGCTAGTGTACAGTAGTCAAAGGTGTGTGTTAGAGGAATTGTACCACATTATAGCATTTAAAGGATATGCAGGATCATTAGTTCTTGCAGTGCGAAGTGTGGATCCAAGTGGGCTTTCCTTTGAGCTTGACTGTAGTTGGGGTGGTGAGCAACATCTGGTAAGGACATTCAAACCGGGTTTCTCGCTCAAACTTTTTTACATAGACCCTGTCACCTGGTTTTAGATTGTGACACTCATCTGTAGGACCTGGGAGGAAAGCAGAGACTACAGAATACATTACTAACAATTCCTTGGAGAGGCTCATGACAAAATTAACAAGAAAATCATTCACCAAACTCTGATACTGTGGCATGTATCCTCCTAAGGAAAAAAAACTAATGAAAGACACTCAATTCAAAATGTGTCCGTTTCCTCCATCGCCTTTTGTATCTACTTTCCCCCTACTCCGCGGACGGTAGGGTGTGTGGAAAGCCTGGAATATACCCAAAGCAGACATGATGTGTTGCATTATTTCACCTGTGAAGTTTGTACCTTTGTTTGACTCAATCACTTCCAGTGCCCCATATCTGCGGATTACCTCATTCATGAGCTTCTGTGCGGTTACCTGCTTATTTACTTTGGTAACAGGGTAGGTCTCCAACCTGAAAAACATTAACAACAACAAGCACATATTCAAGCTTTCCAACAAGTGGGAGCTGAGTGTAGCCAATTTGCAATCCCTGAAATGGGTAGAGTGGTCCTGGCAAGTGTGATGTGGCAAATTTACTTCTGCCCTGTTGCTTTACGGCAAAGATCATGCAAAATTGGACAAATGATGCAGCAGCTACAGAAAACCAAGGAGCCACCCGTCCTTGTTCAAGCATCGACATCATTACTGCTTTGAGAGGTGCGTCTTTTCGTGCGTCAGCTGGGCCATCATGGGGCACAGGGACTATGGTGGGCAAGTGCTGTTGACTGTTCACCATACGCCGTCCCTTTTTAGTCCATTTGTCTTTTTCTTAACTGTAAAGTCTTTAGCATATCAAAGTTCAAGTTTTTATCAAAGTCCAAGATTTTATCAAAGTCCAAGTGTAGTCAAAGTCCAAAGTTATTATCAAATTCTTCTTTTCTTCTTTCTTCCACGGCTTGAGGGCCACTGCTTTTGCTGTGTGGCCTGTGATGGCGTTGCCTCTTGCTTCTCTGGTGTAGGAATTGGTGTGAGCTTTCCACTTTGTCAGGTAGAAATAGGGTCTCCATGAGACTGCACCGCTGCAACATTTTTAATTGGCTGTCCTGCTGTGGTAAAAAACTGTCTGGCCTTCCATGTTGGGCCGTAATCATGAGCTATGCCAAATGCATACCGGGAGTCAGTGTAAATGTTTGCCGTCTTACCTGTGGCCACTCCACACGCCTCTGTGAGTGCTTTTAGTTCCGCTTCTTGTACTGCGACATGCGGAGACATTCTGCTTTTTAGGACATCTTGTTGTGTAACCACTGTATATCCAGTGTGGAGTCGTCAATCACCCTGGGTACCATCTATAAAAAACAACTCAAAATATGCATTATTAACAAGGGCTTCAGTAACTTTTTAAAACTTAAATTTTTTTGTTGCATCACTGCTAGACAATCAGGCTGATATTATATTTGAAAAAGATCAGAACCTTGTTGCAAAAAATTTAAAAATTTAAAAATGGCTTGCAAAAAATTTAAAAATGGCTGACTTGCAATACCTAGATCACCTATGCCTTCTCCTCCCCCCCTTTAAACCAGGGTACTCAATTGGAACAATAGTAGCCGGGTTTAAGGTAGTACAACATTGTAAAAAGATTTGATGGATGCAGATAAGGCCTGTAAAATGTTAGCACCTATAACAGAAACATGAGTTACACCGGGGAAGAATAATCTACAAAACATCTATTCATATTTGAAATGTGAGATCCCTTTAAGTGAATTCATTATTAGTCTGATCCTGCCTACAATATCTTATAAAATCTGAGACAGGAGGAAAAAAAAAAAACAAAACAAAAAACTTTTACTAGCTGTTCAAGATCCTCACCCCTCCCTTGGACAAGAAGGATGAAACATTACTACGTACTATTACATCATCTAGCTCCACCCCTTCGATATTGGCACATTGCGTCCGTCTTCTCAGCTCCATTTCAGCTTAACCGTCCACACGTCCACATCTCAACCAAGCAAAGTCCCATGCATGGGGAGGACTTTTATCCCCAGTCAATTATCTGCATCACACATTCCACCACAGCTCGAACACGGGTCACCAACTCCCATCCATCCATGCTCTCAAGTCTGCTCCGTCACCCCCTCATTGAGGTGTACCAGTACATACAGATGCACGGACAAAAAAAAGTTTGACAAACATACATCAGTTGAAAAACATTGAGGTGAGTGCTATCATTTTATAAAGTACATAATTCTATTGAGATGAGATTGTGAATGAACGCTATTTATGACAAATTATGTGAAAAAGTTTGCTGAGTGACTGAAATATTCTATATTTCTTATCTACTGAAGCTATTATATGCTGTATTAAACGCTGAAGTGTTTTAGTTTCTCTGGGTATTTTTCAGCCCCCCTTGTGACCCTGAATGTTATCTCTCCGCGAATATGAAACACAGACTGAATAAGTTTTAGCTTAAACTATTGCCTGCATTTTGAAATCATAATTAACACATATCCTGGGACCTTGCAACATTCATTTTCAACCCCTGTATAAGTAAGAATATACATTAGAAATTACTATATTTCCCTGCCTACTAAGACAGTATAACTAATTAAATTCATTTCAATTCATTGTAAGCAAGCCAAGATATTAACCAAGGTTGTTATTGCATTTTCTCTCTCGCTGTTATCTTCCGACCTTGGAAGGCTACACAGAGACTGAACACAAGCTCGCAGCTACATGTCAACAAACTCTTCTCCCCTAAAAGCAAGCTCAGTTAACTATTTGCACTTACAGTATATACATATATACACATATATATCCACCTAGTATGGATTATACATATTATCTATTATCTATCTTGTATTATACACATTTTCATCTCTTTCTTTGCCAACAAATCACATGCATTGTAACTTCCTTATCGACTTGCTTGCTCCCCTTATTTCTCTCCCCTACCTAACTGCCAATATAACCTTTAATAGACACTCTCCTGACGCCCTCTTGATCACTTACTGTACTTTTCAACATTTCACTTACGGATACTTTCTTAAACAAATAATGTGTACATACCTAACTTACTCTGACTATCTATCTCTCTCTTTCCTCCTCCTCCAGCACTGTCTAGCAAAACCTGATCTTCCAAGGCACCTCTCGGTCCTAAAGACCTCCCTCCCAGACACCATTTTGTAATCTGCCATGCGGGTCGGTGTCACACATTTTCATTAGAGTTTTCTTACATTTTACAGATTCATCCACACGGCGGCAGCCCTTGAGGGGCTCTATCTTCTTTAATCTGATCTTACGCATATTAGAACATCAACAATAATAATAATAACACGCTCCATAGAGTGCATCCTTCTGACCCGAATTGTCAGCCCCTTATATATGGCAATACAACCGAAGGCATCTTCTTCTTATGGAACCAGTCCCAAAGAGTACATCCCTCTCCTCAGCTAAACCATTAACTACTAAACTAAACTAACCGAGGGTTCCTTCGTCAATGGGACCTGTCTTACAGAGTGCTTCCCTCTCCTCTAAACCATTAACAACTAAACTAACCGAGGGTTCCTCCTTCTGTGAGACCAAATGAAAAGTAAGAGAGAAAAAAATTCTGCAGATACAACAAACAATCAAACAATCTCCACTATCGCTAAAACGCTACTTACTTCAAAGTACAAATAAACTACAGACTAGTTTCTGGGTGACCGATTGGTGCACATATCACGGTCAGTGGTCCATGACGGCAAACCCGGAGCCCACACGAGTTACCGTGTAGAACTCTTAACCCAACCCGTCCGGTCACAAACCACAGATAGTCCCTCCTGCTGCAAGACTCGCAGTAAAACACAACATAAATATATGCCGGTCTTACCTGGAGTTCTAAGTGAGTTGATCAGGCTCGGTTTGCAGCAGGACGGTTTCTCTGCGGCGTGGATCCGGGTGGAATGCGTTGTAAGCTCCGGTTTTGTCGCCGCACGTTCGGGCGCCATTTATGAGGGTTAAATTTTCTAGGTACAGCACCAATCGGGCCCACCCCACTTGCCCCGTTGCCGGCGGTAAGAAGAGACACCACACAGGGATCTGGTATCATTCCTCACACGGGACATGGCTCTCAGCTGTGCCCACGTCGCCGTGCTTTATTACAGATTACATGAGATCTTATACCCTTTGTCCCATCCCCAGCACGGGGTGATGGGCTCATAACCATATATGGGAAGTCCGGATTTGCGGACTGAGACAGTGAAAATCATATAACAGTCATTATCTTGATACTGGCGCCTCTGGCTTACGTACAGAAAATCACGTATTCAATTAACTCCAGTACAAAGAATCACCCACTCAATTCTAAGAAGTCCGGATTTCGGCCTAAGACAGTGAAAGTTATGTACATTTGAACATCTTGATATCTTGTTTCTGGGAAAACGGCCAAGTACATGCGTCCTTCATGTCTGGTTCTTCTTTGCTGTGTTTCTAGAACATCTCTTGCAAAGCCTTGGGATATCTGATGTAAGGCGACATATAAGTTTTTTTCATTTGGAATTGAATAAAACTTGCATATAGGTATAAAAGCATAAAAAACACATATGGCAATATATATATATACCCTCACACTATTTGGTCAATCAGTCAATAGATAATCCTCTATAGCCTCTAACCCTTTCAAGTGAGAGATATTGATATATAAAGACACTACATCGAATGTGACCAGCAGAGTACAATTTGGAACATATATGTTTTTAATTTTATTTAGAAAATCACTTGTTTTTTTATATATATGATTCGGCCCTTTGTACAAATTGTCTAAGTTTTTGATCTAGAAACTGTGAAGGATTATTCAGGAGCGAATTCCTACTGGAAATGATGGGTCTCCCTGACGGGTCAACTAACCTTTTATGCATTTTAGGTAAAGTATATGTGCATGGAGCTATCAGATGGCAAATGACCAAAAAATCTGCCAGTGCCCAATCAATTATTCCATTCACATATGCATCCTCCACCATCATATTTAGATAGGATCGAAGCCGTGCAGTAGGATTTATTTCCAATCACATATACACATCTGAATCTCCCAATTGTCTTTCAATCTCCCTTAAATAATCTACAGTGTTTATGATAACAATTTCCCCTCCTTTATCTGCAGGTTTGATAGTAATTGATCGGTCATTAATCAGATTTCTGATTGCTGTTATTTCCTGATTGGTTATATTCAATTTATGTTGTGATTTAAATTTTCTTGCTTTAAGGCGAGAGATATCACCCTTGACTAATCTCGTAAACATCTCTATGGTTGAGTCAATTGAGGGGGGGTTGAAAGTAGGTTTTGCTCCGCAAGCCAACTCCTGCTGAGGTAAACATCTCAGAGGGTCTGGATTGGGCCAGGAACAACCATGCTTTCAGAAAAATGCATTTTACATTTTAATGTGCGGAAAAATGCATCACAATCCAAATCAAGCTAAAACTAGTTAGTCTGTGGAGTCGGACAGAAAGCGAGACCTTTCGACAGTACCTTATATTCCGTTGCCAGGCAAATAGATGAAAGGTTCACGATTAGTTCCCATTCAGCTTCGATGGGGGTCTCCTGGTCGCTGACTGGGTCTGTACTGATATTCTTCCTCCGCCTTCCATGCTTTCTTCATTCTTTCCATGGTCGGATGTGTTTTGTATTGTCTCCCTTTCCTTTCTAGGGGGCCATTGTGATATAAAAGAGGAGGCATTGGAACTGCCCGGCCTGCCAATACTTCCGGATTCATCCGTTGAGTCTGAGGGGACAGAGGAGAAACCAAAATGTTGTGATGTCTTTCCATGTCTTCTGTTGCCTCTTAGTCTGGGATTCTTTAAGGATTCAGATCCATTTGTGGATCCCCTTGGAGTCTGCCAGCCATAAAGTCTACGGTCTTTATAGTCGTTGATGTCTATTTGCCACTTGACCTTTTTAGTGTATTCAATGCTTTCTTTATATTGTCGGCACGTATCATCCATTCTGAAAATAAGGAGGGAGGCGGTCGATGGAGATGCCTTACATGGTCACTGTGGGGATATACAGGTGTGTAGTGTTAACGTTGATATAGCGAGCAATTTGATTAGCTGATTATGATTTCACTTTTTTTTTAATAAAGCATTGAGTTCTGTGTATAGTGGATTAGCTTGACAAAGACTCCTGTGTGATTAGTCGAAATGTCGCACTATCCAAGTTGGTTATGGAAGAATAAAGAGGTCTTTTCATTTGAATCCTGTATACCTCGGATGCTGTCAGACATTCTTTCCTTTTGAACACATTTATTATGACCGAATGAGCAAAAAATATGGATGAACCTTTTCTACATAAGATGTCCAAGTTCTACAATATAGTTACCTTGGGAGATTTTGACCATCCAGACATTTGTTGGAAATTTCTCTCAGGCAAAAGTAATGGGTCCAACAAATTCTTATCTGCTCTTGCTGATAACTTTATTTTCCAAAAGGTAGAAGAGAAAACAAGGGGATCTGCTATCTTGGACCTAATGCTTACCAACAAGGAGGAAATGATTGAGGAAGTATGGGTGACTGGGAGCTTAGGAGGCAGCGATCATGATATCCTTGAATTTTGGATAATAAGGGGAAGCAGACCTGAGAAAACTCAGACCTCAAGGTTGGATTTCAGAAAGGCAGATTTTAATGGACTCAGAAAGAGAGTAGGAAGGATTTAATGGATAGATGTTCTTAAAGAAATTTGCAAGAAGTATGGGAAATATTGGGAAATTAAATTCTTAGAGCACAAATGTTAACAATCCCTAAAAGGAGGAATGATGGGAAGCGTTTAAAGAGACCAGGATTGATGAACACAGAACTGAAATACATGCTAAAAAGGAAGAAAATATGTTTATAAAACATAAAGAAGAGGGCATATCTAAAGAAGAATATAATGCGGTCTCTAGAAACTGTACGGCCAGTGTCAGAAAAGCTAAAGCTTGTAAGAGATGTCAGAAGCAATAAAAAAGGATTTTGGGGGTCTGTCAAAAGAAAAGTTAAAGATGCTATTGGATGTTTACAGGATGAAAACTGTGAATTAGTTAAAAATGAAGTTGGGAAGGCCAAACCTTTAAATTCCTATTTTGTATCTATTTTCTCTCAGAAAGTAAAAGCAACATCAACTAATGTTTGCAGTGCTATTGCAAAAATAAAAGAATCCAGGCCATCTATAGGCAGAGAGCTGTCGAGGGAACGCTTAGCTAACTTAAAGGAATTCAAGTCTCCAGGTCCAGATGAATTACATCCTAGGATACTAAAGAAAGCAGCAGAGGTAATTGCTGAACCACTCCCCATAATCTTGAAAAATTCCTGGAGAACAGGAAAGTCTCTATCTTCAAAAAAAGGAAGAAGGTGGATCCAGGAAACTACAGGCCTGTGAGCCTGACTTCTATACCAGAAAAGATCTTTGAACAAATTATTAAACATCATGTATCCAAGTACTTGCATAAGAATGTTGTAATTAACCAGAGCCATAGGTTTGTAACAAACAAGTCATGCCAGTCGAATCTAATTTCCTTCAATGACAGAATTACGGACTGAGTGGATCAGGGAAATGCAGTAAATATAGTATATCTTGACTTTAGTGAAGCATTTGACAAAATATCTCATACCATTCTTATTTTAAAAAATGATCAAATATGGGATTGACAAGGCAACTGTTAGGTGGATTCACAACTGGCTGAGTGATCCTACTCAAAGAGTGGTCATAAATAGCTGCACATCCAACTGGTAAAATGTCTCAAGGGGGGTACCATAAGGCTCTATCTGGGCCCATCTAAGCCAGCTCTACAGTGCGGATTCCCAGAAAGCAGCATGTCCATTTTTTTCTTTTTTCTGCTGCAGCCACGCTCTCCTCTATGGGGTTTTGAAGCTGCGCTTTCCCGACGGAAATCTTGCATTTTTTGCTGCGGCAAAACCACGAGAATATGACCCGTGTGACCCCTGCCTAATAGTGGTTTACAAATATCTGTCACAGTGTAAAGGGATCAGCCCTATTCTCATTTGCACAAGAAAAGACTAGAAGCAATGGATGAAACTGAAAGGAAGGAGACAGATTAGATATTAGACAGGGAGGGTGATCAATGAGTGGAACAGGTTACCACCGGAGGAGGTGAATTCTACCTCAATGAAGTCTTCAAACAGAGGTTTGACATACATCTGTCTGGGATGATTTAGTGAATCCTGCATTGAGCAGGAATGTTGGACGAGATCAGTGTTTCCCAATTCTAGTCCTCAAGGCACCTCAACAGGTCACGTTTTTAGGAAATCCTATAGTAAGAACACCTGTGGCAATGTCTGAAGCATTCACAAGAATTACATCACCTGTGCAATACTGAGGAAATCCTGAAAACATGACCTGTTGGGCTGCCTTGAGGACCGGAGTTGGGAAACACTGGACCAGATGAACCTGGAGGTGCTTTCCAACTCTACCTTCTATGATTGTATTCTAAGTTTCTAACATAATGGTCACTCAAAGAAACAGATTACTGTAATGCATGGTGATGTTGAATCCTCCTGAACTAGAGCTCTCAACTCCACCAATAGAAAAGGGTCCCATTCTCTCTGAAATCCATAAAGCCTAGTAGGGCATATGCACATAATTTGTCCCAATGTCTTTAAATACACTAATTTAAATCAATCTAAATTGAGAGTAAGGAGTTAATCCAACAGCTGTGCATCTATGATGTTCATTCTTAGATTACACAATCACTCTGATTTAGGCCTCATGCTCACTGCCGATCGGATTCCGACTGCGAGATTCACGAAGCGGGATGCGACCCTTGCCCCGGAATTGACCTACTGCTTACCTGTTCGCCGTCTTCCCTCTCCACTCTGCGATGAACCGGCTGGCGCACAGCGCGCATGCGCATAGCAGAGCTGGCGTGACAGCGGGGATATTTCGGTGCAAGCCTTTGTGAGGCCTGCACAGAGATAGGACATGCCGCGATTTTATTACTACATGAGTTCAAATCTGACGAATTTCACGCCGTCAAATCGCAGCAGTCAGCATGGAATTGCATAAGCTAATACAAGCCTATGGCAGCATGCAAAGGCATAAATTCCGCTCAGAATCTCACCGCGGAATTTCCATCCGTGGGCATTAGGCCTTAGGATAGTACAATGGTTACCTTCTATAGTTACGTAAGGTAAGATACTAAACTCCAATTTGTTTACAGCAAATCTAAGAGCCTCAGCTCCCCTATCTGCACTTTATTTCTGACTACTGCTCACAAGATTATTTTCCATAGGATTGTTTCAACCTAAATATGTAGAAAAATGAACTTGAGATGATTTATTCATTCTAAAAATAGCAATAAAAAACCATACAACTCACATCCACGCTTCAATAGGTGATGACAGAGTCATTAAACATTCAATGTATTGACTTTCTTGCATTAAATATACAGTAGATTGCAAAGTCAGGCTTAATAATACTTTACTGTGTATAGCAACAGTTCCTCAAGCTATTCAATGGTAATTGTGGATCTATATTGATTTTTTTCTACTCTATACAACACCATTATATACATACATTACAGTCCTAAAAGTCTTCATTTAGTTAACCCCTTAGTGACCAAACCTGTTTGCGCCTTAATGACCAGGCCAAATTTTGAAAATGTGACATGTTATTTTAACATAGAATAACTCCATTAAAGGAGTTGCTTTTTCACCAATTATTGTACTTCATTTAGGAGGTAAATATAGACAGATAGACTTTGCGGAAAAATTGGGAAACGTTTGAAAAAATATCATTTTTCCCCATTTTCAACTGCAATGTTAAATATGTGCAAACATACTGTTTGATAAAGATATACACTACCGTTCAAAAGTTTGGGGTCACCCAAACAATTTTGTGTTTTCCATGAAAAGTCACACTTATTCACCACCATGCGTTGTGAAATGAATAGAAAATAGAGTCAAGACATTGACAAGGTTAGAAATAATGATTTGTATTTGAAATAACATTGTTTTTACATCAAACTTTGCTTTCGTCAAAGAATCCTCCTTTTGCAGCAATTACAGCATTGCACACCTTTGACATTCTAGCTGTTAATTTGTTGAGGTAAGCTTGAGAAATTGCACCCCACGCTTCTAGAAGCATCTCCCACAAGTTGGATTGGTTGGATGGGCACTTCTGGCGTACCATACGGTCAAGCTGCTCCCACAACAGCTCAATGGGGTTCAGATCTGGTGACTGCGCTGGCCACTCCATTACCGATAGAATACCAGCTGCCTGCTTCTGCTGTAAATAGTTCTTGCACAATTTGGAGGTGTGTTTAGGGTCATTGTCCTGTTGTAGGATGAAATTGGTTCCAATCAAGCGCTGTCCACTGGGTATGGCATGGCGTTGCAAAATGGAGTGATAGCCTTCCTTATTCAGAATCCCTTTTACCCTGTACAAATCTCCCACCTTACCAGCACCAAAGCAACCCCAGACCATCACATTACCTCCACCATGCTTAACAGATGGCGTCAGGCATTCTTCCAGCATCTTTTCATTTGTTCTGCGTCTCACAAACGTTCTTCTTTGTGATCCAAACACCTGAAACTTGGATTCATCCGTCCACAACACTTTTTTCCAGTCTTCCTCTGTCCAATGTCTGTGTTCTTTTGCCCATCTTAATCTTTTTCTTTTATTGGCCAGTCTCAGATATGGCTTTTTCTTTGCCACTCTGCCCTGAAGCCCAAAATCCCGCAGCCGCCTCTTCACTGTAGATGTTGACACTGGTGTTTTGCGGGTACTATTTAATGAAGATTCCAGTTGGGTACCTGTGAGGCGTCTGTTTCTCAAACTAGAGACTCTAATGTGCTTATCTTCTTGCTTAGTTGTGCAACGCGGCCTCCCACTTCTTTTTCTACTCTGGTTACAGCCTGTTTGTGCTGTCCTCTGAAGGGAGTAGTACACACCGTTGTAGGAAATCTTCAATTTCTTAGCAATTTCTCGCATGGAATAGCCTTCATTTCTAAGAACAAGAATAGACTGTCGAGTTTCAGATGAAAGTTCTCTTTTTCTGGCCATTTTGAGCGTTTAATTGACCCCACAAATGTGATGCTCCAGAAACTCAATCTGCTCACAGGAAGGTCAGTTTTGTAGCTTCTGTAACGAGCTAGACTGTTTTCAGATGTGTGAACATGATTGCACAAGGGTTTTCTAATCATCAATTAGCCTTCTGAGCCAATGAGCAAACACATTGTACCATTAGAACACTGGAGTGATAGTTGCTGGAAATGGGCCTCTATACACCTTTGTAGATATTGCACAAAAAAACAGACATTTGCAGCTAGAATAGTCATTTACCACATTAGCAATGTATAGAGTGCATTTGTTTAAAGTTAGGACTAGTTTAAAGTTATCTTCATTGAAAAGTACAGTGCTTTTCCTTCAAAAATAAGGACATTTCAATGTGACCCCAAACTTTTGAACGGTAGTGTATGTATATATCAATATATATTTTCCATCTGTTTACTTTATTCTGGTAGCACATTTGAAAAACTTTAGTTTTTTTAAGATTATTTAAGAGATGTACAAATTTAATATGAATTATTAAAATTTTGAGGAACATTTTATTTTCCTGCACCAAGCCAAAGATTGCAAAGGCTCATAGGTATGATAATGATAGAGACACCCACAAATGACCCCATTTAAAAAATACACCCCTTAATATATATTCACTGAGGGATGTCATGAGTATATTGACCCCAATGTTTTTTTTAGGTGTTAATGTAATTTAGAGGATAAAAATAAAAATTTATATTTTTGCAAATATGTAACATAAAAATGAGAATTTGCATCCCAAAATAGATACCCCTGTATCTACTGTGTTCAGAAATATATCCATTGTAGCCCTAATCTTATGCCTCTATGCACAATGGGGCCAAAAATGAAAGGAGCAGACAGTGGCTTTCAGAACAGGAATTTTAATTAAAGGTGTTTCAGGCCCCATTGCACACATATAGAGCCCCTTGAGCTGCCAAATTGATAGAGAACCCCCACAAATGACCCCGTTTTGAAAACTAGACTCCTTAACAAATTAATCTAAAGGTTTAGTGCATATTTTGACCGCACAGTAGAGATGAGCGAGCATACTCGTCCGAGCTTGATGCTCGTTCGAGTATTAGGGTGCTCGAGATGCTTGTTACTCGAGACGAGCACCACGCGGTACTCGTCTCGATTAAACGAGCACTGACCATTGAATTCAATGGAGCCGGCAATACAGCCGGCTCTATTGAAAGCAATGGGCTGCCGGCGTACGCGGGATGAATTGTCGGGAAGAGCTTAAATATATAAGCCCTTCCCTGCAATTCATCTAGAAATGTGTAAAAATAAAAAATATATATATACTCACCTGGTCCCGGCAGAACGATGTTAGCCCATTGAATTCAATGGAGCCGGCAATACAGCCGACTCCATTGAAAGCAATGGGCTGCCGGCGATCGCGGGATGAATTGTCGGGAAGGGGTTAAATATATAAGCCTTTCCCTGCAATTCATCCAGAAATGTGTAAAAATAAAAAATATATATATACTTACCTGGTCCCGGCAGACGGAGTTCAGCACGGCAGGCTGCAGTTCTCCTGAACTGCTCTAAACAGCTGTGAGTAGTATTCAGCAGCCGGGGATTTAAAATCCCCGCCTGCTGAATGAGATGCCTCTGATTGGTCACAGCCTGACCAATCAGAGGCATCCCTCACTCACACCCATTCATGAATTCATGAATGGGTGAGTGAGGGCTGCCTCTGATTGGCTCAGGGGCAGCTCTCAGCTGTCCCTGCGCTAAGCCAATCAGAGGCAGCCCTCACTCACCCATTCATGAATTCATGAATGGGTGTGAGTGAGGGATGCCTCTGATTGGTCAGGCTGTGACCAATCAGAGGCATCTCATTCAGCAGGCGGGGATTTTAAATCCCCGGCTGCTGAATACTACTCACAGCTGTTTAGAGCAGTTCAGGAGAACTGCAGCCTGCCTTGCTGAACTCCGTCTGCCGGGACCAGGTAAGTATATATATATTTTTTATTTTTACACATTTCTGGATGAATTGCAGGGAAGGGCTTATATATTTAACCCCTTCCCGACAATTCATCCCGCGATCGCCGCCAGCCCATTGCTTTCAATGGAGTCGGCTGTATTGCCGGCTCCATTGAATTCAATGGGCTAACATCGTTCTGCCGGGACCAGGTAAGTATATATATATTTTTTATTTTTACACATTTCTGGATGAATTGTAGGGAAGGGCTTATATATTTAAGCCCTTCCCAACAATTCATCCCGCGTACGCCGGCAACCCATTGCTTTCAATAGAGCCGGCTGTATTGCCGGCTCCATTGAATTCAATGGGCTAACATCGTTCTTCTCTGCCACAGCTGTTACAGCTGTGGCAGAGGAGAACGATCTTTACGCTGACAGTGGGGGGGGGGGGGGGTCTCACTCTTGCCGCTATTGTGGCTTAATAGTGGGACCTGGGAACTTGAGATGCAGCCCAAAATGTAGCTCCTCACCTGCCCTATTCGTTTCTGTGTCGTTTCCATCACTTTCTTGTGTTTTGCAGGTTTTCACAAATGAAAACCTTAGCGAGCATCGGCGATATACAAAAATGCTCGAGTCACCCATTGACTTCAATGGGGTTCGTTACTCGAAACGAACTCTCCAGCATCACTGAAAGTTCGACTCGAGTAACGAGCACCCGAGCATTTTGGTGCTCGCTCATCTCTACCGCACAGTTTTTTAATGAATCTAAGCAAAGCAGAAGGAAAATATTGGCAATTGTGTCATTTAAAAACAGTTTTTTTTTGTACAGCACACATATGAATGAAGACTAGCACCCCAAAATGGATACCCCGGTTAGTCCCATGTTCAGAAAAATACCCATTATAGCCCCAATCTGCTTACTAGACACATGGCTATCTCTATAATGGAGGGCATAACTGAATAAATTCCAAGCCCTGTTGCTCACTTGTAGAGCCATCAAGCTTCCAAAATGATAAAATGCCCCCAACAAATTGCCCCATTTTTACATCTAGACACTTTAACCTATTTATCTAGGTGTGAACTGAGAATTCTGACCCCACAGTCTTTTGCAAAATCTATTATAAAGCATGTAAAAATAAATATATATTTTCTTCATAAATGTCATTTTCATGACAGTTTTCTTTGTTTCAAGCAGGGGAAACTCAGGTGCAACAGCCCAAATTTTATAGCACTAGTTCTTTTGTGTTCAGCAATAACCCTATTGTATCCCAAAGCTACCTTGCAAGACACGTGGCTAGGCCTGTAAAGAAGGGAACACCTATAGGATTTCATGGCACAACTGAATAAATTACAGGCCCCATTGCACACTTGTGCAGAAAAAAAATCGACTCCCTAAAAAGAACCCCCCACCCCCTTGCTTTTGGCATTCCCTAAATCTTAGACAAGTGTAATAATGTAAAACTGTGTGATATGTCACAAAATAGGGGTCATTACGGAGACCTGGTTGGGCACATGGGGCAATAAAACAGGGTATCCTACCTCCTCCGATGCTTGCTGCAAACCTAACACTTTTTTTTGGGGGGGGGGGATACTTGTTGACCTCAGTGGCAGAGGTGGGGTGTAAAAAGTGGCAGACCTCCTAAGACTCGTAAGCTTGCTGAGGTGGAATGGTCTCACACAGAAGGCGCTTAACAAGCTGCTCCTGGAACTGTTGGAAAGTGACCATTTCATGAGACTTTTTGTAAATTATGTAGGCATTATAGGTAGCAATCTGAATAATGCCAGGCTCACACTGCCGTATGCGGAATCCGCTTGTGGAGGCCCACAGTGGATCCCAGCTGTGAACCCGGCCATGGCCCTGCATATGGCTACATAATGTACTGTGCATAACTAAGTTTTTACCTGCAATGACGTGGAAATTTTGTTTCATGGTCTTGGGTATATCCACGACCATGGCGCAAAATGGGCTTTATGTCACAGATATCCATGGTAAAATAGAATATGCTGTGTTTTGTGTTTGCAAGTGGATTATGTAATTCCGACCTGCTAGTGTGAGCAGAATAGTGTAATCTAATGTATGTGATTGATCCGTAGATCAAACACATGCGAAATCCACAATTCCTATCTGGTCATGTGCGACTGACCTAATGGTAAATTGCTACCTTTTTATACCATTGGATAATTACGATCACGTGACCGGGGACTGCTCAACAAGGCCTTGTCACTGCTACAGGCTCTCGGCTACCTTTACTAGCCACAAATAGGGAAATTTTAAATTTCCTGGGCAATATTCGGCTTCTGCGCATGTGTCCGTCATTTTGCTGACTGGCGCATGCGCATAATCCAGGGAAAGGTCCATAAATAAAGATCCCATCGGGGAACAAATCTGGGGACCTTAGGTTAAGACTAGAGATGAGCGAGCACCCAAATGCTTGGGTGCTCGTTACTCAAGTTGAGCTTTTCGTAATGCTCGAGAGCTCGGTTCGAGTAACGATCCCCATTGAAGTCAATGGGAGACTCAAGCATTTTTCAAGGTGACCGATGCTCTGCTTAGGGGAGGGTGTGTGATTCACCTGAAAACATCAGAAAGTGATGGAAACACCACAGAAATGGATAGGGAACAGCAGGGGCAGCATGCATAGATGCATCTGAGGCTCCCAGGTTGCACTATTAAGCCAAATTGTGGGCAAGAGCCTGTGGTCACCCCCCTAACAATTTAGTTGGGCCAGACCATAATCAGCAAGGCACACGTGCTGGCACATCTTAGCTAAACACCACACTAGGTGGAACGGAGGCCAATCACCGCCTGTGGGTGATACCACTGCCTCTTCTCCTGTGTTACATGCTGGCATTGTCCTGTGTTACATGTTGCTGTCCAATCCTGCCCAGGACACAAGCATAAGCCTGCGTACACAGCGTACTGAAATTTTTCCCAGCGCAGCGTCCAGCTGTCCCTATCCCAGACAGGGTAAGGCGCACCCCTTCGCCTACTCAGTAGGCCACAGCATACTGAAATTTTTCCCTGCGCAGCGTTCAGCTGTCCTCAAGCCACACGATCGCTTGATAGCCACACCACCCTCATGTCTATTTATAAGTGCGTATTGGATGAGAAGGAACAGGAGACACACACTGCAGAGGGTTGGCAGGGCCTGGCAGCAACCCTCTTTGAAATTGTGGGCGATAGCCCACAATGCTGATGAGAATTGCTGATAAATTAACGCATGATCATAATCCCATGCCACTTCCGCCACAAAATTTCATGAGCCACAAACGTGGGTATAAAGAGGACTTAGATGCCAGTACTTCTACCCATCTCCACAATTCAACAACCCATTCTAAAACAAAAGATTTTTTTACCCAGAGTGCAGGTGAACCTCTGAAAGATCTGTTTACCAAGAGTATAGGTGAACCCCTAAAAGGATTTGTTTACCAAGAGTATAGGTGAACCCCTAAAAGGATTTGTTTACCAAGAGTATAGGTGCACCCTTGAAAGATTTGTTTACCAAGAGTGCAGATAAATACGTGAAAGATTTTTTCAGCGACAGCTCGTACTTGCTTAATCGGATCTAGGTGGCGGTCCACCAACAGGCAAGCTACCGCCTCTCCCAGGGAAAGACAGAATGAACTGTAAAGAAATTAGCAGCCAAAGATGGACACCGCCCTGGGATATGTTTCCATACACCGTGTGACCCTTTTAAAATTGTGCTTCATAGCTGACAAATCGCAGACAAATTAATGTATGATTGTAAGTGCCATCCCATGCCACCTCCATCGCAACATTTCATTAGCCACAAACGCCAGCATAGGGGGTACTCAGAGGCCAGTAGTTCTACATTTTTAATGAAGAAAACAACCCATTTTAAAAAGAAGAAATTTCTTTTACCAAGATTGCAGGTGAGAACCTGAAAGATTTTTAGAGCGAGAGTGCAGGGTATTTGTGTACCAAGACTATAGGTGAACCCCAAAAAGATTTGTTTACCAAGAGTATAGGCGAACCCCTGAAAACTTTGTGTACCAAGAATGTAGGCGAACCCGTGAAAGATTTGTGTACCAAGAGTATAGGTGTACCCCTGAAATATTTGTTTACCCAGAGTTCAGGTGAACCGCTGAAATACTTTTTTTTAACATAGAGCTCGTACTTGCTTACTGGGATCCAGGTGGCGGTCCACAGACAGGCAAGCTACCGCCTGTCCCAGCTCCTGCCTCTCCCCGAGGGGCTTTTTAACCAGTGCCCCAGGGAAAGACAGCATGTACTATGAAGAAATTAGAGTGGCCAAACCACTCTCGGTGTTAGATAGCTGGACACTGCGCTGGGATACATTTGTGAACTCCGTGGGCATATGAAGCTGGAATCAGCACGTTTGATGAACTCTTCAAAATTGGGGGCGAGAACCTAGAGGCGGCCATCAGAAAAAATTGTTTTGACAGAGCCTGGAGGCAGCCCTCCGATATAAATAGTTTTTACAGAGCCTGTTGGCCCTCTGAAGAATTGGCTGTTCAGCGTACTGCCATTCTGGTTTAGGAGGAGGAGGAGGAGGAAGAAGATCAGAGAAGGATAGACCAAGCTACTTCTACTCTTTTTTGGGGTGATAGAGGGTACATGGTTCTCCAGTTCCAGCTTAAAGATACTTTATGTTAAGCTGATCTTGGTGTGGCACAAGTTGCACACCACTGTCCATTGGTTGTCCACGCTCTCATTAAAAAACCTCCAGACCTTCGAACACCTAGCCCTCTGCACGGGAGCTTGTCGCGAGGAGGTGCTGTGGTGAACAGTTGGGGGATTGCTTTCTCTGGCCCTGATTCTCCCTCTGGCCACCTAAATACCTCTTCCAACCTGTTCTGGTGCTGCACTTGCCTCCTCCTCTGAAGCCCTGTCTTCAGTAGGCTTACCAACCCAGGTCGGGGCAGTCACCTCATCATCCACCAGCTCTTCCTCTGGATCCTCTGTCTGCTCCTCCCTCAAACTTACCGCCCTAACAACAACCTCACTGACAGACAACTGTGTCTCATCATCATCATCATCAACAAATACCTCTTGAGACACTACTTGGAAGTCCCCACCCTCATCACCCTGAGATTGTGAAAGGTCCAAATTTTGGGCATTGGTCACGACAAACTCCTCAGGTGGCACATGAATCGTTGTTTGCCACTCAGGGAAGGGACCTGAGAACAGTTCCTGTGAGTATGCCTATTCTGAATCTCTCTTTTTCCTGGAGTGAGCAGGCTGGGAGGAAGGAGGATCAGCATGAGGATTCACAGGTCCAGTCCCTTGGCTAGCGTGAGTGGACTGCGTGGAAGACTGGTGGTGAATAAATTACTGGACGCGTTTTCTGCTATCCACGTCATCACCTGATCGCACTGTTGTGCTTTTAATAATGGTCTACCACATGGACCTGCAAACTGTGAGATGAAGCTAGGGAGCGTAGATACACGGCATTGTACTTCTCCCTCAGCAGCAGGCACTGTTTCACTGCACCCAAGACCTCGGCCTCTGCCCACACTCTCATTCGGACGCCCACGTCCATGTCCTTGTCCTCAACCCTTACCCCTAGTCTTTATCATGTTGTATAATGCACTGCATCAAAATGCTACGCAAACTGCGAGGCATTTTGCATACACTTTAAGCCCAAATTAGACACAGTGAACTGTGTACAGTCTTATTAGATAATGTGGATCGACAGGACACACCCAGGGATATATAGCATAAGCTTTAGGCCCAAAATAGACACTGTAAACAGCATATAGTCTTGTTAGATAGTGTGGATCGACAGGACACACCCAGGGGTTAATTTGGCATATGCTTTAAGCCCAAAATAGAACAGTAAACTGCCTACACTCGTTAGATAGTGTGGATGAACAGGACACACCCAGATGTATATTGCTTATGCTTTAAGCCCAAAATAGACACTGTAAACTGCGTACAGTCTCGTTAGTGTGGATCGATAGGACACACCCAGGGGTTAATTTGGCATACACTTTAAGCCCAAAATAGACACTGTAAACTGCGTACAGTCTTGTTAGATAGCGTGGATCCGCACTACACACACAGGGGGATTTGACATATGTTTTAAGCCCCCCAAAAAATAAAAAAAATAAAAAAATTAGACTTTTGTTACTTCCTATTTAGTCTGTGTACACCAGTAGCAGTATACTGTATAGAACAGGTAACACTATGCAGTATACAGCCAGGATGCTTGTGAATGCTTTGTGCGTACTACTGGTCCCAGACAGCCAAACTGCTGATGCGCAAAAGTAGAGTTGTAGTCCTAAAAAGCACTGTTGGGTTCTTTGCAGATGGATCCCTGCCTAAACGCTCCCTTTAACCTACACTACCACTCTCCCTCATTCACAGCAGCTCTATCTCTCAGCTAATCCAGCCTGCATGTGAGGCGAGCATCAGGTGACCTGAGTTTTTATGCTCGTAGGTCACCAGATCCGGCTAGCCAGTCACTGCTATAGATGTGCACAAGGTTGGCACGTCATAGCAGGAGGTGCCAAAGCCTTCCTTGCATGTTCATTGGCTAAAAAAAGCCGCTAAACATGTGGGGAGGAGAAGGTGAAATTTTCTCGAGCACCACATGGTGCTCAATCGAGTAACGAGTACCTTCGAGTATGCTAATGTTCGAATGAGCATCAAGCTCGGATGAGCATGCTCGCTCATCTCTAATTAAGACATAAAACACTAATATCCCCTTGCTCTTGGCTACCTTTAGTAGCTGGGAGCAGGGAAGTTTTAAATTTTTCTCGGGATCCCTGGCCTTCTGCACATACGCCAGACATTTTTCCAGTGGTGCGCAAGAGCAGAAGCTGGTGGCTGGACCAGATTGTTGCGGAACATCTTAGAAGCCAGAGGTGAGTAGTTTCATCACTCCTCACAGATCCGATAGCCTACATGAGTGGTCAATCATGACCGCAGCATAAACATTTTCAGCTGGAGTGGGGGACCCCTCTGACTCAACATCAGTCTCCTCTTGATGTGATCATGGTGTGCCAATAGTTGCCATGGCAGTACTGGACTTTGTGAAGGCTCACAGGGCTGATGTTTTTTAACCATATCTAGCTCTGCCTAATATGTGAACTTAAAAAATACAATATACTACTATAATGAAGTATGACAATTAGAGATGAGTGAGCGTACTTGTTAAGGCAAATTACTGGAACGAGCATCGCCGTTTTCGAGTACATGCCTGTTCATCCGAAAAGATTCGGGGGCCGGCGGGGGTGAGCGGTGAGTTGCGTGAGTGAGCAGGGGGGAAGGGGGGGGGTGAGAGAGAGATATTCCCACCGCTTTCCCCCGCCGGACCACGAATCTTTTCGGGCAAGCAGGCATGTACTCGAAAATGCCCATACTCGCTCAAGTAATTTCCCTTAATGAGTGCGCTCGCTCATCTCTAATGACAATATATTGTAGAAACAAGCAGAAAATCACAGGTCCAAATCCCCTAAGGGGACTTAAAAATAATGTAAAGTGTTAGCATAATTAAATTAAAAGGGCCCTTTTGTCATTTTCCTCACAAAATGGTCAAAAACATAAAATATTAAACATAATTGTCATTGCCGTATACGAAAAAGACCAAATTATAAAAGTATCACATTATTTATCTCACATAGTGAACACTCCAAAACCAATGATAATGCCAGAATTTTGGTCCAAATGTCATGTTTGGGCAAAAATGGTACGGTAGCAAAAAAACAGCTCATCTTGCAAAAAATGTGCCCCCCATTGATGCAAAAAAAAACAAAAAACTTATGGAGTTCTGAATCTGATAACAAAAACATTTTTCTTTCTAATAAAATGTTTTGTAATTTTTTAACGTAGTATAAAAAAAATCTATAAATATAGTATCATCACAATGGCGCTGTTCCATAGAATGAAGTTAACATATCATGTTTACCGCACTCGCACTATGAGCACTGCAAAAGCAACACCTCTAAAAAGTGTTACATTTGTGCTTTTTTTAATTACACCACGCTTAAATATTTTTGAAAGTTTTCAATACATTATATGGTGCAAAAAATGGTACCACTATAAGCGGCTTGCAACACTGAGATCCATTGACAACATGGAAAGGAGTTTGCTGGTCACTGAGCAGAAACTTGCTGGAGTAGATGTGGGGGAGGATGATAGATCAGGAGTATAGGGTGATCCGACAGCTAGCTGAGTGACCTTTAGAAAGGGTAGAGGGAAGAGATCCAGGGAGGCTAATCCTGAACTGGCACACCCCAAAAAGTTTGCAAAATTGGCAGATGAAGGGGATGCCATTACATGGTTAGCCTTGCTGCAGCACAACATGCCCTCTGACCACCAGGGAGATGACTGCTCCAGTAAGAAGGGGAATGGGAGAGCAGGGCAGGCTAGACAGGTTCTAGTAGTGGGGGGACTTAATTATAAAGGGAACAGACAGGAAATCTGCCACAAAGACCAGGATTGTTGAACAGTGTGTTGCCTTCCTGGTGCTCGAGTTCGACACATCGCGGATCGGGTTGACAGATTGCTGGGAGGGGTTGGTGAGGATCCAGTGGTCATGGTACACATTGGCACCAATGACAAAGTCAGAGGTTGATGGTGGACCCTTGGAAATGATTTCTGGGATCTAGGATCTAAGCTTAGGACAAGGTCCTCCTAGGTAGTTTTCCATGAAATACTACCTGTACTACGAGCCACATCAGAAAGGCAGTGGGAGATTAAGGAGGTAAAGAAGTGGCTTCAGAGTTGGTGTAGGAAGGAGGGGTTTGGGTTCCTGGAGAACTGGGATGACTTTGCTGGTGGCTACAGGTTCTACTGTAGAGGTGGGCTGCATCTCAATGGGGAGGGTGTAGCTGTGCTGGGGGAGAAAATGGTTAGAATGTTGTTTGAGTGTGTTTAAACTAGGGACTGTGGGGGAGGACTACAAGAGAAATAGAGGGGAAGACAGTGTAGACCGAGTTCTGGGGCTAAGGAATGGAAATGGGGGCCGAGCAGGGGTTGGGGTATCACAGTTAGAGCTGACAGAGCAGCTAATAGGATCATAAGTAGCATAATGAATACAAATAATAACTACAACTGTATAAACTGTATAGCAATGAATGCAAGAAGTACGATCAATAAAATGGGTGAGCTTGAAATGAGAATGTCTTAAGACAACTACGATATAGTAGAAATAACAGAAACATAGCTTGATGATAAATGTGACTGGGCAGTGAATTTACTGGATTACAACCTCTTCAGAACGGACCATGGAAACCGAAAAGGGGGAGAGGTATGTCTGTATGTTATATCCTACTTAAAGCCGAGACTACGAGAAGATATATGTTACCATGCAGGGCGGCGCTGGGTCCCGCGGCCGGCGCGCGCCGCTCCGAGGTCGGCTTCGGCGTCCCGGAGCGGTGCTGTCAGGGATCTCTCGGCGGCGTGGAGCAGCCAGCGTGCAGCAGCGTGGAGCAGCCAGCGTGCTGCGGCGTGGGCGTGTCCGCCCGTAGGGTGCCGCCCGCTCTCATCCACCTCCCTTATGCAACAGTGGGAGAGTCGGCTCCTCCCACTCTCCGCCCCGGGGCGGAGGCTTTTAGTTAAAAGGCTGGCAGTGACCTGAACTCACTGCCAGTTATTGGTTCTGCTAGCCTCTAGTCAGGACTATTCTAGTCTGTCCTAGTTGCTTGTCAGTATCTTTTCGTTTGCCTGAGAGCTACACCTCCAGCCTTGATTCACCTAGTAGTTTTGTTGGTCTGTTACACCTGCCTCTTCTGTCGGCACTCTGTCCCCTGTTAGTAGTTCCATCTAGGCAGTCGCCAGGTCCCTAGCCAGTGCAGGGACTGCCGCCCAGTTGTCCGCCTGGGGTTAGCCAGGACCGAGGCAAGTAGGCAGGGACAGTGGGGTGCAGGAGATCAGGGCACCCCAACTGGCGCTCGGGGGGCAGAGTGCCGTAACAATATAGGTGTAGGAGATGAACACTTGGAATCCCTAAGGGGAAAAATACAGGCAGGGAAAATGAATTAAATCCTGATAGGAGTTTTCTATAGCTCACCAAAAACAACATAAAAAAATTGAAAATTTATTGCAAAAAGAAATGGAAGAGGTGTCAAACTGCAATGAAGTAATAATTATGGTGGACTTTAATTATCCAGATATAATATGGGAAGATGAAACCTGAAAATTTCACAAGGGTGATACGTTCTTGAGAACATTTAAAGATAACTACCTTACCTAAATCCTGCAGGAGCCAACTAGAGGGAAGGCCATTTTGGACTTACTATTAACCAACAGACCGGACAGAATTATAGGGATGCAGGTTGAGGGACACTTGGGAAATAGTGAACACAATATAATTAATTTCCAGTTGTCATTCAATATGAAGCCTAATCAGGAAGTGACAAAAAAACTGAACTTTGGTAAAGCAAAATTTGATCAGCTCAGAATTACTCTAGGCAACATTAAATGGGACAATGTCCTCAAAAATAATGGCACAGGTGATAAATGAGAAAAGTTTAAAAACATCCTAAATACCTCATGTGAGCAGTTCATACCCTTCAAAAATAAAAGAACTATAAATAGAAGAAAACCAATGTGGCTCAACAAGACTGTAAGGGGGGCAATAAATGAAAAGAGAAAAGCATTTAAATTACTAAAACAAGAAGGCACGGAGGAAGCGTTAAAAACATACAGGGAAAAAAATGAAATTATGTAAGAAAAACATAAAAACTGCAAAGGAGGAGGCAAAGAGACAGATTGTCAAAGAGAGTGAAAATGACCCTAAACTATTTTTCAATTATATAAACTGTAAAAGCATTTGGACTAAAAGGACCCTCTCTTTAACAAATAATGCAGGAGAAACCATAGGAGATTATGGGGGAAGGTGAATCTATTAAATATTTTTTTCTCATGTATATGCACTAGAGAAAAAGAAATGTCACATGAGATGCAAGGGGGTAAAATGAACCCTCTACTAAATATCACCTGCCTAACGCATGAGTAAGTGAAGAATCTCCTAAAATAAATTAAAATTGACAAATCGCGGGGCCCAGATGATATACACCCAAGGGTTCTAAGGGAATTAAGTGACGTGATAGACAGACTGCTATTTTTTATATTTAGGAACTCTATTAAGACTGTGGTTGTACCACTGGATTGGTGAATTGCCAATGTGGTTCCAATATACAAAAAGGGGTCAAGAGGGGCGTCTGGTAACTACTGGCCAGTAAGTCTCACTTCAATAATTGGAAAAATATTTGAGGGGTTTCTGATAGATGCCATCCTAGAATACCTCAAGGAAAACAACAGCTTAACTCTTCATCAACATGGGTTCAGGAAGGGTCGATCATGTCAGACTAATTTGATCAGCTTCTACAATGAAGCAAGTTCTAGGCTGGACCTGGGAGAGTCTATTGATCTTGTATATCTGGATTTTTCTAAAGCATTTGACACCGTGCCGTATAATAGGTTAATATATAAAATGGACAGCTCGGTCTGGGTGAAAACGTGTGTAGCTGGGTAAAGAACTGGCTCAGAGAGGGAAAGCATAGGGCGATAGTTAATAGTTTGTACTCTGATTGGGCCACTGTTGCTAGTGGCGTGCCACAGGGTTCAGTGTTAGGCCCCATTCTGTTCAATATATCTATCTATAAGAGAATAGGACTAAAAGCTGGCAGTGGAGGAAGCACAACACTCCAGGTTAAAGAATGTAGGAAGTGACCAAAGGTGTGGAAAACTTATTTTATTTATTAAAATACGTGATCAGCATATAAAGATGTGTTTTGGGGATAAACCCTTTATCAGTTTAGCTAGTGTTTAAAACATACAAGCAATTTGTGGGTCCCAAAGGGTTAATAATGAGATTCTCTTTGTCTGAGTGGTGAGGGTCAGCCAGGAGAAGAGAAGTTCTAGTTTGAAGGGGATTGGTAGAGTCCAAACTTTTTAAAGATGGTTTTGTAAACTTTTCCACCCTGATGAACTTCAACAACTCTTCTTCTGATGTCCTCAGAAATTGATTTGTTCATGCCATGATATGCTTGCAGAAATGTGTTGTGAAGATCAGCCTTTGGTAGATCCCTGTTCTTTAAATAAAACAGGTCGCCCCCTCACACCCGATTGTCACCCCATTGATTGAAAACACATGACTCTAATTTCACCTTCAAATTATCTGCTAATCCTAAAGGTTCACATACTTTTGCCACTCACAGACATTTGATATTCAGTCAATTTCCTTAATAAATAAATGAATAAACCTAATATTTTTGACTTGTTTGTGTTGTTTCTCTTTATCTACTATAAGACTTGCGTGAAAATCTGACGTAGTTTTAGGTCAATTATTAGCAATAATATGGAAAATTCTGAAGGGTTCACAAAATTTCAAGCACTACTATATAATATAGCTGTTAATCAAATTCACTTGGATTAAGGTCTTAATCGCGCACACTGCTACAAGCATATATTTTAGATTTAAGATTCTGCAGCTGGAAACCTTCTAGGTCTCACAGTGCTTGTTGATTTCTTTTCAATAACTTCCTATGAAGGACACAATAAAAGAAAATACATTTGGGCTCAGTAATTCAGAAATGTTGAAAGCTCAAGTATAAGTACAATTACTATTGTAGTACATAAAGAAACCATGAAGTAAAATTATTGACCAGCCTTGAGATTAAATATTAGATTACATTTCCTATCATATAAAACATCCAGTTGAACTTCAATAAAGAAACATAAGTAAATTATCAATGGAATAAACAAATCTTTACAATCACCAGAACAATTTGCCACATTAAAAATACCACATTTTCAAAAGCATCTTGCTGTCTCAGGATAGGGGTTCTGCCTTTCTGCTCCGTTCAGGGAGCAGAAAAGGCGAATGCCCATGGCTGTTCGTCTCCGTCTAAGAACAAACCTGAACAGCGCCAAATGAACCCCATTGACTATAATACGGTCCAGCTTTTAGCCAGTAAAAAAGCACGGCATGCAGCACTTTTTCTTCTGGTATTTTGTGCCGTATCTGTGACAGAACCTCTGACTAGAGATTCCAGTGCACATGTGAAACCACCCTATGCTATCCTGTCCTTCTGACCACACATCCAAGTTCTTTCTATTTGAACACAATAACATTTCTCCGGTCTGCACTTTCCTACATATTGAGTCAACTAAAATGTTTAAACATATCTTCATTATATTCTACCTAGACTGAATAGTCTTCCCTGTATGGAAATTAGACACATGACCCCAGAGTTCAGCATAGCATTCAACAAAAAGTGAGAACATTTTCCGTGGATGAGTTTCAGTGTGAATCCACATTAGAATAGAAAAATTGCCAACCTTGTGCAATGGTGTCAAGAATTTATCAAGAATCTGATCGGGCAAAAACAATCAGAGAAAGGGAATTGCATAGATGAAAACACTTAGTTAACAAAAGGGGTCAGAGGAGAATGTCAAGAATCATTCTAATAATGTGTCTGAATGCATAACTTGTTGTTCCTTATCACGGATGGGCTGTAACAGCAGACAACTAGTTTGAGTACCATTGCTGTCTATGGCTGGTGACAAACCAGTATATTCTAGCTTCAGTTGTGTGCAATTTGCCTGACCATTGGTCTCTTGACCCGAAGTACAGGCATCCTAGATTCCTGTGTCCTCCAAGTTTGAATTAGGAAACTCGCATTTAGGCGGAGACACATGTTCATATTATGGATTTATTAATGTGTCCGGAATACGCTGGCATGTCACCAGGCAAGAGAAACAAAAAGACAAAACTCCAGTGGGTAAAAGAGAGCAAAAATTGGATTACTGAACAGTAGGACAACATTGTCTGGACAGATGAATCCAGATTTCTGTTGCATTATGTTAAGGGGAGAGTCAGAATTTGGGACAAGTAGCATGAATCAACGAACTGTTTTATGACAGGTGTTCAGGCTGGGTGAGGTGAAGTAATTGTGTGGGGAATGCTTTCTCGGGTCCTCTACAATCTGTGAATGGATGGCATGACAAGTTTTTGTAGTTATCAAGACGTGGGCTGCATTCCCACGAACGTATATCGGCTCGGTTTTCACGCCGAGCCGATATACGTCGTCCTCATCTGCAGGGGGGGGGGGAGGCTGGAAGAGCCAGGAGCAGGAACTAAGCTCCCACCTCCTCTCTGCCTCCTCTCCACCCCCTCTGCACTATTTGCAATGGGGAGAGGCAGGGCAGGGGCGGGGCTAATTCACACAACTTAGCCCTGCCCCGCCTCATTTCATTTCAAATAGTGCAGAGGGATGGAAAAGAGGCAGAGAGGGGGTGGAAGCTCAGTTCCTGCTCCTGGCTCTTCCATCCTCCCCCCCTCCCTGCACATGAGGACGACGTATATCGGCTCAGCGTGAAAACCGAGCCGATATACTGTACATTCATGTGAATGCACCCTGAGGTTGCATACACACAAACGTATATCGGCTCGGTTTTCACGCCAAGCCGATATACATCATCCTCATGTGCAGGGGGGGGGGGAGGATGGAAGAGCCAGGAGCAGGAACTGAGCTCCCGCCCCCTCTCTGCCTCCTCTCTGCCCCTCTGCACTATTTGCAATGGGAGAGGCGGGGCGGGGTGGGGCTAATTCTCAGAAGTTAGCCCCGCTCCCGTCCTGCCTCCTTTCATTGCGGGAGCTCAGTTCCTGCTCCTGGCTCTTCCATCCTCCCCTCTCTGCAGATGAGGACGACGTATATCGGCTCGGCATGAAAACCGAGCCGATATACGTTCGTGTGTATGCAGCCTCAGGGTGTGAAATTAATATCTGCAAGTACAGGGATCCTTATTAGTTTTATTTATTGATTAAGTACTCTCTTGCATTCTTTCAGGAGCTGTCTCTGGTCTTCCTGGTCAAGGGTCAAGAGGCGGGATGTCTCCTCACTATGTTGTCCATGATTGCTGGCTACTATGTTGAACTGTTATCTGCTGGGTTTATTACAGCAAGAATGATGTTGGTAATGTTGTGCAGCTCATAGCAACTGATTAGTGCACACACCTACCATGCTCATCATTAGAAGTTATCTGTGCAGTGATTTACTATATCCTACAACCCGCACAAAAGATTAAGGCATTTACTGACAAAGACTGAGAGAAGTGAATAAAGAGACAATAGTTAAAAAGTATGCAGTAAATATAACACCTAATCCTCATATTCGCAACAAACAATATTGATCATGTTAGCAAAAAATTCTGCACCCCTATTATTATTATGCTACTTATGAAGGTTCTTTGGGAGAATAAAATTTGTGAACTCTGAATCCGAGTCTGAAATTTTGACGTATGCCATGTTGACTGTGCCTTTTAAATAGCTTGGAAAATTCCAGAAAATATCATAGCCTTACAAGTTCATGATAGGCTAATTGATATCATTGGAGGTGTACCTGAGGGAGTATTCTAAGGCCTACCTTTAAGTCCTACTTACCTCTTTGCTTGACATCATGGAGAAATTAAAAGAAATCAGCTAAGACATCAGAAAAAAACTGTAGACCTTCACATGTCTGGTACATCCTTGGTA
Source organism: Eleutherodactylus coqui (assembly GCF_035609145.1). Taxonomy (NCBI): domain Eukaryota; kingdom Metazoa; phylum Chordata; class Amphibia; order Anura; family Eleutherodactylidae; genus Eleutherodactylus; species Eleutherodactylus coqui. Next base: position 184,854,575 of record NC_089840.1, on the reverse strand, counting down.
GCAATTTCCAAAGCCTGAAGGTACCACATACATCTGTTTAGATGGTCTTATGTAAGTTAAACACCATTACACAGCCATTATACCGTTCAGGCTCTGTCTCTAAAAATGAAGATACTTTGATGCTAAAAATGCAAATCAATGCAAGAACAACAGCCAACAAACTTATGAAGGTGCTGGAGGAAACAGGTACCTATAGACTGTAAACATGTGTAATATTAATATACCATGAAAGGCCGCTCTCTAAAACTGCCAAGAAAAAGCTAAGTTACAGTTTGCAACTGCACATGGAGACAAAGATCTTACTTTCTGAAGAAATGTCCACTGGTTTGATTAAACAAAAAATGGAATGTTTGGTTATAATGACCATCATTATGTGTGAAAGAAAGAGGGAGGCCTGCAAGCCAAAGAACATCATCCTAACCGTGAAGCACGGGCTTGGCAGCATCATACAGGGTGAACACAAAAACTCCTTGATTTACATTCTAAATCTGTTGGAAATCAAGGACTGGTTTGTGCTCACCCTGCATTTTGAAGGTGCTATGCTGCAAGAGGGACTTTACAAAATAGATGGCATTATGAGGAAGGGAAATTATGTAAAGGCATTAAAGCAACATCTCAAAACCTCAGCCAGGAACTTAAAACTTGGGCATAAATGAGTCTTCAAAATTGGCAATGGTTCCTACTAGAGATGAGCGAGCACCAAAATGCTCGGGTGCTCGTTACTCGAGACGAATTTTTCGCGATGCTCGAGGGTTCGTTTCGAGTAACGAACCCCATTGAAGTCAATGGGCGAACCGAGCATTTTTGTATATCGCCGCTGCTCGCTAAGGTTTTCATTTGTGAAAATCGGGGCAATTCAAGAAAGTGATGGGAACGACACAGAAACGGATAGGGCAGGCGAGGGGCTACATGTTGGGCTGCATATGAAGTTCCCAGGTCCCACTATTAAGCCACAATAGCAGCAAGAGTGCCCCCCCCCAACAACTTTTACATCTGAAAAGCCCTCATTAGCAATGCATACCTTAGCTAAGCACCACACTACCTACAACAAAGCACAATCACTGCCTGCATGACACTCCGCTGCCACTTCTCCTGGGTTACATGCTGCCAAATCCCCCCCCCCCACGACACAGTGTCCACAGCGCACACCAAACTGTCCCTGCCCAGCCTTCAGCTACCCTCATGCCACGTCACCCTAATGTCTATTTATAAGTGCGTCTGCCACAGGAAAAGCAGGCACACACTGCAGAGGGTTGGCACGGCTAGGCAGCGACCCTCTTTAAAAGGGGCGGGGCGATAGCCCACAACGCTGTACAGAAGCAATGAGAAATCCAATCCTGTGCCACCTCCATCTGGAGCTGCACACGTGGGCATAGCAATGGGGAACCTATGTGCCACACACTATTCATTCTGTCAAGGTGTCTGCATGCCCCAGTCAGACCGCGTTTTTTTATATATATTCACAGGCAGGCAGGGAATTCCGTGTGCACCCACAGCATGGGTGGCTCCCTGGAACCCACCGGCGGTACATAAAAATGTCCCATTGCATTGCCCATCACAGCTGAGGTAGTAATGTCATGTTTAATGCAGGTGGGCTTCGGCCCACACTGCATGCCCCAGTCAGACTGGGGTTCTTTAGAAGTGGAAACAGATGCATTTACAACTCCCTGTGGACCCACAGCATGGGTGGCTCCCTGGAACCCACCGGCGGTACATAAAAATATCCCATTGCATTGCCCATCACAGCTGAGGTAGTAATGTCATGTTTAATGCAGGTGGGCTTCGGCCCACACTGCATGCCCCAGTCAGACTGGGGTTCTTTAGAAGTGGACACAGATGCATTTACAACTCCCTGTGGACCCACAGCATGGGTGGGTGCCAGGAAGCCACCGGCGTTACATAAATATATCCCATTGCATTGCCCATCACAGCTGAGGTAGTAATGTCATGTTTAATGCAGGTGGGCTTCGGCCCACACTGCATGCCCCAGTCAGACTGGGGTTCTTTAGAAGTGGACACAGATGCATTTACAACTCCCTGTGGACCCACGGCATGGGTGGGTGCCAGGAAGCCACCGGCTGTACATAAATATATCCCATTGCATTGCCCATCACAGCTGAGGTAGTAATGTCATGTTTAATGCAGGTGAGCTTCAGCCCACACTGCATGCCCCAGTCAGACTGGGGTTCTTTAGAAGTGGAAACAGATGCATTTACAACTCCCTGTGGATCCACAGCATGGGTGGCTCCCGGGAACCCACCGGCGGTACATAAACATATCCCATTGCATTGCCCATCACAGCTGAGGTAGTAATGTCATGTTTAATGCAGGTGGGCTTCGGCCCACACTGCATGCCCCAGTCAGACTGGGGTTCTTTAGAAGTGGACACAGATGCATTTACAACTCCCTGTGGACCCACAGCATGGGTGGGTGCCAGGAAGCCACCGGCGGTACATAAATATATCCCATTGCATTGCCCATCACAGCTGAGGTAGTAATGTCATGTTTAATGCAGGTGGGCTTCGGCCCACACTGCATGCCCCAGTCAGACTGGGGTTCTTTAGAAGTGGACACAGATGCAGTTACAACTCCCTGTGGACCCACAGCATGGGTGGGTGCCAGGAAGCCACCGGCGGTACATAAATACATCCCATTGCAGTGCCCAACACAGCTGATGTAACGTCAGCTGTAATGCAGGTGGGCTAAAAATTAATTTGATTACACTGTAGGCGAGGGCCCCCAAAAATTGGTGTATCAACAGTACTAATGTACCTCTGAAAAATTGCCCATGCCCAACCAAGAGGGCAGGTGAAACCCATTAATCGCTTTGGTTAATGTGGCTTAATTGGTAACTAGGCCCGGAGGCAGCCCAGTTAAAATAAAAATTGGTTGAGGTGAAAGTTTCAACGCTTTAATGAGCATTCAAACGTATAAAAATTGTTTAGAAAAATTATATGACTGAGCCTTGTTGGCCTAAGAAAAATTGCCCGTTCGGTGTGATTATGTGAGGTTTCAGGAGGAGGAGCAGGAGGAGGAATATTATACACAGACAGATGAAGCAAAAAGGTCCCCGTTTTGGATGGTGATAGAGAACGATGCTTCCATCCGTGGGTGCAGCCTACGTATTGTTTATGTATCGCTGCTGTCTGCTGGTGGAGAAGAGAAGTCTGGGGAAATCCAGGCTTTGTTCATCTTGATGAGTGTAAGCCTGTCGGCACTGTCGGTTGCCAGGTGGGTACGCTTATCCGTGATGATTCCCCCAGCCACACTAAACAGACTCTCTGACAAGACGCTAGCCGCAGGACAAGCAAGCACCTCCAGGGCATACAGCGCGAGTTCAGGCCACGTGTCCAGCTTCAAGACCCAGTAGTTGTAGGGGGCAGAGGCGTCACCGAGGATGGTCGTGCGATCGGCTACATACTCCCTCACCATCCTTTTACAGTGCTCCCGCCGACTCAGCCTTGACTGGGGACCGGTGACACAGTCTTGCTGGGGAGCCATAAAGCTGTCAAAGGCCTTAGAGAGTGTTCCCCTGCCTGCGCTGTACATGCTGCCTGATCTCTGCGCCTCCCCTGCTACCTGGGCCGCGGAAATGCGCCTTCGGCCACTAGCGCTGTCGGATGGGAAGTTTACCATCAGTTTGTCCACCAGCGCCCTGTGGTATAGCATCATTCTCGAACCCCTTTCCTCTTCGGGAATGAGAGTGCAAAGGCTCTCCTTATACCGTGGGTCGAGCAGTGTGTACACCCAGTAATCCGTAGTGGCCAGAATGCGTGTAATGCGAGGGTCACGAGAAAGGCATCCTAACATGAAGTCAGCCATGTGTGCCAGGGTACCTGTACGCAACACATGGCTGTCCTCACTAGGAAGATCACTTTCAGGATCCTCCTCCTCCTCCTCCTCCGGCCATACACGCTGAAAGGATGACAGGCAAGCTGCGTCTGTACCCTCAGCAGTGGGCCAAGCTGTCTCTTCCCCCTCCTCCTCATGCTCCTCCCCCTCCTCCTCCTCTGGCCATACACGCTGAAAGGATGACAGGCAAGCAGCATCTGTCCCCTCAGCAGTGGGCCAAGCTGTCTCTTCCCCCTCCTCCTCATGCTCCTCCTCCTCCTCCTCAACGCGCTGGGATATAGACATGAGGTTGCTCTGACTATCCAGCGACATACTGTCTTCCCCCGCCTCCGTTTCTGATTCCAAAGCGTCTGCCTTTATGCTTTGCAGGGAACTTCTCAAGAGGCATAGCAGAGGAATGGTGACGCTAATGATTGCAGCATCCCCGCTCACCATCTGGGTAGACTCTTCAAAGTTTCCAAGGACCTGGCAGATGGCTGCCAACCAGGCCCACTCTTCTGTAAATAATTGAGGAGGCTGACTCCCACTGCGCCGCCCATGTTGGAGTTGGTATTCCACTATAGCTCTACGCTGCTCATAGAGTCTGGCCAACATGTGAAGCGTAGAGTTCCACTGTGTGGGCACGTCGCACAGCAGTCGGTGCACTGGCAGATTAAACCGATGTTGCAGTGTCCGCAGGGTGGCAGCGTGCGTGTGGGATTTGCGGAAATGTGCGCAGAGCTGGCGCACCTTTCCGAGCAGGTATGACAAGTGGGGGTAGCTTTTCAGAAAGCGCTGAACCACCAAATTAAAGACATGGGCCAGGCATGGCACGTGCGTGAGGCTGCCGAGCTGCAGAGCCGCCACCAGGTTACGGCCGTTGTCACACACGACCATGCCCGGTTGGAGGCTCAGCAGCGCAAGCCAGCGGTCGGTCTGCTCTGTCAGACCCTGCAGCAGTTCGTGGGCCGTGTGGCTCTTCTCTCCTAAGCTGAGTAGTTTCAGCACGGCCTGCTGACACTTGCCCACCGCTGTGCTGCCACGCTGCGTGACACCGACTGCTGGCGACGTGCTGCTGCTGCTGACACATCTTGATTGCGAGACAGAGGTTGCGTAGGAGGAGGAGGAGGGTGGTTTAGTGGAGGAAGCATACACCCCCGCAGATACCACCACCGAGCTGGGGCACGCAATTCTGGGGGTGGGTAGGACGTGAGCGGTCCCAGGCTCTGACTCTGTCCCAGCCTCCACTAAATTCACCCAATGTGCCATCAGGGAGATATAGTGGCCCTGGCCGCCTGTGCTTGTCCACGTGTCTGTTGTTAAGTGGACCTTGGCAGTAACCGCGTTGGTGAGTGCGCGTACAATGTTGCGGGAGACGTGGTCGTGCAGGCCTGGGACGGCACATCGGGAAAAGTAGTGCCGACTGGGAACCGAGTAGCGTGAGGCCGCCGCCGCCATCATGCTTTTGAAAGCCTCCGTTTCCACAAGCCTATACGGCAGCATCTCTAGGCTGATCAATTTTGCAATGTGCACGTTTAACGCTTGAGCGTGCGGGTGCGTGGCGGCGTACTTGCGCTTGCGCTCAAACAGTGGCGCTAGCGACGTCTGGACGCTACGCTGAGAGACATTGCTGGATGGGGCCGAGGACAGCGGAGGTGAGGGTGTGGGTGCAGGCCAGGAGACGGTACTGCCTGTGTCCTCAGAGTGGGGTTGGATCTCAGTGGCAGGTTGGGGCACAGGGGGAGAGGCAGTGGTGCAAACCGGAGGCGGTGAACGGGCATCGTCCCACCTTGTGGGGTGCTTGGCCATCATATGCCTGCGCATGCTGGTGGTGGTGCCTCCCCAGCTGATCTTGGCGCGACAAAGGTTGCACACCACTGTTCGTCGGTCGTCAGGCGTCTCTGTGAAAAACTGCCACACCATAGAGCACCTTGACCTCTGCAGGGTGGCATGGCGCGAGGGGGCGCTTTGGGAACCAGTTGGTGGATTATTCGGTCTGGCCCTGCCTCTACCCCTGGCCACCGCACTGGCTCGGCCTGTGCCCACACCCTGACTTGGGCCTCCGCGTCCTCGCCCGCGTCCACGTCCTATAGGCCTACCCCTACCCCTCAGCATGGTGTATTAGCAGTAGTGCAGAAAAAGAACGCTGTAATTAAATGTGCCGCTTATTGGCCTGTGGTTGGAGGCTGACTTCGTTTACGGAACGCCAGGAAATAATTTGGCGCACGCCTGCTGTAACACTTAGCTGGCTGCGTATTTATTTGTAGAACTACTACACCCAGCACACACGGACCCAGAACACTGAGCAGCACAGTGACAGGCAGGCCAAATAGATTTTTTGCCCAATATTTTTTTGAAAAGGACCACTGCGTATATTCAATCAATAATATATGTCTTCTGGCCCTGCCTACACAATTCTGTCCCTGGAGTGTGTGACAGAACTAAAGAGTGTTGCGCTTTTACTAACTGCAACAGAGCGGTGATTTCAGAGCCAGGAAATAATTTGGCGCACGCCTGCTGTAACACTTAGCTGGCTGCGTATTTATTTGTAGAACTACTACACCCAGCACACACGGACCCAGAACACTGAGCAGAGTGACAGGCAGGCCAAATAGATTTTTTGCCCAATATTTTTTTGAAAAGGACCACTGCGTATATTCAATCAATAATATATGTCTTCTGGCCCTGCCTACACAATTCTGTCCCTGGAGTGTGTGACAGAACTAAAGAGTGTTGCGCTGTTATTAACTGCAACAGAGCGGTGATTTCAGAGCCAGGAAATAATTTGGCGCACGCCTGCTGTAACACTTAGCTGGCTGCGTATTTATTTGTAGAACTACTACACCCAGCACACACGGACCCAGAACACTAAGCAGCACAGTGACAGGCAGGCCAAATAGATTTTTTGCCCAATATTTTTTGGAAAAGGCCAACTGCGTATATTCAATCAATAATATATGTCTTCTGGCCCTGCCTACACAATTCTGTCCCTGGAGTATTACTGCAGGGCGCAATGCTCTGCACGGCCGATATACCAAAAAAAAAAAAAAGTGCAACACTGCAAAAAGCAGCCTCCACAGTACTGCACACGGTTAGATGTGGCCCTAAGAAGGACCCTTGGGGTTCTTGAAGCCTACACTAACTCCTAACACTCTCCCTATAACAGCTCCGGCACCAACAGCACTGTCCCTCAGCTATGTCACAACGCATCTGAGGCGAGCCCCGGGAGGGGCCGATTTTTATACTCGGGTGACACCTGATCTCGCCAGCCACTCACTGCAGGGGGGTGGTATAGGGCTTGAACGTCGCAGGGGGAAGTTGTAATGCCTTCCCTGTCTTTCAATTGGCCAGAAAAGCGCGCTAACGTCTCAGAGATGAAAGTGAAAGTAACCCGAACATCGCGTGGTGCTCGTTACGAGTAACGAGCATCTCGAACACACTAATACTCGAACGAGTATCAAGCTCGGACGAGTACGTTCGCTCATCTCTAGTTCCTACCATACTTCGAAAGATGTGGCAAAATGGCTTATAGACAACAATGTGAAGATAATGAATCGAATGTATGGACAGGACAGTTACACCAGTCCTGCTAAGAGGAATTGGCCAAAATTCCAGCAGGCTAATGTGAGAAGTTTGTGGAAAGCACCCCAAAATGTTTGATTTAAGTTAGACAATTTAAAGGCAATGCTACCAAATACTAACCACGTGTATGTAAACTTCTGAGTCACTCAAAAAGTTATGGAAGAAATAAAAGCTGGAAATGATCCTTATTTCTTGTATTATTCTGCAAATTCACATTTTTGAAATCTAGTAGTGTTCCTAACTGGTCTAAAATGTCAGGAGTTATAAAAAACGGAGTTTTAATGAATGTGGCTAAGGTGTGTGAAGCCCTATGAGATCAGCTGTACCTTCTTTTTATTCCACTTTAGATATCATGTGAACAAGGCTCTTAGGAGCCAAACCAGACTGGTGGTATCTGCTAAACATTCTAAACATAAGGATTGTGATAACTTTCTACGAGCCTTGCATAATAAAAGCATTAGCAATGTCGGGATCAGAGATTTTGTAGTAAGGGCTAGCTCACACACAGTTTTGATTCATATTAATAATGGTTGTAAAGGTTGAGGTCTGCAGCAGTGTAGAGTTGAGGGCACGGCTGGGCACAATGTTATTGTCGATGAAGGACAAAGGCCTGGCAATTATAACAAATGATGTTTGCCATGTGCGCTCTCTCCCATAGTAATCTGACAAGAGTCAGATCTTTGTGCCACGCAGACTGCACCGCATGGGATCGGGAGAGCGGGTTGGTATAAAAAAATACGTCATCCGGCTCACTGCAGGATAACTTAGGTTATGGTACTGTTGGAGGTGACAGGTTCACTTGAAAATCCAATGGAACTACCAAACACATGTGCAATGTTTTGGCTATATTAAGATTGTTGTAGACTTCAAAAAAGACTCAGTAATTGAAATATTACACAGATAGGTATAGTTTATTGGAATTTATTGGGATACTGATATAATTCTTAGATTTACACTGCTTCTTTGCAAAGTCTTCTAGATAAGAACTGTAAAGTCTATGCCCAATCTAAGGTTGTAGTTGATGGGGCTGCAAACATAGTTCTCACCTCGTGGCCCTGGTCCCTAAGGATTCTCGGGCACATAAGACTATACCAGTTTTATAAATACCATGGTGTTGTAAATGGCACATAGTAGGTGGGGGCCTTGTTAAAAATGTTGCATTGGGGTCCAGGAGCTTCCTGTTACTTCTCTGACACAAGTCTTTCAGTTTCACTGATTTATTCTCTTTAATCAATTTAGGAGACAAATTACGGCCATGCATAAAAATGAAAACAGGAAACTTGTATTCTTTCCATTTCAGTTCAACTCATAAATGCACATGAATTATAATATAATGATAATTAGATTATATTGTTCTCCAAGCTGGAATCAATGGCCTGGTCATTCATCTTCCATGCTAATAGTGTGATAAAGAAAGGAAGTCAATGGTAATGGAAAGTACTCTTTCAAACAGAATGTGAAGATTAGAATATTAACCATGATAGATGGTAGAACAAGCTATGGAGCACATTAATAAAAAAAGAGCCACATGAGTGGCTTGTTATTTGTATAGCACCAACTTATTCCGCAGCACTTTCAATATTTTTTTTTACTTTGTTACCACCCAGCAAGCTGGGTACTCATTTTACCGGCCTTGGAAGGATGGAAGGCTGAGTCAGCTACCTGAACCATGCAGGGATTGAACTCACAACCTTCAGGCCATGAACAGGAGCTTAGGACTGTATTCTGTTGCCTTAACACTCTGCACCACACAAGGCATGAAAGATGCATTCTCGATATTATAATAAACACATACTATAAAACATATATATGACAATCTTTATGGAATTTGCACCATGCTACTGGGGCTTCTCTGCATGCTGCTGGGGTCTAAGCTGGGACATGATGTGATCCTGCAGGCAACCTTTTTTAGTATTGTTTGGTCCACTGTGGCTATGTAATAGTTAATCCTTCCTTGTCTTTGAATTCTGTAGCCACAATGGTTACTAATTTGCTCATTAGCCTTCCTATATTTACCATTGGAATTTATTCATGCTGTGTCTGTGCAGAAATGCGGTTTAAGAGTGAATGCACAAGAGTGAATGCACACGGGCGGATGTGAATTGCGGGATCCGGAGCGGGCGACTGCCTTCAGATTCCACAGTAAATACTGCCCATAGCATGCTATGCAAAAATGATTCTTTATGCACACAAGCGGAAACCAACTGTGGATGAAAAATCGCAGCATGCTCCATTGTCCTGCGGATTGTGCACAGACAGCTTCCATTGAAGTCAATGGAAGCTATTTGATCTGTGGCGTGTCCACAATTGCGGGAAAAGTAGAAGTTTTTAGGGAAAAAAAAAATCTGTACTGCACATGTCCGACGACGAGCCATGTGGACCATCTGCAGTACAGAAAAGAAAATACAGGTACACAGGGATGCCGCTGCTGCCAGGGCTGGATAGCACTGCGGGATTCTGCATGCGGAATCCGACCCACCCGTGTGCATATGGCCTAATGGCCTTATCATAGTTCTGGTCCAAGCAAGGTCAACTTTGTTATATCTAGCCTTGTCAAGCCAAGGCCTACTCAGTTCTGTTTAACCACCAGAACCTGCTCAGCCCTCTTGTACCGCCAGTACCTGTTTGGCTCTGCTACAACACCAGAACCTGCTGAACTCAGTACAGTTTTGTCTATCATCTGTGCTGCCAAGCTACACCATGATCGCCAGGCAGATTGTGGCTTTAGCAATCCATTAATACCATCTATGGTAGGTTTTGTGCCAGTATACTCAGGCCATCGATTCAGGGTATGCAGTATGTGCAATCTCACGGTTCTTAGACTTCCAAAATATCATTGATTTAGTTCTAAAATGTCAGGAAAAGCTTTTCCAGTCGCCACAACAAGTTTATTCTGCTATAAACCTACTTCTGAATGCACCTGCTTCATCTCCTGCTTTGGACTATGGGTTCAAGCTATTCCTTCCAACTCCTCAGCCATATGATACTATAGATAAGACCTGCCAGGGACTTTTGGAATTAGTGTCATATTCAGTTTGAAAAAATAAACAAAACAGCGCTCCATGGTGCTGAGGGAACTTAATAACAAGCAAAGGATAGAAAAACTGGTACCTCCAGAAGTTGTGCAGCCGCACAACAATGATGAAGTGCTGGTTAAAATGCCACCCAGCTGCCAGCATTTATGGAGTGAGAAGGAATCTGTGCAAGAAAATTCCTGGTGAGTTGTATGGAGGACCAGGAATTTAATAGACAACTACCTTTATTAATACTGTGTTTTCCCGAAAATAAGACATCCCCTGAAAATAAGACCTAGTAGAGGTTCTGCTGAAGTACTAAATATAAGGCCACTCCCAGAAGTAAGACCTAGCTCTGTCCCTGCAATACGAGTCTGCTGGTGGCTGGAAGCTGCAATACCGTCCCTTCAGTACAAGTGGTCTGGGAACTGCTGTGGGTGAATGTTAGTCTCCAGACAGTGTGTGAGAGCCATGTACTTTACAGCCCTTATTTCTTGTGGCCCTGTGTGTGAGTCAGGCAAGACAAGAAGTATTCATTTAAGGACAGTGCTATTGCTAGACATGAGAGATTTGGGCCAATGATTCTGAAAGAAATGGAGTCACAAGAAATTCACCAGGAAATTCAGGGTTTTGATTGTTATGATGATGTTCTAGAAGATGAGGACATGACTGTCATTGAATAAATCTTGCTTTGTGTTCATAAATGTCGGGAACGGTAAATGTACCCTAGATTGTTGTACACGAAAATAATGGTAGTAACAAGAAATTCTTGATAGAATTCACAGTTTGTCTGGGTATGCTGTATGGTATATTAAAAAATGTTCTTTTTTTTTTGTTGTTCAACAATAAATGTGAATTCTTCTTCATGGAAAAATAAGACATCCCCTGAAAATAAGACCTAGCACATCTTTAAGAGCAAAAAATAATATGACACTATCTTATTTTCAGGGAACAGGGAGAAGGCTGAAGACAACGCATTTCTATGCCGGATTGGCACCTTCATCTGGCCATTTTACAAAGCAATGCAATTATTTTATTATAGCTTTTTTTATGATATTAATCATTACATCATTACTAATGGCACTAGCGGTAGTATCACTCAGTCTTTAGGTATCTGAATTCTATCTCCTTTATTCTAATATGCCTCTTTATGTTTCCCCTGCAACTGGGGTTCCTATGGATGCTCCAATTACAGTGGAAACCTATAAAATAAAAAAAAGACAATGTCAATGACCCCCAGAGGTTTTAGATGACGTCATGGGGTACATAAATGGTAAAAAAATATTTACAAAAATAAATTTGAAAAGAAAAGCAAAACAGATATGGAGGAAATAGCGCGCACCAAGAAACGGAAAATAGAAAAATGTCAAAAACTTTGTTAAACATAATGGAAAAATATGCAAAATTGAAAAAATATGCAAGGTACATACAGAAAGGAAGATTAAAAATACATAAAAGAGATAGGAATAAACAGAGCCCCCCCCCCCCCCCACAAATACAAGGTTCTGTATGTGTATATGAGGGGGGGGGGGGGCAGAGTTAGTGGGGCACCTCCATAATGTTATATTTCTGTCTTCTGCCATTGTGTTGTCAGTGTCTTATGTGTAGTATGCATTTGAGTTATGTGTATTGCACTTCTGCAGTACTGAATGGGTTAATGTCTGGGTTATGTCTGAAAAATGTATCATGCTGTGTGTCACATGACTATGTCTTATTAATATGATTGCAAGGGAGATGGAAAAGTGGTCTAGATAGTCTGAGAGAGTCTTGCAAGAGTTTTGTCTGTGCTACTCCAAGTCTGCAAGAAGTGAGTGAACCCCGCAGACACAGATTGGTCTGTATGTGGACAGAATGGAAGAAACTGAGCGATTCCCTTGTGCTTGGCCTGGAACCAGTTTACCCAGAAAATGCCAGTGCTACCACTGGAGTGAGAAAGAAAGACCACTGCTTGGAGAGATAAAGACACCCGAAGTGTGAGTGTTGACCAGTAGAGAGTTGGAGAGAGAGAGAGAGACGCTGGTAGCGGGATCACACAGATAACTAAGACTATGTATTGTCCGGAATACCCCGAGAATCCTTCCGGTCATACCACCTTCTCTGGTTGTAAATGTGCCAAACCATTATTGTCAAGTGGACTTTTGCTAAAATTATAGTAAACGGACACTACCGACTGTTCCCGGTTTTGTCCAGAATGTTTTCCTTGTTTTTTTTACTACTTTATTCTACCGTGAAGATTCACCACAGAGGACAGAATGGTGGCAAGAAGATTAAAGGTAACCTTCGGTTACTTTTTCCTGTAACCTTCCCCAGTAGTAGCGTGATCAGGTCTCGAGCTACCCTCAGGGGAGGAGATGGTAGAGCCACCCATGACAAAATCCTTATCTACCCCGCCATTCCCTCGGCTGTGGGCCCACTCCTTGGACACTGCATATAGGATGGTATACCTACCCTGGTATCATGTAAAGGCAGATTCCACATGTTCCGCTGCACTATGTGTAGCTTCATCAGGAATGTCACATTATAGGTTCCAAGATTTCTCTTTGTACTTGATTGTACAGCTTATTTGTTGGGAATCTTAAATGGCTGTTTAGTTGGAGTTTCATGTTATTTATTATTTTCTCATCCACAGAACACTGTATCTGGTATCCAGAACCTCATATTTGGAGGTTCTGTTTATCCATATCTCTTTTAAGCATTTTTGATCTTCTTTTCTTTATGTGCCACACAGATTTTTCAATTGTATATATTTTTCCATAACGTTTTTGACATTTTTCTATTTTCTGTCCCTTGGTGTACAGCATTTCCTCCATATGTGTTTGCCTCCAGTAGTTACAGCTACAGAAACTGTCAGAAAGCAAGGGCCATCTGTGTTGTAGTGAGTTATGTATTATCCTTTCTCTCCTATGTTAAGCTTACTGCTATTTCCTCAGTCTATGAGCTTGTAATACAATGAAATTCAGCAGTCTGGAATGGAATGGCATGGCATGGCACAGCAAAGCTGATGCTAACGAGGTAAGGAGACACATGATTTTCTGATTTTTTTGGATGACCTTTGAGGATTACATCTGCATTTGATCATTTTGCCAATCATAGCACAGTCATCCTCAAAGCAAGAAAACATCATAGGTGCTTCAGTGACTTTAAAGTGCAATCGTTTGAACTGCCGATGAATCAGTGGTCATTTCTCCAGTCTAACTGGATGTAGGAACAGGTGCCATAAGACTAGTGATCATTTCCACACAGGATTTATAGAAGTTGTACATGTGGAAAAAAATGTCAAAAAAGATTTGAGCTATAAGGAGATGTTCAATTGCATAAATTACACGTAGAGCATTTATAACTTAAACCATTTTTGCCGAAGGAAAATCTGCAGTACTTATAGATGTTTCATGATATTTATATAGCATGCGTTGTTCTCTAAAACGTTTAAGGTGTATGTCCACTCTTAAATGCCAATATCTAAGACTTAATGTATCTTTATAGCCTTTAGAGCTTTTTTTGTTACTGTACACAAATAGAATCTATATAGAGTGAAATGACCGCCAGGTCCACCACCACCAGTAGGTGCTGCATGCGTATATACATTGGGGCAGATTTACTCCCGTTAAATATTTGGACAGCGTAAACTTAGACCAGGCAGTCTGAAAATGTATCAAATTTATCACAGTGGCTTATGAAGTGTGATAACTTTGGTGCATCTTCAGAAACTTTTGTCTAGCTTTATAGTGTGGCGTCTAAGCAAAAGGCCAGCCATTGCGGAGGAGACCACATGGTTCTCAAGATGGTTGTCATAGGTGGCTCTACGATCTCTCCTTGACAATGACAGAACGTGGCCCAGCTTGGTAGTGCACAGTGCAAAAAGAACAGGCAGATGTAATCGATGGAAATTAGTCCTAACGGTGTTGTCACATGACACAAGTACCTCTTCTGAAGCAAACAGTTGCTCTTCGTTAAATAAAAGAGTCCACAGACTAAGAGATAGTTTTCATTAATTGACAGTCTCAGACAGAATAGTTCTGGCAGGCTTCCTTCAGATTCAACTCTGTTAGATACACACTCGTTTCCTAGGAGGCACTTTACTTCTCGAAATCTAGGTGTCCTAAGTCTAAGTTATCTGATGGACTATCCCCGGGGGTACACTCTAGACACAGTGGGTCACCACACAGCTCTGCTTTTCCTTACTTTCTAGTTACTTCTTCTAACTTGTCAAAGCAGGAACCATTACTTTGTGCTTTAGTCTCTGGAGGGGATATATGCCAATGCAAATGAGATAGGACTGTGGCTCTGTGCGTGCAGAAGCAAAAACGAGCTTCAGCTTCCTGCTGACAAGTCCTCCTCCACCGACTACATCGCTGCACTCCCCAACTACTCTTGACTCTGCCTCCCAACTTCTAAACTCCCACAATGCCACACACAACAACAGTTAGCAAAGACAGATTTGCAACAACAAAGCTTATTAGCACTAGCATAGAACACGTAGATACATAAGTGCACATGGATACACAAACAACAAATGCTCACAAGACAGACACATACCAACCAAAGACACTCCAACTCAGGGCCCTCACAACAGCACTAAAGCCTCCTGTCCAAGAGGGGATTTGCATAGCGAAATTCGGAGTGGGATTCCGCCTCCGGATTTCGCAGCAAATCCAGCCCATAGCATGCTATGGAAAAACACATTTTTCTGCCCATGAGCAGAAATCGATTGCGATTTTCCGCTCGTGGGAAAGAAATCACAGCATGCTACAATTTGCCGTGAAATATGCACAGCCGGCTTTACGTTACGTGCAAGCGCAGAGGGATGGGAGGCCCTGGAAACTTAAAAGCTCCCTGCTCCCGGTTAGTATGAGTAGCCAAAAGCAGGGACCTGTCACCGGGAGCTGCTGTACGCGGTTTCCGGTCACATGATTGCTGCTATCCAATGGATAACAGCGATCATTTAAAAAGTTTTTAAAAAAGTGTAAAAAAAAAGTTTTTTTCATCTCCCCTCATGGATCATATCCATGAGAAGAGGTGAAATTATATCCCTCAGGCCCCCGGATTTATTCGAGGACCTTACCTCTGCTTCTGCACAATAGCCTGTCGCCAAAAAGGCAGACACATGCGCAAAAGCTGCAGATTGCCGGGATAATAATAAATCTCCCCACTTTTGGCTACCAAACATAGTCAAGAACCTGGAGATTTCACAAGGGGCCACGGTACGCGGTCCCTGGTCATGTGATTGCCACTATCCAATGGATTATGACGATCATGTAAAAGTAAAAAAAAGTTAAAGTTTCACCTACCGTCACAGATCTGATCCATGAGCAGAGGTGAAATTACTTACCTAAGGCCTTCAGTGATGTCCCTCGATGGGATCTATATCCACGGACCTTTCCCGATCTTCAGTGCATGTACCCATTGCCAAAATGGTGGATGTAAGCGCAGAAGTTGGAGAGGGCCAGGGAGATTTAAAATCCCCTTGCTCCTGGCTACTAAGGGTAGCCGAGAGCCTGGAACAGTGACTGAGGGCTGTGGTCAGTTTGATGCTCTGTTCAGTTTGGGCCCCATTGTGCAGCCAGTCATAATATTAGGGCCACAATGGGTATGTTTCAGAACACGGGAAAAACAGGGAGATCCATTTTGGGGTGAAAATCCTCATTTTCATGTGCATGTTAGGAAAAAATATGTCTTTAAAATGACATTTTCAAAAATCAGAAATTTTATTTTTTCTCCTCTAAATTGCATTAACTCCTGAAAAGAAAAACTGGGGGGGGGGTCAAAATACTCATGACACCCCTCAGTGAATATATTAAGGGGTGTAGTTTTTAAAATTGGGTCAATTGTGGGGGTATCTATTATTCTGATACCAATGAGCCTTTGCAATCTTGGCTTCGTGAAGGAAAACAAAATGTTCCTCAAAAGGTTAAATTTGTACATCTCCTAAATCGTTAAAAAAAAAACTAAAGTTTTTCAAATGTGCATCCAGAATAAAGTAAACAGATGAAAATTTGTACAGTATGTTTGCAATTGAAAATGTTAAAAAATGACAATTTTTTCAAAATGTTCCCAATTTTGGCACTTTTATTAAATATACACAAATTCTATCGGTCTATTTTTACCACCTAAATGAAGTACAATATGTGGCGAAAAAACAATGTCAGAATTAGAGATGAGCGAACGTACTCGTCCGAGCTTGATGCTCGGGCGAATATTAGGGTGTTCGGGATGCTCGTTACTCTTAACGAGTACCACGCGATGTTCGGGTTACTTTCAGTTTCCTCTCTGAGACGTTAGCGCGCTTTTCTGGCCAATTGAAAGACAGGGAAGGCATTACAACTTCCCCCTGTGACGTTCAAGCCCTATACCACCCCCCTGCTGTGAGTGGCTGGGGCGATCAGATGTCGCCCGAGTATAAAAGTCGGCCCCTCCCGCAGCTCGCCTCAGATGCCTTGTGACTGAGTTAGCTGAGGGAAAGTGCTGCTGCTGGTGCTGCTGTAGGGAGAGTGTTAGGAGTGAGTGTAGGCTTCAAGAACCCCAACGGTCCTTCTCAGGGCCACATCTATCCGTGTGCAGTACTGTGGAGGGTGCTGTTAGCAGTGTTGCACAATTTTTTTTTTTTCAAAATCGGCTGTCTGCAGAGCATTGCGCCCTGCAGTAATAGTCCAGGACCAGAAGTGGTGGTTAGGCAGGGAGAGTGTTAGGAGTGAGTGTAGGCTTCAAGAACCCCAACGGTCCTTCTTAGGGCCACATTTAACCGTGTGCAGTACTGTGCAGGCTGCTGTTAGCAGTGTTGCATTTTTTTTTTTTCAAAATCGGCTGTGCAGAGCATTGCGCCCTGCAGTAATACTACAGGGAGAGAATTGTGTAGGCAGGGCCAGAAGACATATATTATTGATTGAATATAGTCAGTGGGCCTTTTCTTTTTTAAAAAAAGGGAAAAATTCTATGTGCCCTGCCTCTGTCAGTCCTCAGCGTTCTGTGTACGTGTGTGGTGGGTGGAGATAGTAAAAAATTCATACGCAGCCAGCTACGTTTAACAGCAGGCTTGCGCCAATTTATTTCCTGCCTTCCTGGGAAAAATCACCGCTCTGCTGCACTTCATATAACCTCATTTCTGTGGAACAGATTTCTTATCTGATTGAATATAGTCAGTGGGCCTTTTCTTTTAAAAAAAAAGGGAAAAATTCTATGTGCCCTGCCTCTGTCAGTCCTCAGCGTTCTGTGTACGTGTGTGGTGGGTGGAGATAGTAAAAAATTCATACGCAGCCAGCTACGTTTAACAGCAGGCTTGCGCCAATTTATTTCCTGCCTTCCTGGGAAAAATCACCGCTCTGCTGCACTTCATATAACTGCATTTCTGTGGAACAGATTTCTTATCTGATTGAATATAGTCAGTGGGCCTTTTCTTTTAAAAAAGGGAAAAATTCTATGTGCCCTGCCTCTGTCAGTCCTCAGCGTTCTGTGTACGTGTGTGGTGGGTGGAGATAGTAAAAAATTCATACGCAGCCAGCTACGTTTAACAGCAGGCTTGCGCCAATTTATTTCCTGCCTTCCTGGGAAAAATCACCGCTCTGCTGCACTTCATATAACTGCATTTCTGTGGAACAGATTTCTTATCTGATTGAATATAGTCAGTGGGCCTTTTCTTTTAAAAAAAGGGAACAATTCTATGTGCCCTGCCTCTGTCAGTCCTCAGCGTTCTGTGTACGTGTGTGGTGGGTGGAGATAGTAAAAAATTCATACGCAGCCAGCTACGTTTAACAGCAGGCTTGCGCCAATTTATTTCCTGCCTTCCTGGGAAAAATCACTGCTCTGCTGCACTTCATATAACTGCATTTCTGTGGAACAGATTTCTTATCTGATTGAATATAGTCAGTGGGCCTTTTCTTTTTAAAAAAAGGGAAAAATTCTATGTGCCCTGCCTCTGTCAGTCCTCAGCGTTCTGTGTACGTGTGTGGTGGGTGGAGATAGTAAAAAATTCATACGCAGCCAGCTACGTTTAACAGCAGGCTTGCGCCAATTTATTTCCTGCCTTCCTGGGAAAAATCACCGCTCTGCTGCACTTCATATAACTGCATTTCTGTGGAACAGATTTCTTATCTGATTGAATATAGTCAGTGGGCCTTTTCTTTTAAAAAAAAGGGAAAAATTCTATGTGCCCTGCCTCTGTCAGTCCTCAGCGTCCTGTGTACGTGTGTGGTGGGTGGAGATAGTAAAAAATTCATACGCAGCCAGCTACGTTTAACAGCAGGCTTGTGCCAATTTCTTTCCTGCCTGGGAAATCAAATCACTGGTAATACACCATGCTGAGGGGTAGGGGTAGGCCTATAGGACGTGGACGCGGGCGAGGACGCGGAGGCCCAAGTCAGGGTGTGGGCACAGGCCGAGCCAGTGCGGTGGCCAGGGGTAGAGGCAGGGCCAGACCGAATAATCCACCAACTGTTTCCCAAAGCGCCCCCTCGCGCCATGCCACCCTGCACAGGTCAAGGTGCTCTACGGTGTGGCAGTTTTTCACAGAGACGCCTGACGACCGACGAACAGTGGTGTGCAACCTTTGTCGCGCCAAGATCAGCTGGGGAGGCACCACCAACAGCAATCTGTGTATAATATTCCTCCTCCTCCTCCTGCTCCTCCTCCTGAAACCTCACGTAATCACGCCGAACGGGCAATTTTTCTTAGGGCCACAAGGCTCAGTCATATAATTTTTCTAAACAATTTTTATACATTTCAATGCTCTTAAAAGCGTTGAAACTTTAACTTGAACCAATTTTTCGTTCAACTGGGCTGCCTCCAGGCCTAGTTACCACTTAAGCCACATTAACCAAAGCGATTAATGGGTTTCACCTGCCCTCTTGGTTGGCCATGGCCAATTTTTTTGATGTACATTAGTACTGTTGATACAGCAATTTTTGTGGGCCCTCGCCTACAGTGTAATCAAATGAATTTTTAGCCCACCTGCATTACAGCTGACGTTACATCCGCTGTGTTGGGCAATGCAATGGGATATATTTATGTACCGCCGGTGGCTTCCTGGCACCCACCCATGCTGTGGGTCCACAGGGAATTATAAATGCATCTGTTTCCACTTCTAAAGAACCCCAGTCTGACTGGGGCATGCAGTGTGGGCCGAAGCCCACCTGCATTAAGCACGACATTACTACCTCAGCTGTGTTGGGCAATGCAATGGGATATTTTTATGTACCGCCGGTGGGTTCCAGGGAGCCACCCATGCTGTCGGTCCACAGGGACTTCACAATAGGGAGTTGTACCTGCCTGTGTCTATGAATTAAAAACCGCGGTCTGACTGGGGCATGCAGACACCTTGACAGAATGAATAGTGTGTGGCACATAGGTTCCCCATTGCTATGCCCACGTGAGCAGCTCCTGATGGCGGTGGCACAGGATTATATTTCTCATTGCTTCTGTACAGCATTGTGGGCTATCGCCCCGCCCCTTTTAAAGAGGGTCGCTGCCTAGCCGTGCCAACCCTCTGCAGTGTGTGCCTGCGGTTCCTCGTCATGGCAGACGCACTTATAAATAGACATGAGGGTGGTGTGGCATGAGGGCAGCTGAAGGCTGCGCAGGGACACTTTTGTGTGCGCTGTGGACACTGGGTCGTGCAGGGGGGGTTGGGCAGCATGTAACCCAGGAGAAGTGGCAGCGGAGTGTCATGCAGGCAGTGATTGTGCTTTGTTGGAGGTAGTGTGGTACTTAGCTAAGGTATCCATTGCTAATTAGGGCTTTTCAGAAGTAAAAGTTGTTGGGAGGGGGGGGGGCCCACTCTTGCCGGTATTGTGGCTTAATAGTGGGACCTGTGAACTTGAGATGCAGCCCAACATGTAGCCCCTCGCCTGCCCTATCCGTTGCTGTGTCGTTCCCATCACTTTCTTGAATTGCCCAGATTTTCACACATGAAAACTTTAGCGAGCATCGGCGAAATACAAAAATGCTCGGGTCGCCCATTGACTTCAATGGGGTTCGTTATTCGAAACGAACCCTCGAGCATCGCGATAATTTCGTCCCGAGTAACGAGCACCCGAGCATTTTGGTGCTCGCTCATCTCTAGTCAGAATCACTTAGATATGCAAAACCTTGGCAGAGTTATTCTATGTCAAAGTGACACATGTCAGATGAGTTAAGACTGAATTCTCAAAGTATGTATTTTTTCTGAAATGTTGCAACATTTCAAAATAAAGTGTGCACACATGCAATGTGGGTGCCTGTCTGAAGTCTATGCCGCCTGTGGTGTTGACAATATGAACCCAGTGACTGGTTCCCTTTACAAGGGCACAGTACCTGGGAGGAAAAGTGGTTATATTGTGCAATGGCAAAAAGTGTAAATCACAACTTAAAGGGGTTGTCTCGCGAAAGCAAGTGGGGTTATACACTTCTGTATGGCCATATTAATGCACTTTGTAATGTACATCATGCATTAAATATGAGCCATACCGAAGTTATTCACTTACCCACTCCGTTGCTAGCGTCCATGTCTCCATGGCTCCGTCTAATTTCGCTGGCTTCTTGCTTTTTTAGACGCGCTTGCGCTGTGCGGTCTTCTGCCTGGTGAATGGGGCCGCTCGTGCCCGAGAGCTGGTCACCGCGTCGTCATCGTAGCTCCGCCCCGTCACGTGTGCAGATTCCAGCCAATCAGGAGGCTGGAATCGGCAATGGAACGCACAGAGCCCATGGTGCACCATGGGAGAAGACCCGCGGTGCACCATGGGAGAAAACCGCAGTGCATCCCTGGGAAAGGACTGGCGGCCATCTTAGGGAGAAGATTTTTTAAACTCCTTATTTCGTCGGATCGGTGAGTGGCAAGCGGTTTAAAAACCACTTTAATTTGCTATTTTATGCCAGGGGGTGACAGGGGGAATGGGGTAATTAACAATTTTGATGCTTGCCGCGAGACAACCCCTTTAACATAACTTTGTATAACTAGTCCCATTCAACTTCACAGAAACAACTGCAGTCTGATATGTGGCAATAACTTACTGTTCAGACATACACTTGGAAAAGGGGGTGTACGGTTAATGGTTGCAAGTATGGTTATCTCAGCCAACCCCTCATGTGGAAAGTAAAAGGTTCACAAGTTGCACTACATACTGCAAGTAAAAGTTAAAGTGGTCTATAAGAAGATAATGGTGACCTGTGTGGAATACTGTTACACTGCATATACAACCCCAATTTCATAAAAGTTGGGATGCTGTGTAAAATGTAAATAAATGTAAAGAAAAAAAGAATGCAATGATTTGAAAATCTAATATAATCAAATTGTATTCCCAATAGAACACATAGCAGAAGAGGAAGGGGAGATATTTTTCCATTTCATTCTTAAAAGAAACTCATAAGAAATTGATGGCAGCAACACATTTAATAAAAGCATGGCCAGGGTCATGTCTACCATTGTGTAACATTGCCTCTTCTTCTTATAACAGGCTGTAAATGTCTGTGAAGTGAAGAGATAAATTGCTGGAGTTTTGAGAGAGGAATGTTGTCCCATTCTTGCCTGATGTAGGATTCTAGCTGCTGCACAGTTCTTGGTCTTCTTTGCTGGATTCTTAATTTTATAAGGCACCAAATGTTTTCTCTTGGTGAAAGGTCTGGACTGCAGATGGCCGTTCACCCTGGACTCCTCTTCTGCGAAGCCACGCTGTTGTGATGGATGCAGTATGGGATTTAGCATTGTCTTGCTGAAATATGCAAGGTGTTTCCCGAAGGAGACATTGTCTGGATGGAGCATATGTTGTTCTGAAGGCTCTATATACTGCTCAGCAATAATAGTGCCTTTCGTGATGTGTAAGTGGCCCATGCCACTCCATACCATTGGAGATGCAGGTGTAAGGCTCCTCCGTGCCCTCACCGCTAGTCCTGTCACACAAGTGGCTGCTGTGCAGCGCAGTGGAGCCCCGGTCCTGGTTACCTCTCCTGGCCGCCACGCTCCTCATCACCACCGGGTTGTTAGGGATGCTACTGGCGCGGGCCGGCGCCTCGTCCTTGGCGCCACGGCAACCAGGCTCGCATCCTGATCCTCGCCTCTCTTGCAGGGCTGAGGGCTGTTCCCAAGCTCTGCCTGTGTGATATTCTGTTGCTGTCAGATTCCCCCCCAGAATCAGCTGTTGGGGGGGGGCATTTAAACCTGTCTGTGTGTGCTGTTCCTTGCCAGTGTTAGTTTGGTCTTCCAGCTGCACCCGCATTTTCTTGCTTGACTCCCGTTTGACTCCTGGCTTTTTGGACCTGACTTTACCTACAGCCGGACCCTTTTGTACCGCGTACCCTCCTGTTGCCGACTCGGATTGTCTGACTTGCCTTAGTATTTGTTTGTCCCCGTGTTTGTTGTTGTCTGCCCCGTGTCCCACTTCCCTAGCTAGTGCAGGGACCATCGCCTAGTTGTCTCCCTGGCAGTTAGCCCAGGGGGGCAAGTAGGTAGGGACAGGGGTTGCGGACAGTTTTAGGAACTTCCAGTATCCTGGACCCCAGTCCTGACAGCAGGATTTTTAACTTGTAGCTGATAACAAGTCGGATGGTCCCTCTCCAAAATTTCAAATTTTGATTAATGTGATCATAGAACAGTTTTCCACAGTCCATTTTAAATTAGCTTTGACTCAGAGAAGACGCTAGCCCTGTATATTTCGAGTATCCAATATTGACCGTTGGCCCTGTCCTTTCTGAACATGAATATTTCCAGATTCTCTGAATTATTTTGATGATATTACGGTATGTAATTTAGATGGTGGGATATTCAAAGCCTTCTCAATTTTACGTTGGGAAACATTTCCTTGAAATTGTTCCACAATCTATAGACAACATTTTTCACAGATTGGTGAACTTCTCAGGACCATCTTTGCTTTTTAGAGACTCTGCCTCTCTAACATATTATTTTTATAAATAGTCTTGTGACTTAAAGGGGTTGTCCCGCGAAAGCAAGTGGGTCTATACACTTCTGTATGGCCATATTAATGCACTTTGTAATGTACATTGTGCATTAATTATGAGCCATACAGAAGTTATAAGAAATTTTTCACTTACCTGTTCCGTTGCTGGCGTCCTCGTTTCCATGGAGCCCGTCTAATTTTCGGCGTCTAATGGCCAAATTAGACGCGCTTGCGCAGTCCGGGTCTTCTTCTTTTCTCAATGGGGCTCCGTGTAGCTCCGTGTAGCTCCGCTCCGTCACGTGCCGATTCCAGCCAATCAGGAGGCTGGAATCGGCAATGGACCGCACAGAAGCCCTGCGGTCCACCGAGGGAGAAGATCCCGGCGGCCATCTTCAGCAGGTAAGTAAGAAGTCACCGGAGCGCGGGGATTCAGGTAAGCGCTGTCCGGTGTTCTTGTTTAACCCCTGCATCGGGGTTGTCTCGCGCCGAACGGGGGGGCTGTTGAAAAAAAAAAAAAACCCGTTTAAAGGGGTTGTCCCGCGATAGCAAGTTGGGGTATACACTTCTGTATGGCCATATTAATGCACTTTGTAATATACATCGAGCATTAAATATGAGCCATACAGAAGTTATTCACTTACCTGCTCCGTTGCTGGCATCCCCGTCGCCATGGTGCCGTCTAATTTCAGCGTCTAATCGCCCGATTAGACGCGCTTGCGCAGAAGGGTCTTCTGCCTTCGGCTCGGTCCGGCACGAGCGGCGTTCTGGCTCCACCCCCTTCTATGCGTCATCGCGTAGCTCCGCCCCGTCACTTATGCCGATTCAGCCAATCAAGAAAGTGATGGGAACGACACAGAAACGGATAGGGCAGGCGAGGGGCTACATGTTGGGCTGCATCTCAAGTTCCCAGGTCCCACTATTAAGCCACAATAGCGGCTTAATAGTGCCCCCCCCAACAATTTTTACTCCTGAAAAACCCTCATTAGCAAGGCAAACCTTAGCTAAGCACCACACTACCTCCAACAAAGCACAATCACTGCCTGCATGACACTCCGCTGCCACTTCTCCTGGGTAACATGCTGCCCAACCCCCGCGCACGACCCAGTGTCCACAGTGCACACCAAAGTGTCCCTGCGCAGCCTTCAGCTGCCCTCATGCCACACGCTGGCCTCATAGCCACACCACCCTCATGTCTATTTATAAGTGCGTGTGCCATGAGGAGGAACCACAGGCACACACTGCAGAGGGTTGGCACGGCCAGGCAGCGACCCTCTTTAAAAGGGGCGGGGCGATAGCCCACAATGGTGTACAGAAGCAATGAGAAATCCAATCCTGTGCCACCTCCATCAGGAGCTGCACACGTGGGCATAGCAATGGGGAACCCATGTGCCACACACTATTCATTCTGTCAAGGTGTCTGCATGCCCCAGTCAGACCGGGGTTTTTTATAAATAGTCACAGGCAGGTACAACTCCGCAATGGGAATTCCGTGTGTACCCACAGCATGGGTGGCTCCCTGGAACCCACCGGCTGTACATAAATATATCCCATTGCATTGCCCATCACAGCTGAGGTAACGTCAGGTTTAATGCAGGTGGGCTTCGGCCCACACTGCATGCCCCAGTCAGACTGGGGTTCTTTAGAAGTGGACACATGCAGTTACAACTCTGTGTGGACCGACAGCATGGGTGGGTCCCAGGAAGCCACCGGCAGTACAAAAATATATCCCATTGCATTGCCCATCACAGCTGAGGTAACGTCCGATTAAATAGAGGTGGTCTTCGGCCCACACTGCATGCCCCAGTCTGACCGGGGTTTTTAATACATAGAGACTGGCAGGTACAACTCCCTAATGTGAAGTCCCTGTGGACCCACAGCGTGGGTGGCTCCCTGGAACCCACCGGCGGTACATAAATATATCCCATTGCATTGCCCATCACAGCTGAGGTAACGTCAAGTTTATTGCAGTTGGGCTTCGGCCCACACTGCATGCCCCAGTCAGACGGGGGTTCTTTAGAAGTGGACACATGCAGTTACAACTCCGTGTGCACCCACAGCATGGGTGGGTCCCAGGAAGCCACCGGCGGTACATAAATATATCCCATTGCATTGCCCATCACAGCTGAGGTAACGTTTGATTAAATGCAGGTTGTCTTCGGCCCACACTGCATGCTCCAGTCTGACCGGGGTTTTTAATACATAGACAGTGGCAGGTACAAATCCCTAATGTGAAGTCCCTGTGGACCCACAGCATGGGTGGCTCCCTGGAACCCATCGGCGGTACATAAATGTGTCCCATTGCAGTGCCCTGCTCAGTAGAGCTAACGTCACATACAATATAGGTGTGCTTCGACCCACAGTGCATGCCCCAGTCAGACTGGTAATATGTACCTTAACAGTAGCCGCGTTGGTGGGAATGTGGTGGCGACTGCGGACTTAGTAGCACGGTTTTATTTAGTTGGTTTTCGGAATGTTGCCAGGATTAAATGGACCATGGCGGGGGGATGGTGGGGGGGCTCTCTTGTTGTGTCGGTAAAGGTGAAATTCTTGGACTGCCACCAGACGGACCAATGCAAAGGTATTTGCCAAGAATGTTTTCATTGTTGGAGGAGGAGGGGGATGTTTTTGAGGCACTACGTGTCCTCTCCACGTGTCAGTGGTTATATGCACCTTAACAGTAACCGCGTTGGTGGGAAATGGCCTCGCTACCATCATGTCTTTGGGAAGCCTCCGTTTCCACACCCCAGTGACATAGCATTAGCAGCGGTATCGGTAGAGCCCAGAATTAGTAACATTTCAGCGGTAGCATTAGGGAGAGGCCCCAGTAACATATCACTAGTAGCATTATAGGGGGAGCACAGTATTAGTTCCATTTCAGTAGTATTAGCAGTCCAGACAGGCCCCAGTAACAAGTCCGAAGCAGCAGTATAGGGGGAGCACAGTATTAGTTCCATTTCAGTAGTAGTAGCAGTCAAGACAGGCCACAGTAACATTCCCGTTGCAGCAGTTTAGGGAGATAACAGTCTCTTTCACATTTCAGTAGTTGCAGTATAGACAAGGCCCCAGTTACATTTATGTAGCAAAAGTGTAGGCCAACCCCACACACCTTGCTGTAGCATGAGTGCAGGCGAAGCCCATAAAAATTACTAGGATTACACCGTAGGCGAGGGCCCAAAAAATTGGTGTACCAACAGTACTAATGTACCTCAGAAAAATTGCCGATGCCCAACCAAGAGGGCAGGTAAAACCTATTAATCGCTTTGGTTAATGTGGCTTAATTTGTAACTAGGCCTGTAGGCAGCCCAGTTAAAATAAAAATTTGTTCAGGTGCAAGTTTCAACGCTTTAATGAGCATTGAAACGTATAAACATTGTTTACTAAAGTAATATGACTGAGCCTTGTGGGCGTAAGAAAAATTGCCCGTTCGGCGTGATTACGTGAGGTTTCAGGAGGAGGAGCAGGAGGTGGAGGATGAATATAATACACAGATTGATGAAGCTAAAGGGTCCCCTTTTTTGATGGTGATAGAGAACGATGCTTCCATCCGCGGGTGCAGCCTACGTATAGTTTAGGTACCGCTGCTGTCCGCTGGTGGAGAAGAGAAGTCTGGGGAAATCCATCCTTTGTTCATCTTTATGAGTGTAAGCCTGTCGGCACTGTCGGTTGACAGGCGGGTACGCTTATCCGTGATGATTCCCCCAGCCGCACTAAACACCCTCTCTGACAAGACACTAGCCGCAGGACAAGCAAGCACCTCCAGGGCATACAGCGCGAGTTCAGGCAACGTGTCCAGCTTCGACACCCAGTAGTTGTAGGGGGCAGAGGCGTCACGGAGGACAGTCGTGCGATCGGCTACGTACTCCCTCACCAACCTTTTACAGTGCTCCCCCCGACTCAGCCTTGACTGGGGAGCGGTGACACAGTCTTGCTGGGGAGCCATAAAGCTGGCAAAGGCCTAGGAGAGTGTTCCCCTGCCTGTGCTGTACATGCTGCCTGATCTCCGCGCCTCCCCTGCTACCTGGCCCTCAGAACTGCGCCTTCTGCCACTAGCGCTGTCGGATGGGAATTTTACCATCAGTTTGTCCGCCAGGGTTCTGTGGTATAGCATCACTCTCGAACCCCTTTCCTCTTCGGGTATGAGAGTGGAAAGGTTCTCCTTATACCGTGGGTCGAGCAGTGTGTACACCCAGTAATCCATAGTGGCCAGAATGCGTGTAACGCGAGCAAGTCGCCAAAGGGCAGTGGTACGCCTTAAGTATTTGGCTTCACTTTTTTTAAATGGTGAGCTGAAACAGCAGATAGATACTGTACGCAGCGTATATTATGTTTACTGTTTCCCTCTGGCGCTATCACGGCGGTGATGTAACGGAGACAGCAGAGCCAGGAAACAATTTTGCGCACGCCTGTAGTGAGACGTAGGTGCGTAGGACTGAGCTAGTGGAATTCACAGCGCAGAAGCAGTCAAGTCGCCAAAGGGCAGTGGTACGCCTTAAGTATTTGGCTTCCCTTTTTTTAAATGGTGAGCTGAAACAGCAGACAGATACTGTATGCAGCGTATATTATGTTTACTGTTTCCCTCTGCGCTATCACGGCGGTGATGTAATGAAGACAGCAGAGCCAGGAAACAATTTTGCGCACGCCTGTAGTGAGACGTAGGTGTGTAAGACTGAGCTAGTGGAATTTACAGCGCAGAAGCAGTCAAGTCACCAAAGGGCAGTGGTACGCCTTAAAGGGGTTGTCCCGAGGCAGCAAGTGGGTCTATACACTTCTGTATGGCCATAATAATGCACTTTGTAATATACATTGTGCATTAATTATGAGCCATACAGAAGTTATAAAAAGTTTTTTACTTACCTGCTCCGTTGCTGGCGTCCTCGTTCCCATGGTGCCGACTAATTTTCGCCCTCCGATGGCCAAATTAGCCGCGCTTGCGCAGTCCGGGTCTTCTGTAGTCTTCTATGGAGCCGCTCGTGCCAGAGAGCGGCTCCGTGTAGCTCCGCCCCGTCACGTGCCGATTCCAGCCAATCAGGAGGCTGGAATCGGCAGTGGACCGCACAGAAGAGCTGCGGTCCACGAAGACAGAGGATCCCGGCGGCCATCTTCAGCGGTAAGTATTGAAGTCACCGGAGCGCGGGGATTAAGGTAAGCGCTCCGGTAAGCTTCCTTTACTTCCCTGCATCGGGGTTGTCTCGCGCCGAACGGGGGGGGGGTTGAAAATAAAAAAAACCCGTTTCGGCGCGGGACAACCCCTTTAAGTATTTTGCTTCAATTTGTTTAAATGGTGAGCTGATACACCAGACAGATACTGTATGCAGCGTATATATTGTATACTCTTTCCCTCTGGCGCTATGACGGTGGTGATGTAACGGGCACAGCAGAGCCAGGAAACAATTTTGCGCACGCCTGCTGTAACGCTTAGCTGCGTATTAATTAGGACTACTACCCCCAGCAGACATGCAGTACACTGAAGACTGTCACAGGCAGCCCAAAGATAGTATTTTTCCCCAATTTTTTTGAAAAAGCCCACTGCCTATATAGACAGTATATCTCTTTCACCTTTCGCACTGTCCCTGCCTCACCAGTACTGCCCCTATACTGAGTAAAATGACTGCAGACTGAGGACGCTATGGTCTGCACGCCCGATAAACAAAAAAAAAAAAATTGTGCAACACTGCTAAAAGCAGCCTCAACAGTACTGCACACGGTCAGATGTGGCCCTAAGAAGGACCGTTGGGGTTCTTGAAGACTAAAATAACACCTAACACTCTCCCTATAGCAGCTACAGCAAGACAGCACTTTCCCTGATCTCTGTCACCATGCATCTGTGGCGAGCCGCGGGCGGGGCCGATTTTAATACTCGGGTGTCACCTGATCTCCCCAGCCAATCACTGCAGAGGGGTGGTATAGGGATGGAACGTCACAGGAGGAAGTTGTAATGCCTTCCATGTCTTTCTATTGGCCAGAAAAGCGCGCTAATGTCTCAGAGATGAAAGTGAAAGTAACTCGAACATCGCGTGGTGCTCGTCTCGAGTAACGAGCATCTCGAACACCCTAATACTCGAACGAGCATCAAGCTCGGATGAGTACGCTCACTCATCTCTACTATCTATCTATGTATCTATCTATCTATGTATCTATGTATCTATCTATCTATCTATCTATCTATCTCATATCTATCTATCTATCTATCTATCTATCTATCTATCTATCTATCTATCTATCTATCTATCTATCTATCCATCTCTTGTATCTGCTATAAAGTCCATTCTCTTCTAATGATGACCTACTTTCTACAAAACTTATAACATCTACCAGATGAGTTCATCCACTTTCCTTGACAT
Source organism: Eleutherodactylus coqui (assembly GCF_035609145.1). Lineage (NCBI taxonomy): Eukaryota > Metazoa > Chordata > Amphibia > Anura > Eleutherodactylidae > Eleutherodactylus > Eleutherodactylus coqui. Next base: position 184,824,950 of record NC_089840.1, on the reverse strand, counting down.
GCTGGTTAGCATATTACTTTCCGTGATATGCCTAACTACTCATATAAATGTCTTATTACCCACATATTATGGAAATATTTTACCTAGACATAGTTTGAAATGAAAGTTATTCTTCATTATATTTTACATTAAGCTAACAGGAACAAATATACTCTTCTTAGACACTAAAATCCCGTTGCCTAGATACATGGACAATTATTAGAGATGAGCGAGCGTACTCGTCCAAGCTTGATACTCGTTCGAGTATTAGGGTGTTCGAGATGCTCGTTACTCGAGGCGAGCACCACGCGGTGCTCGACTCCATTACATTTCCTTCCCTGAGAAATTAGCGTGCTTTTCTGGCCAATAGAAGCACAGGGAAGGCATTACAACTTCTTCCTGTGACGTTCAAGCCCTATACCACCCCCCTGCAGTGTGTGGCTGGGGAGATCAAATTACACCCCAGTATTTAAATCTGCCCCGCCCGCGGCTCGCCACAGATGCATGGTGACAGAGATCAGGGAAAGTGCTGTCTTGCTGTAGCTGCTATAGGGAGAGTGTTAGGTGTTATATTCGTCTTCAAGAACCCCAATGGTCCTTCTTAGGGCCACATCTGACCGTGTGCAGTACTGTTGAGGCTGCTTTTAGCAGTGTTGCACAATTTTCTTTTTTTTTTGTTTATCAGGCGTGCAGACCATAGTGACCTCAGTCTGCAGTCATTTTACTCAATATAGGGGCAGTACTGGTGAGGCAGGGACAGTGGTACAGGGAAAGAGGTATACTGGCTATATAGGCAGTGGGCTTTTTCAAAAAAATTGGGGAAGAATACTATATTTGGGCTGCCTGTGACTGTCTTCAGTTTACTGCGTGTCTGCTGGGGGTAGTAGTTGCTAATTAATACCCAGCTAAGTGTTACAGCAGGCTTGCACATAATTGTTTCCTGGCTCTGCTGTGCCCGTTACATGACCGCCGTCATCCCGCCAGAGGGAAACAGTATACATAATATACGCTGCATATGGTGTCTGCTGGGGGTAGTAGTTGCTAATTAATACCCAGCTAAGCGTTACAGCAGGCTTGTGCATAATCGTTTCCTGGCTCTGCTGCGCCCATTACATGACCGCCGTCATCCCGCCACAGGGAAACAGTACACATTATATCCGCTGCATGCGGTGTCTCTGGTTTTTCACCTCACCATTTTAAAAAATTGAGGCAAAATACTTAAGGCCTACCACTGGGCTTTGTCCATTTCACTGGTTCTGCGCTGTGAATTGCAGCAGCTCAGTCATACACACCTAGGTCTCAGTATGCGTATAAGGCTTGCGTATAAGTATTTCCTGGCTCTGCTGCGCCCGTTATATGACCGCCGTCATACCGCCACGGGGAAACAGTACACATTATATCCGCTGCATGCGGTGTCTCTGGTTTTTCACCTCACCATTTTAAAAAATTGAGGCAAAATACTTAAGGTCTACCACTGGGCTTTGTCCACTTCACTGGTTCTGCGCTATGAATTGCAGCAGCTCAGTCATACGCACCTAGGTCTCACTACAGACTTGCGCATAAGTGTTTCCTGGCTCTGCTGTGCGTTCCGTAACATCATTGTCGTCATCCCGCCACAGGGAAACAGTACACTTTATATCCGCTGCATGCGGTGTCTCTGGTTTTTCACCTCACCATTTTAAAAAATTGAGGCAAAATACTTAAGGCCTACCACTGGGCTTTGTCCACTTCACTGGTTCTGCGCTGTGAATTGCAGGAGCTCAGTCATACGCACCTAGGTCTCACTACAGGCTTGCGCATAAGTTTTTCCTGGCTCTGCTGCGCCCGTTACATGACTGCCGTCATCCCGCCACAGGGAAACAGCACACATTATATCCGCTGCATGCGGTGTCTTCGGTTTTCACCTCACCATTTAAAAAAATTGAGGCAAAATACTTAAGGCCTACCACTGGGCTTTGTCCACTTCACTGGTCCTGCGCTGTGAACTGCAGCAGCTCAGTCATACACATCTAGGTCTCACTACAGGCTTGCGCATAATTGTTTCCTGGCTCTGCTGTGCGTTCCGTAAGCGAAGTCAGCCTCCAACCACAGGCCAATAAGCGGCACATTTAATTACAGCGTTCTGTTTCTGCTCTACTCGTAATATACCATGCTGAGGGGTAGGGGTAGGCCTAGAGGACGTGGACATGGACGCGGGCGAGGACGCGGAGGCCCAAGTGAGGGTGTGGGCACAGGCCGAGCTCCTGGTCCAGGTGTATCGCAGCCGACTGCTGCGGGATTAGGAGAGAGGCAAGTTTCTGGGGTCCCCAGATTCATCTCACAATTAATGGGTCCACGTGGTAGACCTTTATTAGAAACTGAGCGGTGTGAGCAGGTCCTGTCGTGAATGGCAGAAAGTGCATCCAGCAATCTATCGACCACCCAGTCTTCTACGCCGTCCACAGCTGCAAATCTGAATCCTCTGGCTGCTGCTCCTCCTTCCTCCCAGCCTCCTCACTCCATGAAAATGACACATTCCGAGGAGCAGGCAGACTCCCAGGAACTGTTCTCGGGCCCCTGCCCAGATTGGGCAGCAATGGTTCCTCTCCCACCGGAGGAGTTTGTCGTGACTGATGCCCAACCTTTGGAAAGTTCCCGGGGTCTGGGGGATGAGGCTGGGGACTTCCGGCAACTGTCTCAAGAGCTTTCAGTGGGTGAGGAGGACGATGACGATGAGATACAGTTGTCTATCAGTGAGGTAGTAGTAAGGGCAGTAAGTCCGAGGGAGGAGCGCACAGAGGATTCGGAGGAAGAGCCGCTGGACGATAAGGTGACTGACCCCCACCTGGTGTGATAAGCCAACTGAGGACTTGTCTTCAGAGGGGGAGGCAATTGCAGCCGCAGGACAGGTTGGAAGAGGCAGTGGGGTGGCCAGGGGTAGAGGCAGGGCCAGACCGAATAATCCACCAACTGTTTCCCAAAGCGCCCCCTCGCGCCATGCCACCCTGCAGAGGCCGAGGTGCTCAAAGGTCTGGCAGTTTTTCACTGAGGGTGCAGACGACCGACGAACTGTGGTGCGCAAGGTTTGTCGCGCCAAGATCAGCCGGGGAGCCACCACCACCAGCCTCACTACCACCAGCATGCGCAGGCATATGATGGCCAAGCAGCCCACAAGGTGGGACGAAGGCCGTTCACCACCTCCGTTTTGCACCACTGCCTCTCCCCCTGTGCCCCAACCTGCCACTGAGATCCAACCCCCCTCTCAGGACACAGGCACGACCTTCTCCCGGCCTGCATCCACACGCTCACCTCCGCTGTCCTCGGCCCCATCCAGCAATGTCTCTCAGCGCAGCATCCAGCCGTCGCTAGCGCAACAGTTTGATCGCAAGCGCAAGTATGCCTCCACGCACCCGCACGCTCAAGCGTTAAACGTGCACATAGCCAAATTGATCAGCCTGGAGATGCTGCCGTATAGGCTTGCGGAAACGGAGGCTTTCAAAAACATGATGGCGGTGGCGGCCCCGCGCTACTCGGTTCCCAGTCGCCACTACTTTTCCCGATGTGCCGTCCCAGCCCTGCACGACCACGTCTCCCGCAACATTGTATGCGCCCTCATCAACGCGGTTACTGCCAAGGTCCACTTAACAACGGACACGTGGACAAGCACAGGCTGGCAGGGCCACTATATCTCCCTGATGGCACATTGGGTGAATTTAGTGGAGGCTGGGACCGAGACAGAGCCTGGGACCGCTCACGTCCTACCCACCCCCAGAATTGCGGGCCCCAGCTCGGTGGTGGTATCTGCGGCGGTGTATGCTTCCTCCACTAAACCACCCTCCTCCTCCTCCTACGCAACCTCTGTCTCGCAATCAAGATGTGTCAGCAGCAGCACGTCGCCAGCAGTCGGTGCCGTGCGGCGTGGCAGCACAGCGGTGGGCAAGCGTCAGCAGGCCGTGCTGAAACTACTCAGCTTAGGAGAGAAGAGGCACACGGCCCACACTGGGGCATGCAGTGTGGGCCGAAGCCCACCTGCATTTAATCTGACGTTACCTGTGCTGGGCAATGCAATGGGATTTATTTATGTAACGCCGGTGTGTTCCAGGGAGCCACCCATGCTTTGGGTCCACACGGACTTCACATTAGGGATTTGTACCTGCCTGTGTCTATGTATTAAAACCCCGGTCAGACTGGAGCATGCAGTGTGGGCCGAAGCCCACCTGCATTTAATCTGACATTACCTCAGCTGTGCTGGGCAATGAAATGGTATTATTTTATGTAACGGCGGTGCCTTCCTGGGACCCACCCATGCTGTCGGTACACACGGAGTTGTACCTGCCTGTGTCTACTTATAAAGAACCCTAGTCTGACTGGGGCATGCAGTGTGGGCCAAAGCCCATCTGTATTTAATCTGACATTAGCTCTACTATCCGGGGAACTGCATTGGGACAAACTACAGGAGCAATACAGCGCTAATGAGACGTGCACAGCTTCGCTAGCATTGGAGCCTGCTGTAGGCACGCGATTGCTGAGGGTTTGTGCAGAGGCCTATGTCCTGGGTGCAGTGAAAGTCCGCTTCCAGCCTAGGATTGCTAAATCTGTTGGCCGAAGCTTATGCCGTGGGCGCGGTGCAAGTCTGCCATGTTTGGCTGCTCAGATCAATTTTTTGTTCATGTCTTGGGTTTCCTAGGACCCACCTATGCTGTTGGTGCAAACTTAGTTCCCATTGCGGTGTTTGACCTGTCTGGCACAAAGGCACTGACTGACTTGGGTAGGGGGCAGAGCGCTGACGGCTTTCCCCTTGCAGTGTGGATTGAGCTATGCGACACCTTCACAGAATGAATACTGTGCGGCACATGGATTCCCCATTGCTATGCCCACGTTTGCAGCTCCTGACGGAGGTGGCACAGGATTGGATTTCTCATTGCTTCTGTACAGCATTGTGGGCTATTGCCCCGCCCCTTTTAAAGAGGGTCGCTGCCTGGCCCTGCCAACCCTCTGCAGTGTGTGCCTGCAGTTCCTCCTCATGGCAGACGCACTTATAAATAGACATGAGGGTGGTGTGGCTATAAGGCCAGCGTGTGGCATGAGGGCAGCTGAAGGCTGCGCAGGAACACTTTGGTGTGCGCTGTGGACACTGGGTCGTGCGGGGGGGGGGGGGGGGTTGGGCAGCATGTAACCCAGGAGAAGTGGCAGCGGAGTGTCATGCAGGCAGTGATTGTGCTTTGTTGGAGGTAGTGTGGTGCTTAGCTAAGGTATGCCTTGCTAATGTGGGTTTTTCAGAAGTAAAAATTGTTGGGGGGGGGGGGCACTCTTGCCGCTATTGTGGCTTAATAGTCGGACCTGGGAACTTGAGATGCAGCCCAACATGTAGCTCCTCGCCTGCCCTATCCGTTTCTGTGTCGTTCCCATCACTCTCTTGAATTTCACAGATTTTCACAAATGAAAACCTTAGCTAGCATCGGCGATATACAAAAATGCTCGGGTCGCCCATTGACTTCAATGGGGTTCGTTACTCGAAACGAACCCTCGAGCATCGCGGAAAGTTCGACTTGAGCAACGAGCACCTGAGCATTTTGGTGCTCGCTCATCTCTAATAATTATCTATCTACTTATCTCATATCTATCTATCTATCTATCTATCTATCTATCTATCTATCTATCTATCTATCTATCTATCTATCTATCCATCTATCTTTTGTATTTGCTATAAAGTCCATTCTCTTCTAATGATGACCTACTTTCTACAATACTTATAACATCTACCAGGTGAGTTCATCCACTTTCCTTGATAACGTTAGCATATTACTTTCCTTGATATGCCTAACTACTCATATAAATGTCTTATTGCCCACACATTATGGAAATATTTTACCCAGACATAGTTATGATATTCCAGATCAGCAAGTCACAAGTTGACCTTAAACTAAACTCTAAGCCATAAGTTTAATATGTATATAAACTTTAACCATTCTAATGCCCAGCAATGTTACTAGAAGAGCGTAGACCTGTAGTGCCTGTGAGGGACAGAATATAACTATGTATGAATGAGTCCAGGCATTGAGTGAGCATGTGCAGACACTACTTGCTCTTATACTTAAGGGAAGGTTGAATCTCTGCCTCCAGTAGCACATGAAAACAGCTATCTGCAGCTGCACAGATAAGCACTTCACATCTGAGCTTCAGACAAAGCTAAAAATAATTTGGACTTGGTAGACACAGTGAAGCTCAGCAGACCCCAGCAAATATCTTGATCCAAGTATGAACTATCTACCATTTCGAAAGGGCATCACCTGCCCACCTGAAGATGCTAACTGTACCAATATACTAGAGTCTATGAGCACCTGGAATGATTCTGAATTCAGTTCTTACAAACTTGTGGAACTGCCACCAATAGTGACCACAGTAAGTTTTGCATTACTTAATAACTTTCTGTCTTTTTGCTTTTGAGAATCTTATTTAAATATTTTGGATTGTAATGTTTTATTTCGAATGAAGAATAAATACAATTGCTACATTGTTGTACATTTAAATGCTTCACAGTGATCAGCTAAATAGAAACAAAATATATGCTGTATGAACGTGACATTTCTGTTGGTATAAATTGTAGTGGATCTCTACTTATTTATCTGAATTTCAATAATGAAGTAATAAACCTGCAGACTGTATATATTCTTATGGAAGTAATGTGGATCATTGTATTGAAAGTCTAAGGTTTTGTAGCTGTAAATGTGATTTGCTTTGAGCTGAAATGTGTAGATTGAAACCCGTAAGTATAATATGTGCTAAGTGGTCAATGCTGCAAATCCAAAGGGAGAGGGGATGAAGGTCACTGATACACTGGAGCATCCTGGACTGGATCGTTAGCTTCCTATACATTATCTGGGCCTGGAGTAATTTAAGAGATTTGGGTTGGCTGGTGTAGTAATGGCAGCATATTCTGTAAGCCATGTAATATCTATTAGTCACCAGAGTCCTTGTGCATCTTTTATGGCTGCTAACAGTTGTTGGAGACTAGTCACACCTGGATATTGTTACTTTTAGATTATGTTCACACAATGAAATTCTCACATGGATTTCGGCACGTATTCCGTTTTAAGGGTGCTTTTAGCTGGAACGATTCTCATTCGTTGTTCAGTCGTCGGCTCTCGTTTAAACTGAACCATTATCGTTCAGTTTCACGTGTTTGAACTCTTTTCTGAACCATAATTGTTCAGTCTAAACAGGCGTAAGAGTAGAACTTTTCAGGATTTAGCAATTGTCAACTGAGTTGCAAATATAGTCTGGCTAGATAAACTTTTTGAATACGAATGACATTAGTGGCAAAAAAGACTAATGAAAGGAATTTTAAAAAATGACTAATCATTCAGTCTAAACGCAAGCTAATGATTGAATGATGATCGAGAATGTGCGCTTCTCATTCATCGTTCAATTTCTTTTGGACTAAAAATCACCGTTGGCTCATTCACTTATCATTCTGTTATAATATTTCTCATACTATGTATCACATAGAAATGTGAACACTGAACAATTCTTGTTGAATGAATCTATGATGAATCTGCCTGTCTATGCAGGCTGCACGAGCGCGAATGAGATGGTGATGATGTCACCAGCTCATTCGCTCATGCAAACAAGAATTGTGCAGTGTAAAAGTACCCTTAAATTGTATGAAAAACACTTGTATTCCACCTCTCATTGTTTTCAATGGAAAATCCACGTTGTAGTAGACATGATCACTTATTGACACTTTTCGCATAATAACATTAATAGCCACTTGCAGATTAGCCCCATTGAATAAGGCTTATATGCATGTGGACCTGTAGTATGGCAAACTAAAATCCACTGCTCCAATCCAAGAGCTAGCCCTGAATTTTAGCCATGTGTTTTACTGCAAAGACACTGAAGTTTTTTCTGCAAGAAAAGCCACTGTTTTAACATAGCCGTTATTTTATATGGGCAGTAGGTACTTTTAATGGAATTGTGTGTTGAAAAGATCAATTCAAGGGATAACAATTGCTTTGGTGGACACTAGAGATGAGAGAGCATACTCGCTCAGGACAATTGCTCGAGTGAGCATTGTCCTTAGCGAGTATCTGCCAGCTCGGAAGAAAAGGTTCGGGTGCCGGCGCAGGTGAGCGGTGAGCTGCGGGAGTGAGCAGGGGGGAGCAGGGGGGAGCGGGGGGGAGAGAGGGAGAGAGAGATCTCCCGTCCGTTCCCCCCTGCTCTCCCCCGCCGCTCCCCGCCAGCACCCAAACCTTTTCTTCCGAGCGGGCAGGTACTACCTAAGCACAATGCTCGCTCAAGCAATTGTCCTTAGCGAGTATGCTCGCTCATCTCAAGTGGACACATTTTAAGGAACATTTCACATGGGACAGAATGTTCTGCAACAGTGTTGGAGAACATGCTGAACCTGAATTCTGCACCAAAATCTGCCGATTTTGTTGCAGAATTGCCATCAGGAGTGCGCTCTTTTCAATTCTACACGAAAATCTGCACATTATTAGCAGTGCAGATTTAGGAGCTGAATATTCCGCAGGACGACATATTCCGCAATACTGTGAATATTCTGTGCTGTGTGAAATGTCCCTTGGGCAGCGTATTTTGACTGCATGATATTCATTAAGAATCATGCAGTTCTCGTTCAGTGTTTCACATTCCTATGTACAACACTGAACAATATCAGTGTGTAAACTGTACCATAAGTACATAAGCCAGCGCTGGTTTTTATGCCGTCGTTCAGTTGCCGGCTGCGTTTAAACTAAACGATTATTGTTCAGTTTCACTTGTTTGAACAGTTTTCTATTAATAATCGTTCAGTCTAAACGGGCTTAAGAGTAGAACTTTTTCAGCATTTATCAACTGAGTTGCAAATATAGTGTGGCTAGATAAACAAATGATGTTAGTGAGCAAAAAATGACTAATGGAAGGAATTGAGAGCTTTGACTGACTCATCCAGTTGTATTGTATACATTGTTTTATCAAAAGATCAGTTAAGGCCCATTTACACGTAACAATTAACGCTCAAAACTCGTTCAAACGACCGAATTTGAGCGATAATCTTTACATGTAAACACAGGCATTGCGCACTTTTCGTTTGAATGATGATTTTAAGGTGAACTTAAAATCCATCGCTCAGCTACTGGAGATAAAGCAGTTTGCATTTATCTCCAGTAAGACTGCAGGCAGTGTTCTCCATGGGGAGCCAGCAGATTACATTCTATTCTGCTGTCAGCCCCATGGAGAACAATGGAGCTGCTGTACAGCTGGGCATGTGACTGTAGACAGCTCCTGGAGGCCAATTTACATGCAAATCAAGGCCCATTTAGACACAATGTTTATCGCTCAAAATTCGCTCATCTTTCATCTTTTAAGTGATAATCATTGTGTCTAAACATGCGGCCATCATGCACTTTTCGCTGATCGTTGACTTTTAGCTTGCTAAATGTCAGTGATCAGCCTTATCAGGGCTGCCTGCTAAGTTCTCAGCGGGATACAGCTGATACTATTATTTCAGCTGGTATCCCGCTTGGAGAACAAATCACAAGTATGCAGAAGACAAGCGGTCCAGCTTCTCTTCTGCATACCTCGCTCGTAGCACTCAGCCGTATACCAGCTGTGTGCTCCGAGAAGAAAATAGCTATATACAGAAGACAAGTGGCCCCGCTTGTCTTCTCCATACCACGCAGCTCGGAGCGTTTAGCTGTATACCAACTGAGCGCTCTGAGAAGAAAACAGCTATATACAGAAAGAAGTGGCCCCACTCGTCTACTGTATACCTTACTCGGAGCGCTCAGCATGAATTATCTACAGTATGATCACCTTTAGATCTTTTTCTTCTGTTTTACTTTACTATTACTGTTTCATTGAGGTGCTCACATTCATAAATCTAAATTCTGTCTCATCTACATCTACTGTAAACTATTGTTTCCTTTTCAGGATGGAGAATGATTATTCATATACTTGTGCCTCTCAACAGCATAACCACTGGGCATGCGTGATTGTTTCCTTACCCACGAACAATAGCAATGAGGTTTAGTCAGTATAAAGCTGGCCATACACTTAAGATAATGATTGGCCAAAATGCGGCTGATCACTTGTCCATAGGATTGTTTGTATGAACAATCCCTACAGCAACACTATAGATAATAATCAGCAATAATCACCTATATTTATTTGACACATGCATGTTATGCAGCACTTTCCATCACTTGCTGTTGGGTTCTGTTCCCCCTTACAATTTATATTCAATTATCTGTATGTTTTTGGAATGTAGGAGCAAACCAGAGTAGCTGAAGGAAACCCACGCAAACATGGGGAGAACATACAGTGGATATAAAAAGTCTACACACCTCTGTTATAATGCCAGGTTTTTGTCATGTTACAAAATCCAACAAAAATGAATCTTTTCAGATTTATTTCCACCTTCAATGTGACCCGTTATCTGTACAATTCAAATTAAAAGCAAAGAAATCTTTTAGGGTGGAAAAGAAATAACAAACTGTGTAATAATAAAAGTGTATGCACCCCCTTATATTCGGTGATGTCGTTGTGTTCAGAATTATCCAATCATATGTAGACTCATGATAAATAATAGCCAGTACTCTGCTAACATTATTTACAGGGATTCTAATTTCCCCCATATAAAGTTCAGCTCTTCTAGGAGGATTTTCCTGACATTTACTTAGTTGGTCCATAAAGAACTTGCAGCACAATAAAGGGCTCTGATTGTTGGAAGGTGTCAGTCAGGAGAGGGGGAGAAAAACATCTCCAAGGCATTACATATATCATGGGGCACAGTGAAGACGTCAGCAAGAAGGGGATTAAATTTGGCACAACAGTGACATTACCGAGAACTGGAGGTCCCTCACAAATTCATGAAAAGACCAGAAGAAAATTGATCCAGGAGGCTCCAAGAGGCTGACAGGAACAAGGCAAGATGGAAGCCTTGTCTAACAAAGAAAAACATCCAAGCTGGCTATGTTTTGCTAAAAGCTACATCAAGTCTGCCAGAAGTCTGTGGGAGAACATGTTATGGTCTGATGAGACTGTGGGGGGACTTTTTGGCCATAGTTTCAATGAGGTATGTTTGGCACAAAGCCAACATTGAGCATCACCAGAAGACCACCATACCCGCAGTGAAGATGGTGGAGTCAGCATTATTCTTTGGGGCTGTTTTTCTGCTGCTGGAAGTGGGGCTTTAGTCAAGGTGGAGGGAATTATGAATAGTTCCAAATATCAGTCCATTTTGGTACAAAATGTCCCCGAAAATGTGACAGATTAGGAGTGCTTTTGAAAGGAAGAGTGAGCAAAGATTGCCGAGTCAAGATGTGCCATGCTGATAGACACCTACCCAAAAAAACTGAATACTGTGATAAAGTCAAAGGGTGCATCAACAAAGTATTAGTTTAAGTCTCCTTCACATGGGCATATTTGCGTTTACTATACACAGAGAATGGCACCCATGGATTTCAATGGCTTAGTTCACATGCGCATACTTTTCCTTCACATTTTGGTCAACCACAGCATACTCTATTTTCCTGCGCATTTGCACACCAAAAGAGATACATGAAACACTGAGTAATTGCACAGGAAAAAGAGCACATCTGGAACTCATTAGAGTTGTTAGCCATTTAAATTGGTGCTCCTGTTTGCCACATGTGAATAAACATGCCTTGTGCATGAAAAAAGAACATGAAAACACGCCGATGCACACGCGAAAAGCATCATTCATTCTACAATTATGCAGCACACAGGCACGTGCAAATGCACCTGCACTTGTGTAAAGGGGGCCTTAGGGTGTGTATATTGATGCAACCACCTTTTTAAGTTTTTTTTTTATTATCCTAAAACATTTCAGTTGGTTTTTCAGTGGAATTGTACAGGTTTCAGATAGTGACCACGTTTCTCTATGTAATTATGACCTGGACTGTTTTGAACTGTCAAAGTATTAAGTACTTTAGATATAATTTTGTACAATTTTTGTTGTTTAAGAATTAATATTGGAAAAGACAGATACCATGTGACAGTTCTTCACTGCCGGAGCCAAAATGTAACAGTAAGTCAAAGTAAATTAACTTAATGCAGAGCTCAAAGAGTTGTCTGCAAATTGAATGGCAGACTGAAATTTGCTTTATCATATTATATCCACCTGGAACTTCACCAAGTAATTGAAAACTCTCTTTGTGGTTGAGCTGTCTACAATAGATAATGACTATGTCACACCTCAGCCCTGCTTGCAGTTCTTGCCTTCCTGACAACACATGATAAGTAGAGTTGAGCGAACGTAATCTGCCGAGCTTGATGCTCGTTCGAGTATTAGCGTACTCGATGGTGCTCATTACTCGAATGAGCATCACGCTGTGTTCGACCCCACCCCAGTTTTTGGCTCCTCCACGCTGTGACGTGCCTGTTTTGGCCCCTCCCTGCCGCAATGCAGCGCGTGCGTCAATGACAAATTTTTTGGCAGGCAGAGAGAGAGAGAGATTCCCATTGTAGTGGGTTCGTTACTCGAGTAGAGCTCTCGAATTTTACGAAAAGCACAACTCGAATAACGTGGACCCGAGCATTTGGGTGCTTGCTTATCTCTAATGATAAGCCTATTGGGACTGCAGTAGCACCCACAGTCTCAGCTGGAAGCTTATCTCTGTAAGGCAAATGATATGAAAAACCATTTCCTGTCACATCTTGTGGTCAATATATGATGATAGCCAAAAGAGTTGATTGCTGGCTATATAGACTGATTCCCAAGTCTCCATTAGGGATGATATTAACTAGATCTGTAGACTTTTGAATAACTCTATATATTGGGAAGGACAATAGGTGGATTGTAAAACAGCAAGGTGTAAAAATAACCAGAAAACATACAACATTGCCATAGCTAGTGGTGTGTAGTGCGCCATATTCCATCCCATGTGAAAGGTTTCATACTGTATAATAATAAATTAATTGGCACAGAATTATGGACTTAGAAATGGAAAAGTGGAAATTAACTGTAATTGTGGAGCTCTTAGTTGGACCAATGCTGAGGTTTACTGTGATCCCTCATGCCATCTATGTATGCCCCAAGTTATAGTACATTTATTAAAGTCCAGTATTAGTTATGAGTACAGATCATGAAATCCATTCCCAGGTTCGAGAGTCAAAGTTTGTAGAGTGCCAATGCAAGAAAAGAGAATTACCGTACTTCAGAAAGCATTTGGCTTTGAGAAACAAAAGTCTACTTTTACAAAATCTGAACTATTTCATTTCCCACGTGTCTTTCAAACACTGTTAATTTCAATAAATGTACCATGGCACTGATGCTTTTTAATGAAATCAGTGAGAATATGTCCTTTTTAGCTAGTTAAAATGATGCTTGTGAAGTTTTATTGGTTAGATATGGACTCCTATGACCGGTGAGATTAAAATCTGAGCTCCTCCTAGTTGCTCCCTTTTAATGTCATGCTTCCCTTGCTAACATCATTTAGTTTAACTAGGAGTAGTTACCATAATCAAGTCACATGCAAATGACATCAATGAACTTTTCAACTCTAAAGCAGACATAAGTAGACATTAGAGCATTTTTCCTTTCTGTAGGTGTCTCACTCACCTTCTGGGTATCTCCTAAAGGAGAAATGATACCCTTTCCGACCCACATCATAGGCCTCAGCTGTCTGTGTATGTCTTCTGGATTTGGGTTTTCAATTTTCAGTCATTTTTATAAAGACTTGTATAAAGAGTCTGATATTGATTTGCAGGAATGCTGCCATCCAATAGGTGGCGCTGCAGAGGTATTGCTTTATCTTCCTTATTTCCTTAAGATTGCCAGCCCCTGTTTAAATTTTCAAGTGCCCTCTAAGAACAATATTGAAAATGTCGCTTTCAAAGAAAGGAGATAACCCCATCCACAAATGTATACTTATTTGGTCTCTGAGAACCTGTACTGGAAATTACTCTCTACACATGCATAAAAGAAGTATTTCCTTTACAGAGTGTGGGACATCACATTACAACCACTGCTTAGTACCCAGACAGGCATCTGTGCTGGAGGCGCTATCTGCATGAAGGCCTGCAAATGGAAGAGGCCAGATAAGTGTGTGTGTGGGTGGGGGGTTGATGGTGGGAGGTAAGTGCCTTCCTTCAAAAGCAGCATTTTCAAAAATTTTCTAGGAGGAAGTCGTGTGCCACCAATGGTAGCAGAACATGCAACTGTTATTGGGCCTGTGGGGCAGGGGGGCTGGGGCTAAATGGTTCTACCCACTGCCCTACTGCTGACTTGTATCCCATCCCACTATCCCACCTACCCTTCAGGTGCAGCAATACTCTACCTGCTTATATAGAAATATGCATTGAATTGAAGAAACCACTTACTTATTCATTATGAATAACATACCATACAAATTTAACCCCTTAGTGACGGAGCTTTTTTGCTTTTTTCCATTTTTGTTTTTTCCTACTCCCTTTTAAAAAATCGTAGCTCCTTAATTTATCCATCGACGTCGCTGTATGTGGGCTTGTTTTTTGCGGGATGAGTTGTATTTTTCAATGGCACTATTTATTTACCATATAATGTACTGAAAAACTTTTAAAAAATTCTTAGCGGAGAGAAATGGAAAAAAAACGACATTCCACCATCTTTCGGTGCATCCTGTTTCTACAGCACACAAATTGCAACAAAAACGACCTGATATTTTTATTCTATGGGTCAGTACGATTGCTACGATACCAAACTTGTATAGTATTTTTTTTGCTGTAGTACTTTTATTTATTTTTTTAAGATATTTAATTTGTTTCAATTAGTTTCTGCGGTCATTTTGTGCGCGCAATACCTTTTAAATTTTTCGTCGATGTAGTTGAGCAAGGGCTCATTTTTTGCGGGATGTCCTGAAGTTTCCGATAGTATCAATTTGGAATACATACGACATTCTGATCACTTTTTATTGCGTTTTTTCTGGGAGACAGGGTAACTAAAAAAAGTGTATTCCTGGCGTTCTTTATTTTTTTTTTAGACGACGTTCAACGTGCGGGAAAAATAATGCACTACTTTGATAGATCGGACTTTTACGGACGCGACGGTACCAAATACATATTTTTATTTTATTTTAGTAATTGATATGGCAAAAGGGGGGTGATTTAAACTTTTATAACTTTTTTATTTTTTTACAATTTAAAAAACTTTATTGATCTTTTTTCTTACTTTACTTTGAAGTCCCCCTGGGGGACTTTAACATGCGATGCTTTGATCACTCCTGCAGTATGACATAATGCTATAGCATTACGTCATACTGCTTTTTTACAGGCAGTCTATCAAGCCACCCTGTGTGGATGGCTTGATAGGCAGTCTGCTAAGGCAGCCCTGGGGCCATTCAATAGGCCCCCGGCTGCCATGACACCTGCACGGCTCCCCCGATCTCACGGCGGGGGGGCCGTGCGGGACCCCCAAACAGCGTTCGTTGGATTTAAAGGGTTAATAGCCACGATCGGCCGAACGGCCGAGCGCGGCTATTACCCGCGGGTGTCAGCTGTAATAAACAGCTGACGCCCGCGCTGTATGGAGGGAGATAGCGGCGCTACCTCCCTCCATATACGTCCTGCAACAGCAGGACGTAGTTTTACGATAGCGCCGTCACTAAAGGGTTAATCCTACCCGCAAGCCCTGTCTCTACCTGCTTGATCCTCTGTGCTAAGTTCTAGGGTGACAACTGGGCGGCGGTCCCTACACTTACTAGGGAAGTGGGGCACGGGAACCGAATACAGACAACACTGGAACAAACGAACACAGAGGGGAGTCAGATAGTCCAAGTTGGCAATAGGAAGGTACGCGATACAAAAGGGGCAGGTGGGGGCGAAGTCTGGGTCAAGCAAATAGTTAAAACTGTGAGGCAGGCAATTCCAAAAACGCAAGTGCAGCAGAGACCTAACTAACACTGGCACCAGCAGAAAGACACAGAGGTGTTTAAATGCTGTCAGAGCTCCCGCCCCAGCAGCTGTTTGGGGCGGGGAGCTTGATAGCAACAGAATAGACTGACTGAGGCGCTGAGGAACCCGCCCCCAGCCCTGCAGGACAGGTGAAGGCCAGGGATGCATGCCTGGTCGTCATGGCAAGAAGGATGCGGCATGGGGCGACACCCGCCACGTCCCTAGCAACCCGTCGACGAGTTAGAACGCGTCGGCTGGGAGAGGTTACCAGGACCAGAGCTCCCCTGCGCCGCACAGCAGCAGCCTGGTTAAGAGGGCCGGCGGAGCGGGCACAGAGGCCCCATGAGCCGCTGGTCCTGACTGGAAGTGTATTATTGCTACTGTCCAAATCTTTAAGGAGGGTGCACTAGAACTTTGAGGGGCCACAAAGAGGGCTCTATTACTTTGTGGAGATTACAGAGGGGGTGTTAATACTTTATAAGGCCACAGAAGGGGCATTATTGCTTTGTGAGGCCACAAAAGCGAGCACTATTACTTTGAGAGGCCACAGAGGGTACTAAGAGGGAAACTAATGTGCAGAGACAAGTCCTGACTGGAAGAAGTCTGGACCCAGATAGAGAAAAAAAATGAATACCGGATTATTGTCGCGGATAACGCAATGAATTATCGCCCATGGACAGGCAGCCTTAGGCAATCATGTCTAAAAGATTCTGTCCCTGTTATGTGCTGAATGAGAAAATTATCTGAATTCTCCAAAGACATTTGAGGTTTCACCTGAGGACAGATTTTTGGAAGCATTGGGGGAATGAGGTATGTGGGGAATTTATGACGTAGTAGAGCGCATAGGGTGAAGTTCATGAACCCAAGCTGAGATTGTTTGAAGTGACGTATTCCTACCAGGGTTTCCAAATGCTTAAAAATTTATGTCTTGTACCATTTTCCCAGTTTGCAATCTCTTTAAAGTGGCACAGTTATGAAACCCTCTATGCCCATTGGGGCAGAAAAGGTGCCTCAGATCTGCGTCACATAAGCGGGATTAGGAGTTTAGCAGCAGTTATTAGGAAAGTTGGTAAGTTTTTGTTAAAGGGGTACAAATAGGTAGAGGGTTTCAACAGGAGGATATTTACTGGGGATAACTTTGTGAGTTCAGCAATTTGTGACCAGTAAGGTGTAATCATAGGGCATTCCCACCAGATGTGTAGCAGAGAGCCACTATTAAGGCCACAACGCCAAGAGTTTAATTTAGCTAGGCTAGCAGGCATCTTATACCATCTCATAAGAAGTTTATAGGAGTTTTCCTGGATTCTAACACATCTACTAAATCCATGGGAGTTGGTAAGTATTTTGACGGTGTCTTCTCTGGAGAAGGTGGTCTTCAAGTCTCTCTCTCATTCCCCAGTACCATGGTTCATTGGGAGCAGAATTTAGTAACAAGACTTTATAAAGTCTCAATGTCAGTTTATTTGAGTGGGATGGGAGGGACAAGTATGTTTCAAACCAAAGTGGGTCTTTAAGTTTGTCGCTATACTGTGTTTGAAGTTTGTTTGTGGATTGAAAAATATCCAGCTTCTCCAGAAAAGTGAGTGGGTGTTTTTGTATGAAAGTCTCCACTTGGTTAGGGGTGTCTAGTTTTATATCTTTAATAGAGATGAGCGAACACCAAAATGTTCGGGTGTTCGTTATTCGGAACGAACTTCCCGCGATGTTCGAGGGTTCGTTTCGAACAACGAACCCCATTGAAGTCAATGGGCGACCAGAGCATTTTTGTATTTCGCCGATGCTCGCTAAGGTTTTCATGTGTGAAAATCTGGGAAATTCAAGAAAGTGATGGGAATGACACAGAAACGGATAGGGCAGGCGAGGGGCTACATGTTGGGCTGCATCTCAAGTTCACAGGTCCCACTATTAAGCCACAATACCGGCAAGAGTGGGCCCCCCCCCCTCCCAACAACTTTTACTTCTGAAAAGCCCTCATTAGCATGGCATACCTTTGCTAAGCACCACACTAGCTACAACAAAGCACAATCACTGCCTGCATGACACTCCGCTGCCACTTCTCCTGGGTTACATGCTGACCAACCGCCCCCCCTCCCCCCCCACAGCGCACACCAAAGTGTCCCTGCGCAGCCTTCAGCTGCCCTCATGCCACGCCACACTCATGTCTATTTAGAAGTGCGTCTGCCATGAGGAGGAACCGCAGGCACACACTGCAGAGGGTTGGCACGGCTAGGCAGCGACCCTCTTTAAAAGGGGCGGGGCGATAGCCCACAATGCTGTACAGAAGCAATGAGAAATAGAATCCTGTGCCACCGCCATCAGGAGCTGCACACGTAGGCATAGCAATGGGGAACCTATGTGCCACACACTATTCATTCTGTCAAGGTGTCTGCATGCCCCAGTCAGACCGCGTTTTTTAATTCATAGACACAGGCAGGTACAACTCCCTATTGTGAAGTCCCTGTGGACCGACAGCATGGGTGGCTCCCTGGAACCCACCGGCGGTACATAAAAATATCCCATTGCATTGCCCAACACAGCTGAGGTAGTAATGTCGTGCGTAATACAGGTGGGCTTCGGCCCACACTGCATGCCCCAGTCAGACTGGGGTTCTTTAGAAGTGTACAGATGTATTAAAAACTCCGTGTGCACCTACAGCATGGGTGGCTCCCTGGAACCCACCGGCGGTACATAGAAATATCCCATTGCATTGCCCAACACAGCTGAGGTAGTAATGTCGTGCGTAATACAGGTGGGCTTCGGCCCACACTGCATGCCCCAGTCTGACTGGGGTTCTTTACAAGTGGACACATGTAGGTTACACTCCCTGTGGACCCACTGCCTGGGTGGGTGCCAGGAAGCCACCGGCGGTACATAGAAATATCCCATTGCATTGCCCAACACAGCTGAGGTAGTAATGTCGTGCGTAATACAGGTGGGCTTCGGCCCACACTGCATGCCCCAGTCTGACTGGGGTTCTTTACAAGTGGACACATGTAGGTTACACTCCCTGTGGACCCACTGCCTGGGTGGGTGCCAGGAAGCCACCGGCGGTACATAGAAATATCCCATTGCATTGCCCAACACAGCTGAGGTAGTAATGTCGTGCGTAATACAGGTGGGCTTTGGCCCACACTGCATGCCCCAGTCTGACTGGGGTTCTTTACAAGTGGACACATGTAGGTTACACTCCCTGTGCACCTACAGCATGGGTGGCTCCCTGGAACCCACCGGCGGTACATAGAAATATCCCATTGCATTGCCCAACACAGCTGAGGTAGTAATGTCGTGCGTAATAGAGGTGGGCTTCGGCCCACACTGCATGCCCCAGTCAGACTGGGGTTCTTTACAAGTGGACACATGTAGGTTACACTCCCTGTGGACCCACTGCCTGGGTGGGTGCCAGGAAGCCACCGGCGGTACATAGAAATATCCCATTGCATTGCCCAACACAGCTGAGGTAGTAATGTCGTGCGTAATACAGGTGGGCTTCGGCCCACACTGCATGCCCCAGTCAGACTGGGGTTCTTTAGAAGTGTACAGATGTATTAAAAACTCCGTGTGCACCTACAGCATGGGTGGCTCCCTGGAACCCACCGGCGGTACACAAAAATATCCCATTGCATTGCCCAACACAGCTGAGGTAACGTCAGCTGTAATGCAGGTGGGCTAAAAATTAATTTGATTACACTGTAGGCGAGGGCCCACAAAAATTGCTGTATCAACAGTACTAATGTACATCCCAAAAATTGGCCATGGCCAGCCAAGAGGGCAGGTGAAACCCATTAATCGCTTTGGTTAATGTGGCTTAAGTGGTAACTAACTAGGCCTGGAGGCAGCCCAGTGTAAGGAAAAATTGGTTCAAGTTAAAGTTCCAACGCTTTTAAGCGCATTGAAACTTATAAAAATTGTTCAGAAAAATTATTTGAGTGAGCCTTGTGGCCCTAAGAAAAATTGCCCGTTCAGCGTGATTACGTGAGGTTTCAGGAGGAGGAGCAGGAGGAGGAATATTAGACACAGATTAATGAAGCAGAAATGTCCCCGTTTTGGATGGTGAGAGAGAACGTAGCTTCCATCCGCGGGTGCAGCCTACGTATTGCTTACGTATCGCTGCTGTCCGCTGGTGGAGAACAGAAGTCTGGGGAAATCCAGCCTTTGTTCATCTTGATGAGTGTTAGCCTGTCGGCACTGTCGGTTGACAAGCGGCTACGCTTATCTGTGATGATTTCCCCAGCCGCACTAAACACCCTTTCCGACAAGACGCTAGCCGCAGGACAAGCAAGCACCTCAAGGGCATACAGCGCTAGTTCAGGCCACGTGTCCAGCTTCGACACCCAGTAGTTGTAGGGGGCAGAGGCGTCACCAAGGATGGTCGTGCGATCCGCTACGTACTCCCTCACCATCCTTTTACAGTGCTCCCGCCGACTCAGCCGTGGCTTGGGAGCGGTGACACAGTCTTGGTGGGGAGCCATAAAGCTGGCCAGGCCCTTAAAGACTGTTGCACTGCCTGGGATGTACATGCTGCTCGATCTACGCACATCCCCTGCTACCTTGCCCTCGGTACTGCGCCTTCTGCCACTAGCGCTGTCGGCTGGGAATTTTACCATCAGCTTGTCCGCAAGGGTCCTGTGGTATAGCAACACTCTCGAACCCCTTTCCTCTTCGGGAATCAGAGTGGGCAGGTTCTCCTTATACCGTGGATCGAGCAGTGTGTACACCCAGTAATCCGTCGTGGCCAGAATGCGTGCAACGCGAGGGTCACAAGAAAGGCATCCTAACATGAAGTCAGCCATGTGTGCCAGGGTACCAGTACGCAACACATGGCTGTCCTCACTAGGAAGATCACTTTCAGGATCCTCCTCCTCCTCCTCCTCCTCCTCAGGCCATACACGCTGAAAGGATGACAGGCAATCAGCCGGTGTACCGTCAGCAGCGGCCCAAGCTGTCTCTTCCCCCTCCTCCTCATCCTCCTCATGCTCCTCCTCCTCCTCCTGTACGCGCTGAGAAATAGACAGGAGGGTGCCCTGACTATCCAGCGGCATACTGTCTTCCCCCGCCCCCGTTTCCGAGCGCAAAGCAGCTGCCTTTATGGTTTGCAGGGAATTTCTCAAGATGCATAGCAGAGGAATGGTGACGCTAATGATTGTAGCATCGCCGCTCACCACCTGGGTAGACTCCTCAAAATTACCAAGGACATGGCAGATGTCTGCCAACCAGGCCCACTCTTCTGAAAGGAATTGAGGAGGCTGACTCCCACTGCGCCGCCCATGTTGGAGTTGGTATTCGACTATAGCTCTCCGTTGTTCATAGAGCCTGGCCAACATGTGGAGCGTAGAGTTCCACCGTGTGGGCACGTCGCACAGCAGTCGGTGCACTGGCAGCTTAAAGTGATGTTGCAGGGTGCGCAGGGTGGCAGCGTCCGTGTGGGACTTGCGGAAATGTGCGCAGAGCCGGCGCGCCTTTACGAGCAGGTCTGACAAGCGTGGGTAGCTTTTCAGAAAGCGCTGAACCACCAAATTAAAGACGTGGGCCAGGCATGGCACGTGCGTGAGGCTGCCGAGCTGCAGAGCCGCCACCAGGTTACGGCCGTTGTCACACACGACCATGCCCGGTTGGAGGCTCAGCGGCGCAAGCCAGCGGTCGGTCTGCTGTGTCAGACCCTGCAGCAGTTCGTGGGCCGTGTGCCTCTTATCGCCTAAGCTGAGTAGTTTCAGCACGGCCTGCTGACGCTTGCCCACCGCTGTGCTGCCACACCGCGCGACACCGACTGCTGGCGACATGCTGCTGCTAACACATCTTGATTGCGAGACAGAGGAGGAGGAGGAGGAGGAGGGTGCTTTAGTGGAGGAAGCATACACCTCCGCAGATACCAGCACCGAGCTGGGGCCCGCAATTCTGGGGGTGGGTAGGACGTGAGCGGTCCCAGGCTCTGACTCTGTCCCAGCCTCCACTAAATTCACTCAATGTGCCGTCAGGGAGATGTAGTGGCCCTGCCCGCCTGTGCTTGTCCACGTGTCCGTAGTTAAGTGGACCCTGGCAGTAACCGCGTTGGTGAGGGCGCGTACAATGTTGCGGGAGACGTGGTCGTGCAGGGCTGGGACGGCACATCGGGAAAAGTAGTGGCGACTGGGAACTGAGTAGCGCGGGGCCGCCGCCTCCATGATACTTTTGAAGGACTCCGTTTCCACAACCCTATACGGCAGCATCTCAAGGCTGATGAATTTTGCGATGCGGACGGTTAACGTTTGAGCGTGCGGGTGCGTGGCGGCGTACTTGCGCTTGCGCTCGAACACTTGCGCAAGCGACGGCTGGACGGTGCGCTGAACTACACTGCTGGATGGGGCCGAGGACAGCGGAGATGAGGGTGTGGGTGCAGGCCATGAGGCGGTAGTGCCTGTGTCCTGAGAGGGGGGTTGCATCTCAGTGGCAGGTTGGGGCACAGGGGGAGAGGCAGGGGTGCAAACCGGAGGCGCTGAACGGCCTTCGTCCCACCTTGTGGGGTGCTTGGCCATCATATGTCTGCGCATGGTGGTGGTGGTGAGGCTGTTGGTGTTGGCTCCCCGGCTGAGCTTTGCGCAACAAAGGTTGCACACCACTGTTCGTCGGTCGTCAGGCGTCTCTGTGAAAAACTGCCAGACCTTAGAGCACCTCGGCCTCTGCAGGGTGGCATGGCGCGAGGGGGCGCTTTGGGAAACACTTGGTGGATTATTCGGTCTGGCCCTGCCTCTACCCCTGGCCCTGGCCACCGCACTGCCTCTTGCAACCTGCCCTGCTGATGCCCTTGACTCCCCCTCTGAAGACCTGTCCTCCTGAGTAAGCGTTGCACACCAGGTGGGGTCAGTCACCTCATCGTCCTGCTGCTCTTCCTCCGAATCCTCTGTGCGCTGCTCCCTCGGACTTACTGCCCTTACTACTACCTCACTGCAAGACAACTGTGTCTGATCGTCATCGTCCTCCTCACCCACAGAAAGTTGTTGAGACAGTTGGCGGAAGTCCCCAGCCTCATCCCCCGGACCCCGGGAACTTTCGAATGGTTGGGCATCAGTGACTATAAACTCCTCTGGTGGGAGAGGAACCGCTGCTGCCCAATCTGAGCAGGGGCCCGAGAACAGTTCCTGGGAGTGTTCCCGCTCCTGAGCAGGTGTCATTGTAGTGGAGTGAGGAGGCTGGGAGGAAGGAGGAGCAGCAGACAGAGGATTCGGATTTGCAGCAGTGGACGGCGCAGAACTGCGTGTTGACGATAGGTTGCTCGAAGCACTTTCTGCCATCCAGGACAGGACCTGCTCACACTGCTCATTTTCTAATAACCGTCTCCCGCGTGGACCCATTAATTGGGCGATGAATGTGGGGACGCCAGAAACGTGCCTCTCTCCTAATCGCGCAGCAGTCGGCTGCGACACACCGGGATCAGGAGCTCGGCCTGTGCCCACACCCTGACTTGGCCCTCCGCGTCCTCGGCCGCGTCCACGTCCTCTAGGCCTACCCCTACCCCTCAGCATGCTGTATTACCAGTGATTTGATTTCACAGGCAGGAAATAAATTGGCGCAAGACTGCAGGCCAAATATAATTTTTGCCCTTTTTGGAAAACGAAAGGCCTCACTGCCTCTAGTGAATGAATAATCTAAGTTTAATAACTGTGCTGTGTCCCTGCTAATGTGTCACAGAACGTGAGGGTAGCAGAGTTATTATAACTCTGGCAGAGCAGGTATTTTTTTCCCAATTAAGGAAAGCAAATGGCGAAGCCAGCAGTAAAGCGTAGCTGGGTGCGTCTGATTTAGCAATGTTGTTCACGCAGCTCACACGTGTCCACAGCCCTTAGGACGGACAGAGGCTGGACAAATAGATTTGTTTTCAGTTTTTTTCCACCAAAAGGCAGCACTGCGTATATTCAATGAACATGAGAAGTTTAATAACTGTGCTGTGTCCCTGCTTATGTGTCACAGAACGTGAGGGTAGCAGAGTTATTATAACTCTGGCAGAGCAGGTATTTTTTTCCCAATTAAGGAAAGCAAATGGCGAAGCCAGCAGTAAAGCGTAGCTGGGTGCGTCTGATTTAGCAATGTTGTTCACGCAGCTCACACGTGTCCACCGCCCTTAGGACGGACAGAGGCTGGACAAATAGATTTGTTTTCAGTTTTTTTCCACCAAAAGGCAGCACTGCGTATATTCAATGAACATGAGAAGTTTAATAACTGTGCTGTGTCCCTGCTTATGTGTCACAGAACGTGAGGGTAGCATAGTTATTATAACTCTGGCAGAGCAGGTATTTTTTTCCCAATTAAGGAAAGCAAATGGCGAAGCCAGCAGTAAAGCGTAGCTGGGTGCGTCTGATTTAGCAATGTTGTTCACGCAGCTCACACGTGTCCACCGCCCTTAGGACGGACAGAGGCTGGACAAATAGATTTGTTTTCAGTTTTTTTCCACCAAAAGGCAGCACTGCGTATATTCAATGAACATGAGAAGTTTAATAACTGTGCTGTGTCCCTGCTTATGTGTCACAGAACGTGAGGGTAGCAGAGTTATTATAACTCTGGCAGAGCAGGTATTTTTTTCCCAATTAAGGAAAGCAAATGGCGAAGCCAGCAGTAAAGCGTAGCTGGGTGCGTCTGATTTAGCAATGTTGTTCACGCAGCTCACACGTGTCCACCGCCCTTAGGACGGACAGAGGCTGGACAAATAGATTTGTTTTCAGTTTTTTTCCACCAAAAGGCAGCACTGCGTATATTCAATGAACATGAGAAGTTTAATAACTGTGCTGTGTCCCTGCTTATGTGTCACAGAACGTGAGGGTAGCAGAGTTATTATAACTCTGGCAGAGCAGGTATTTTTTTCCCAATTAAGGAAAGCAAATGGCGAAGCCAGCAGTAAAGCGTAGCTGGGTGCGTCTGATTTAGCAATGTTGTTCACGCAGCTCACACGTGTCCACAGCCCTTAGGACGGACAGAGGCTGGACAAATAGATTTGTTTTCAGTTTTTTTCCACCAAAAGGCAGCACTGCGTATATTCAATGAACATGAGAAGTTTAATAACTGTGCTGTGTCCCTGCTTATGTGTCACAGAACGTGAGGGTAGCAGAGTTATTATAACTCTGGCAGAGCAGGTATTTTTTTCCCAATTAAGGAAAGCAAATGGCGAAGCCAGCAGTAAAGCGTAGCTGGGTGCGTCTGATTTAGCAATGTTGTTCACGCAGCTCACACGTGTCCACCGCCCTTAGGACGGACAGAGGCTGGACAAATAGATTTGTTTTCAGTTTTTTTCCACCAAAAGGCAGCACTGCGTATATTCAATGAACATGAGAAGTTTAATAACTGTGCTGTGTCCCTGCTTATGTGTCACAGAACGTGAGGGTAGCAGAGTTATTATAACTCTGGCAGAGCAGGTATTTTTTTCCCAATTAAGGAAAGCAAATGGCGAAGCCAGCAGTAAAGCGTAGCTGGGTGCGTTTGATTTTTACAGGTTGCAGACGCAGCTCACACGTGTCCACCGGCGTTAGGACGGACAGAGGCAGGACAAATTTAATTATTTTCCGTTTTTTGGCACCAAAAGGCAGCACTGCGTATATTCAATGAATAACAACTGTGTTGTGGCCCTGCCTATACAATTCTTTCCCTGCAGTATCAATGGAGGGTGCAATGCTCTGCAGAGGCGATTTTGAGAAGCAAAAAAAAATGCAGCACAGCTAACAGCAGCCTGGACAGTACTGCACACGGTTAAATATGGCCCTAGAAAGGACCGTTGAGGTTCTCGAAGGCTACACTCACTCCTAACACTCTCCCTGCCTATGCAGCACTTCTGTCCCTAATGCCGGGTGCAATGCTCTGCACTGCCGATTTTGAGAAAATAAAAATTTGCCACTGCTAACAGCAGCCAACACACAGCTATCAGTGGCCCTAATAAGGACCTTTGGGGGGTCTTGAAGCCTACACTAACTACCAATTCTTTCCCTACAGCAGCTCCGGTACAAACAGCACTGTCCCTCATCTAACTCACCAGGCATCTGAAGCGAGCCGCGGGAGGGGCCGACTTTTATATTAGGCGAACACCTGATCTTCCCAGCCACTCACAGCAGGGGGGTGGTATAGGGCTTGAACGTCACAGGGGGAAGTTGTAATGCCTTCCCTGTCTTTCAATTGGCCAGAAAAGCGCGCAAACGTCTCAGGGAAGTAAGTGAAAGTAACCAGAACACCGCATGGTGTTCGTTACGAATAACGAACATCCCGAACACCCTAATATTCGCACGAATATCAAGCTCGGACGAACACGTTCGCTCATCTCTAATCTTTAATCATGTTATAAACTTGCTGTGTTATAGATGTATTGTTTTCTGTTTTTATTTGGGGGGAGGGTCCTAATTCTAATGTTTGCTATGGGGCCCCATAAGTTTTATACTTGCCCTTGCTTTGAGCATCACTGTGGGTGTTGGAAACATTACTCTGTGTATAATTATAAATGAATGTTTTTCATGCAATATCTGCCACTTTTACGTGCAAAGGAATGGAACAGAAATATCACATTTTTATTTTTCAAAGTTTCATTATATTTGTGTTTCCTTCCAGAGAAATGACAAACAAGTATAATGCTCTTAGAGAAGAGCTACAACTGCTCAGAACGCTTCTGCCCTTTAGGCTGCCTTTCCACGGCGTTCTTGCATTGCGTTATCCGCGGTGATAATCCGTCCGCAGGTAATGCAGTGCACACTTTCCATAGCGTTGCTCTGGAAAGCACAGCCCCCTGTCCATGAGCGGAGAATCATAGCGATTTTCCGCTCGCGGGATTCAAATCGTGGCATGCCGCAATTCACCGCGATTCTCTCTGTCAGATAGGCTCACCGCAAAGACCTGACAGGTCTACCCCCTCATTCCCCGATATTTATTCCACAACGGCCGTGGACAGGGGGCCTTAAACATTTGCATGTTTTTTTTTTTAAAACTATCAAAGCAACATGTTTATTTTAAATTATAAATATGTCTTTTTGTGTAAAATGATCAGCTGGAAGTTTTGTGAAAGTTTGATATTTAAACATCTTCTTAATTTAACATTTACTATTACAAATTTGTTTAAGGCCTCTTTTATACGGGTGACAGCGATATCACCACAAGAAAATCGCGCCTGACATTTTCGTGCAATTAGATGCAACACACAGGAAGACTCCATAGGGAAACATGGGCTATAAAACATAGCAAATCATGGCTATATATAGCATGCCACAATTTTTTTTCTAGTAATGTGGCAGCCTACAAAGATCTCTCATGTGAAGGAACCCATTGCAAAGAATGGGCTTCACATTCATGCGATTTGTAGCACTGTCACATCGCAAGAAAATTGCGTGATTTTGTCGCCTGTATGAAAGTGGCCCAATACATAAAAGTTATTTCTAGAATCTTTCCCAATTTTCTATCAACATACCTGTTTAGCGATAGAGATAATTGGCTGCCGGATAATTCTGACATTGTTTATCTCGTGAGTCAGTCAATTCAATCCTTGCTTTAGTCTGGAGAGTGTCCAGCTTGCCTCCTCCAAAAATACAGTAGCAGCATCTACTGACAAAAATCTAATGTCTGTGCCTAGTAATACATTTGCTCTTTAATGAAAATGCTAAAAGAGACAAGACTGCTCTTTGTCACCTAAGATTTGAAATCCAGTAGCAGAGGAGACTAGCCGATCTCTATTCACAGCCAGTTTTCAATGTGATGACACTTTAGTATGAATTAGCATATTAAAATAAATTTGTCATTTGTCAGGTTTCTCCTCTTTAATAAAGATCAGTGATTGGCTGCAGTGGCCATGTGTGGTGCAACATCAATCCTTCAGCACAGTAAACCATCACTGGTCGGGAGCCCCATTTTGTGTTTATCCTGGAAAATTGCTTTAAAGGAGTTGTCCAGCTGTAAACCATTGGCGGCCTACCTGCAAGATAGTCCATCAATAGTAGATCAACAGTTTACCACCCAAGACCCCTGCTGATCAGCTGTTCACTGGGCAAATGCACTTGCACACTGAGCTGATTTCAGCAGGAAGCAGACAGCTCCATTCCCACTGCAGTGGCCAGGCTTGGTATTACAGGCATTAAAGTGAATAGGAAATTTGCTTGTAATACCAAGCCTTGCCACAGCAGTGAGAATGGAGCTAACTACTTCCTGTATAAATCAGCTCAATGTACAAGAACACCCACCCAGCAAACAACTGATCAGCAGGGATACCCACAGATCTACTATTGCCAACCTATCCTAACAACAGGCCATCAATAGTTTACGACTGGACAAACCCTTTAAGTCAATGTGCACTTTTTTGTATAACATTATTTACTTACACATATACACACAGGCACTTGCTATGATGCACCCACATTAACTCATATTCCAGATTCAGACAACCTCACTATCTTAAATTCACGTGCCAGGCTGCTAAAGTTGAATCAAACAGACAACCAAGTTAATTCAGACAGCAGACAGACATCCCAATTATTTCAGACCAGAGACAAAACTGCAAAAATTGATTCAGACCCCAGGCTTATTCCTACGAATTAATTTACAGTCTAGAGAAACCCTCAACTCAGACCAGATCCCTCAAAATTAATTCAGATGAACTCTCACTCAGCAGTGGGACATACCATCAACGAGCAGTAATGCAAGGATAGTATGGAGCATTCCAGGGACTCCTGGGGAGCCAGGAGCCAATTGTGGGTGTCAGGAGTGTCAGTGATATGACTACATGGACACTGGATCTGGGATAGTTAAAGTGGGAAGATCAGTGGGGGAATATGGGGAAGCTATTGAATAGGGAGTGAAGCAAAGTGGGTTTAGTAGTGGGGCAAAATGATGAACCATCACTCATCCTACTATGCAGTTCTCACAGCTCAGCAAAAGTGGAAAGATTCACAACAAGCCACATCAGCAGACACAATACATTTCCCTAGGTTTGGCTGCTTAAATATGAAGTATCTACAAAGCAGTTCTGTCATTTCCTTGATTAGCATATCAATAAATTATCCTAGCCCAAACCACCCCCTTCCCAAAAGACAATTTATTTTTTAAAAGGTAGTCCAAAGAAGGCAGGGAAATGGGTTGAAAATAAGCTCACTTCCTTCTGTTAGCTGGTGCCACCGCTGTTAAGGCACTGTCCTATGTACTGAATTTCCATTGTCCAATGCAAATATGGTCAATGTTCTCAGCCATAAGATGTTTATTTTCAAAATGCTCTATTCTCCAGATATTGAAAATTTTAATTCCTCTGCCCTCTGGTTGTTTACTGCTTGTTTCCAGGGGAACAGATCATCGTCTCTGTGGAAAGAGATAGCAAAGGAGGCCGGCGCTGGTGCACTTCTTTTATCTAAATCTGATGATCGGGTACCACTGTGCTCTGCTATTTATTTCCATAGTAGTGGTGCTCTGCTTTCCTGGCAATGAGCAGTAAACAACCAGGGAACAGAGGAATCAATATCTGCAATACCTGGAGAACGGAGCATATTGGAAACAAACACCTCATGGGTGAGTGCATTGTTTTGTGATTTTGAATACATTGACATAGGATTCCTGAGATTGGAATACCCTTTTAACTACTGTACAATAGTTTGCTTGCTCATAGGTTGAGTGAATTGCACAATTAAGGGTTTGTCTATTTTGACATATTGGTTAGAGCCCCCTTTTCTAATCTTATAGCTTTTTTGCACTTATAGAGCTGGGGGGCTATGTGCTCTTGGGTTCCCACGACTTTGTCATCAAGGAACTCTACCTCTGCCAGGGCATTTAAAGGGCTTAGGCAGCAAACTGAATCTTTGCCCAGGGTGAAGGAAAGCCTAGCTACAAATATACTTTATGCTAATGGTATCCTATTATGATGGCAATGAAAATAAATTAAAATTGTAGACTATCAATTTTACAATACTTCATTTTACTGATTTTCATTTGGCCCACGATGCATAATTTGTAACTACCATTTTAAATCTTTCTCACTATGCACAAAATTTAGTTGGAGTACTGTTGTGTGCTCACCCCCAAACGAATCTCATATGGGAGAAGGAAACTGATTGTGTCATGGCCATACGAATGCCAATAGCCAACAGAGTGAGAATAGTTGTTCCTGCACTACTGCTGATGGCCAGCAGAAGACTAGCATTGATAAAACGTTAAAAGAGCACTTAGCTTTTAGATAATTGCCTAATAGAGATGAGCGAGCGTACTCGGAAAAGCACTACTCGCTCGAGTAATTTGCTTTATCCGAGTATCGCTGTGCTCGTCCCTGAAGATTCAGGTGCCGGCACGGAGCGGGGAGCTGCAGGGGAGAGCGGGGAGGAACGGAGGGGAGATCTTTCTCTACCTCTCTCCCACCTGCTTTGCCCTGCTCCCCGCTGCGACTCACCTGTCAGCCGCAGCGGCACCCGAATCTTCAGGGACGAGCACAGCGATACTCGGATAAAGCAAATTACTCGAGCGAGTAGTGCTTTTCCGAGTACGCTCGCTCATCTCTATTGCCTAATAATCAATCTTGGCGGCATATTTTCTAGCATTTGTTTATGTTATTTGCTTTGATCTCCATGTTTGTTTTAACTTTACATTGACTACACTTGATCTGATTTGAGCTCTTAACCTGTCTGTTATCAATCAGGACCTCTTTAACCACAACGACCTACCATCTCCAGCCTGACCGCCTATTGGGGGCTATCTTAGGGTGCACAAACTAAAATTGTTGCCAGTTAAGTCCAAACAACTTAATTAAGGTGGAAGAAAAGGAATTTCCTTAGATTTCATATCCCAAGTTAAGGGCCATTTCCGCGAGACAATTATTATGCAAACGAAAATGCACAATAATTGTTACATCTAAGTGCAAATCTATCATTTACTATTAGTTTACTTTTTGCTTGCTACTTACTTTCAACCAGCATAAAAATAATCACTGGTTGGCTTACTTCTCGCTGCATCTAAACACTCCCAACTGAGCAAGAAGTCAGCGAAAGGTAGTGATACTCAGCAGTGATCTGCCTGTCTAAATGCTCTGCATGAGCACCATCAACTAGCAGTGACATTACCTGCTTAGGCAGTCATTTAACCAACAGGTGTCCCTTGTAAATGGGGCATTAGTCTGTGTGCAACCCTGTAGTGGTCCTAGTCAATGTCCCAACATTCTTCAAGTTCAGCTTCTTGAGATGCAACTCTTTCCCCTGAAAATGATGCCGTTGAAGTCTGTTTCCTACCACACTGTTTTATTACATGTAAATGCCTCTGAGTTTCAACTGTGATACCTGGGAACAATGTCCAGATATGCTTGTGTGATTACAGTCTAATCCAATCGCTGCAGATTATTTTGAGGTTATTACAGTGTCATAACATATGTTTAGCAAATGTCCATTAGGCCATCAGCAAAATAGACAAACATCCATAAATGTCTTCATATAAATTCATTGATTGCTGTAAATAATTTTTTGGACTGCTAGTAGAGATGAGCGAGCGTGCTCGCTAAGTCAAACTACTCGAGCGAGTAGTGCCTTATGCGAGTACCTGCCCGCTCATCTTAAAAGATTCGGCTGCCGGCGGGGAGCGGCGGGGAGGAACGAGGGGGAGAGATTTCTCTCTCTCCCTCTCTTCCCCCCGCTCCCCCCCCTGCTCAGTCCTGCAACTCACCGCTCCCCCCCCCCGACACCCGAATCTTTTGAGACGAGCTGGCAGGAACTCGCATAAGGCACTACTCGCTCGAGTAGTTTGCCTCAGCGAGTATGTTCGCTCATCTCTATCTGCTAGTATTCACAGCTGCATTCGGCATACTGTAAAGGTATTCAGCACTTTTGGCAGTGAGAATAAATCAGCAAGCATTATTTTTCTTGACACTTCAAACGATGTTGACCTTGACAGACCCTTCGAAGACTCAACTGTGATCCTTGGATCTGGCATACCACTGTGGCTTCCGTTATGAGTAGAAACTATATTACAGGTGCAACAAATATAAAAGTATAGGAAATAATGATATAAGTGGGATTGTTGTGGAAAACCATAAACACATGAAGGAGTATTGCAGAATGACACCATTGGAATGACATTCAATCTGAAAATACATTTCCCTGATTTGGATATAATATAATTCTTAGAATTTCATTTGCATCTATCCTTTTGTAGGAATCCAATTAACTATAGAAGAAACCCTTTAATAGAAATAAGATTGAATCAGTGATCATCTAATGAAAGCCATCACCGTGATTGCAGTGCACTGATCTCATCGTATTTGATGAGTCAAAGACCTAATTTTTTCAGGGTATAAATCTGCTTATGTGATCAGGGAATTACGTTCAGTGTCAAAAGCATTAAGGAGATCTAAATTCTTAACGTTAATATGTTTTGATTAGCAGCGACATTTTTCTCGAGGAATATAAAATACTGTATATGCATGATTTCAGTTTATGAGATATAATGATCAGATTATAGTGAACCCAAGAAGGTTACGTAGCTTCTAGTGAAACATTTAGTGAGAAGTTGGCCTCTACAATTTTTTATTTAAAACCTGATCAAAATTAAAAATGAGCACTTCAATTAAAATTTTCCTCCAAGCATCTGACTAACGGTAAGATTTTCATGTCACTGAGCAGTATCGGATGATATATAAAAAAATGGAGGCTAAAATATGGATATGTCTTCTTGCATTACATTAGCTATTGCTTTAGATTTGTCGAATACAGTACCATAATATGAAATACACTTGTGAAGAGAATGCAAATGGGGCAAATTTTCATTGATTTGCTGATTCATCCCTCTTTGTAAGGTTTCCACCTCTTATTACCTGCATAGCCTGTTTGGTGGCGTAGTGCCAAGTGTTTGGCACAGAGTGCACAAGGTCCAGAGTTCAATCCCCACGTTAGGCCTGAGACCTCCTTGTGGAAGACTTTGCTTTGTTGCATTAATACACAGTTTAATGTGACTTCAGTCTGCCACATAAATGATTGGTTCCTGCCGACAGGACCTGTATAGACATCGGGCTTCCTGTGCGATGGCTCCATACATAGATGATTCTCTGCTACGATTAGAGGAAAGTAGGTTTCATCACCAACATAGAAGGGGATTCTTTACTGTAAGGCCTCCTTCCCACGAACGGATTTCCGCCGCGTAATTCGCGGCGAAAATCTGCTGCGTTGCCCGCAGCTATTAGGTTCTATTGAACCTAATAGCACAATGCTCACGATGCGTAATTCCACCGCGGAATTACGCACCGCGATTTCTCCCGTCCTCACCCGCAGCATGCTCTATTTTCTGCGGGTGAGGACGGGCTGTACGCACTGCAGTCAATGGAAGCCGTCCGTTCACGCTATCTCCCGCTGTAACCAGCGGGAGATAGCGTGAAAAAACGCTTTCCCGCCCACCGCCGCGCGTCATATGACGCCATATGACGCGGCCGGCCGCGTCACGTGACACGGCTGGTGACGCGGCGGCGGTGGGCGGTGACGGGCGGTGACGCGGCGGCGGTGGGCGGGGAAGCGATTTCACGCTATCTCCCGCAGGTAAGTATAGGGGCTCTGGGGGGCGCCGTGACGGGCTTCGCAGCGGAATATTACGCGGCGGAGCCCGTCACGCTCGTGGGAAGGAGGCCTAAGAGCAGTTAGACTGTGGAACTCTCTACCGGAGGAAGTGGTGATGGCAAAATCCATAGAGGAGTTTAAAAGGGGACTTGATGTCTTTCTGGAGAAGAAGGATATTATAGGATATAAATATTAGGTTAAATCTCAATCCTGGTATATAGGCAGGTAGGAACTATTAGGGGTTGATCCAGTCTGATTGCCGTCGGGAAGGAATTTTTCCCCCAAAAGGGCTAATTGGCTTCTGGCCTTGGGATTTTTTGCCTTCCTCTGGATCAACACAGTAGGATAGACAGGCTGGACTAGATGGACATTGTCTTCATTCGGCCTTACATACTATGTTACTATGTTACCTAACATATTACATAACAAAACTTCCAGTTTGGTTCTACTTGACTCTGGAAGTGGTCCTCCCTGAAATAAGGGGCAATAACTTGAAATGAAAAGTGATCCACTTGGGGCAATTGAACCATAGAGGCAGTCCATATGGATGCTATGCGACAGCAATAAAGTTGGTGCACATCTTAGGTTGCCTGCACCCCTTATTTTAATGGTTACAGAGAAACTGCGCAAGGTTTTTCTCACAATAGTTTCAACAACGTTAGCAAACAAGGGTTTGAGGAATCAATTCAAGGTTAAAGATTTTATGTCAGGAGGAAAAGAAAGAGAATTGTAGTTAACTAGATTGATGCCACTGGGAAAGGCAATGGCAAACCAGCTTGTAGAAACTGTCAGCCGAGAAAACGTCACAATGTGACTTTACCCTAGGTGTCAGTCATGACTCGGTGCTTGCACCAGGGGACTTTAGCTTTAGATTGATGCCAAGGAAGATTAAAAGTTAATATGAACTGGTCCAGATAACATATTAACATGGTATGTAAGGACGAACAAAGACATATGTCCACCTAGTTCAACCTATTACGCGCCACTGTTCATCCAGAAGAAGGCAAAAAAAACCCCAATGAGGTAGAAGCCAATTTTCTCTATATAATGGTAAAAAAATATTGTTAACATTATTATTACAACCGGTCAATTAATTATTTTAAATATTTAGACAATTTTTTATATTTCTACTATGGTAGCAAGAAAACAGAATTCACTGGCCAAATGGAAGAATCTTGTGATGGAACTGAACATGCTGCAGTGCTATTTCATTCGTATTTTTGAATAAATTACCTGAAAGTGCTGCAAAATAAATTGGCGCTATATAAATAACAAGATTTATTTATTTATTTTTTTATTTTTGTATCAAGTTTTCCTATTAGCCGTATTTTATGAATAGGAGTTTTCAATATGCTTATGGATTCTTTTATAGACAAATTTTCACCTCAATTTCGAAGGAATCACTCTCCGAGCAAGACTGTTCACGCCACAACTCTAATCATTTGCATATCCGTCTGCGATGCCGAATTCGCAACAAAACCCCTTCTAGAGGCTTCATTTTCTTTACAAACAGTGTGTGTATGTATGTATATATATATATATATATATATATATATTTATATATATATATATATATACACAACGCCAAAAGGCTACATCTTTGATCCTTCACGTAGGCCCTTGGTATTGTGAGACGGTGACCGGCAAGGTGCTGGGGGGAAGGTATGTGTCACCTAGGATGCTCTCCTATGAGGCGTTGGGGAGCGCTTGGGCGGATACGTGCCACCGAGCAGCCTGGGCTCGGTGGAGGAAGCCGGCAGTTTAGTGTTAGTGGCATTAAGCCACTAACACGTTGTAGTGTGTAAGTGGCTCCAAGCCACATAATCCAGGCCGGCTTTTCTGGAGTGACCAAAGTGAAGGGTGGGATGGTCACTCCCACGTACCAGGTGGGGCTGGTACCAGGCCATATAAAGCCTGGGCCTACAGGGCCAGCAGGAGAGCTGAGACCTTTGCAGGTCTGAGAGTCCTGGCTGGCTGTGTGCAGGAGCTATTTGTTACCAGTGTGTAGACAGGGACGCTACATGTATAGTAAGTGCTCAGACGAGCAGGATTTCCTTTATGTTTGCCTGATGTTAAGGCCTGTATTTTGCTTTTGTTTGCTTGGAAATAAACACAGGCAAAGCCTGGACTAAAGACTTTATCGCAAGTGTCACTGTCTCTGACTGCTTATGCCCAGGTTGCTACCGATCCTAAACGCTAATCCCTCACAGTATAAAGTTTTTAAAAAGGAAAATATCGCAAAATTATGGGCAATACAAACATTCAGTAAAATAGACATGTCAGGAGTGCTAACAGGTTCTCTTTAACAAAAAGTGGGTACAATTTGGATAAACATTTCATTGCTATACTAGTGTTTCTAACGGGCCTGCTATAGATTGCATATAAAAATATTTTCGTTTCACCCCAGGCCATCTGGCGCTATATGTCTAATTGAAATCTAAATGAAAGATACATCTGAGCCCATTCGTTATAAACTGAAACAATATTTCAATATAAGTATGTCTTCAAAGCATCATTTTAAGCATTTCTTTCCTTTAAGAAACTTCTCAGTAGAATTATGATTGTGACGTCTGCTAGAAATTTCCCTTATCATTCAGAATGTATTAGACAGAGTGCTCATTCATTGCAGTTCTTCAGTAGAAAATAGCTTTGGGCTGAATGGACTACCGTCAAGTCACGCTGAAGATGACACAATGGTACTTTAGAGAGTTTTTAGAATACAGGCAGATACTTATTCTTAGAAGAAGTTGAATATAAAGTGAATAATAAATCTATCGGATACATGTGATAGCCAGAATTCACTTTGATTTCAAAATTAGTTTATATTGGGTTTTCAAGAAGACTAAGTTTTATTATTGCAGAAGAGTAAGAACAGGTAAGTGCCAAAAAATTAGCAACAGTAAAGGAGAGAAATGGATAGCCTGTCTCAGCTCTCTTGGGGTCTTTATTACCTTAGCACATCTAGACACTGGGAGCTTTGCCCATTCTTCCAAGCAAAACTGCTTTAACAGCATCAAGTTAGATGCTTGTGTTGGTGTACAGCAGTCGTCAAGTAATCCCAGAGCTTCTCAATTGGGGTCCTGGCTTTCATTAGGCCATTCAAAAACAGTTAAATGCTCCCCCGTAAACCCATCCAGTGTAGCTTTAGCAATATCGGGTCATTGTCTTAATAGAAAGTGAACATCCATCCCAGTCTCAAATGGGTGGCACACTAACACTGGTTTTGCTCAAGACCTGCCCTGTATTTACTGACATCATCCTTCCTTCAACCCTGACCAGTTTTCCTGTCCCTGCTGATAAAATAAATCCCTACAGCAGGATGTTGCCACTACCTTCGGAATGGTATTCTCAAGGTTTCGGTTTGCACCATACATAGCATTACCCAAGTTGGCCAAAAAGTTAAATTATAGTCTTTTCTGACAACAGAACGTTTTTCCATAAAAAAGGGTCAGCCATAGCAGAAAATAACAGAAGAGCTAACACTGACCTCCACTGAGTCCCCACAGTCCCCTGTAGACATCTCTGGGTTTCCCCTGAGACACATTATTTACGGGCTGCAGCAACCTGTGTGTAGGACATCACAGAGAGCTCTGTGACTGGCTGCTGCAGCCAGTAAAAAGTGCATCACAGGGGAAACCGGGAGCTGGAAATGTCCATGGACCTGCCAGAGGTGAGTATTAGCTCATTTTCTATTTTTTTCCCATGGGTGACTTGCTTTTTAAAAAAATTTATTTATCTCAGTGCAAAACCAGGTCTGACTTTGTTTTTGGTTGCTTTGATTTTGCCTTTAATTATTTATGCTTGCACTCATGTGCTGGTTTATTGGCTTGAATTGTTGCACATGATTACTTCCTAACTGAGGGTGGGTTCACACCAGCGTGTTTTTGTGCGTACTTAGGTGCGTACCTACGTCCGCACCTAAGTACAAGCAAAAACACGTGTGAACACAGCTGTCTGCTTGTTGTCAATGGAGCCGCGACTGCTGCTGGCGGCTCCATTGAAAACAATGCTCTGCCGGCCCTCTGCATTCTTTTTCAGGGAAGGGCTTTACATATAAGTTCTTCCCTGAAAAAGAAACATTTTAGTGCAAAGCAAAAAAAATAAAAAAAACTTACTTCTCCGCCGCTGCTGTGACCCCCGCGGGCATGAAGAACACATCTGCCGCATGCGGCAGATGTTTCCTCCCCCCACTAGTTAAAAGAATTCCCAGCTGCTACATTTGTGGCAGATGCAGCAAAGGGAATTCTTCAATTTTCAACCGTAGCTGTCACACATGACAGCTGCGGTAGAGAATCCTGCTGCCAGCATCCCGTCAATGGCTTTTCAGGGAAGGGCTTCATAAGCCCTTCCCTGAAAAGCCATTTAAAATAGTGCAAAAAAAAAAAAATCAATACTCACCTCCCTTCAGCTGCCGGGGCTCAGCCGCGCTGTCCCTGGCTTTGTAGTTCTGAACTATCAGCAGCCGTGGATTTAAAATCCCCGCCTGCTGGTAGCTCTAATTGTGATTAGCTGAAGTGCTTCAGCCAATCACAATCAGAGCTACCAGCAGCGGGGATTTTAAATTCGGCTGCTGATAGCTCAGCAGCGCTACAGAGCCGGGGACAGCGGCAGAAGTCGCCGCTGAGTCCTGGAAGCTGTCAGTGGCTTGGCAGGGAAGGGTTTCATAAGCCCTTCCCTGAAAAGCCTTTTAAAAATGGTAAAAATAAAACTACTCACCTGCCGGGGCTCAGCGTCGGCTGCTGCCGCTGTCCCGACTCTGTAGCTCTCAGCTATCAGCAGCCGGGGATTTAAAATCCCCGCCTGCTGGTAGCTCTAATTGTGATTAGCTGAAGTGCTTCAGCCAATCACAATCAGAGCTACCAGCAGGCGGGGATTTTGAATCCCCGGCTGCTTATAGCTCAGCAGCGCTACAGAGGCGGCAGAAGTCGCCGCTGAGCCCTGGCAGCTGTCAATGGCTTTTCAGGGAAGAGCTTCATAAGCCCTTCCCTGAAAAGCCAATTAAAAGTAGTGTGAAAAAAAAAATTACTTACCTGTCAGCCGCTGCTGTGTCCCCGCGGGGATGAAGAATACATCTGCATGTGGCAGATGTTTCCTTCATCCCCGCTAGTTAAAAGAATTTCCTGCTGCTACATCTGCCACTTCTGTGGCAGATGCAGCAGATAAATTCTTTAATTCTCTACCGCAGCTGTCACACATGTCAGAGGATTCTGCTGCTGGCAATTGATTTCAGGGAAGGGCTTTGAATATAAGCCCTTCCCTAAAAATCAAGTAGAAGTGGTTTAAAAAACAAAAATAATAGATACCTCCCTTCAGTTGCCGGGGCACAGCCGCGTCTTCTCCTGCTGTCCCCTGCACTGTGGTGCTGATCTATCACCAGGTGGGGATTTAAAATCCTCGCCTGCTGAAAGAGCTGAATGTGATTGGCTGAGGTGCTCAGCCAATCACAGGCAGCTCTCACCTGTCATTCATTTGGGGAGAGCTGCCTGTGATTGGCTGAGCACTTCAGCCAATCACATTCAGCTCTTTCAACAGGCGGAGATTTTAAATCCTCGCCTGCTGATAGATCAGTACCACAGTGCAGGGGGCAGCTGATGGGAGGTGAGTATCCATTTTGTTTTTGTTTTTTAAACCACTTTTACTTGATTTTCAGGGACTGCTGCGGTAGATAATTGAAGAATTCTTCTGCTGCATTTGCCACAGATGTGGCAGATGTAACAGCAGGGAATTCTTTTAACTAGTGGGGATGAAGGAAACATCTGCCGCATGCGGCAGATGTGTTCTGTATCCCAGCGGCGGACAGGTAAGTAATTTTTTTCTTTTTTACACCAAAATTTTGCTTTTTCAGGGAAGGGCTTATATGTAAAGCTCTTCCCTGAAAAACAATTCAGGTGTGCCAGCAGACCGTCTTCAATGGAGCCACTGAAAAGAATTGCTGCTTTTTTTTTTTCTTTTTTTTTACAGTAAATTTTTCTTTTTCAAGGAAGGGCTTATATGTAAAGCTCTTCCCTGAAAAAGAATGCAGGAAACGGCAGACTATTGTTTTCAATGGAGCCGCCGGATGCAGCCGCGGCTCCATTGAAAACAATGCGTGCATTCCCTATGGTGCACGCATGTCCTATCTTTGCAGGCACGCACCTGCAAAGTACGGACATGTGAACACACCATAGGGAATGGATTTAGGAATTAGCAGTAGAATCCGTGCATGCAAGTGGACCAAGTTTATCCTGCGCCCCAAGTGATGAAAGCTACAGACAATAAGTTTCCAGAAATCATCTTTAATGTGCACAGAGTATAAGTGAACACATATGCCATTGTTTTGTCTTTGAAAAAAGCTAATAAACACATATTTAAAATAATAAACATTATCTCGGACAACCCCTTTAAGCAACGGCTTTTTTCTTGCCACTTCTTAGAGTGTGCGGCTTGTATAGACAAATAATTAATCTCTGTTATTTTATGCTCCTTTAGACTTTTTGTTGGTGTCTTTGTTGAATCTGTGATTAATGCCCTTCTTGCCCTACCTGTGAGTTTTAGTGGGTAGAAACCAGAGTGAGGTGAAAGTTCCAGCACTCTTGTCCTTGGAGCGCTCATCATTCGGCCAACGTATTTCAAGCCGCATGGGCATTCCAATAAATAAATGATAGACATGATCCACGATGATCCACAATTTAGGATGTCCTGGGAGTAGCAGTTTTCAGATGTACTTTTAACCCTGTGTTTCCATTATGAACAATGTTTGTTGCATATTTCTACATATAAAGTTTTGTAAGCTTTTTGATTTTCTAAAATTTTTCTTTTGAAAAAATGAGTTGCTTCCAGCTATGTGTTTTGGATCTACAGGATGATCTGCTGACATTCCCATTATAAGTTCGCTTATTTATGTAAGACCAGTGTTTCACACATCAGCCTTAGGTAAGTGACACAGTAGTAAGATGTGCCAAATACAATAAGTAGCAAGACCCAGCGGACCGCCCACTGAGTTCCTATAGCTGTAAATTTCTGCTGAAATTTATGCCTTTTTACAAAAGTTGCAAGGCTGATACAAAATTTAGAATAGTTACAATTTTTGGAGCACGTGGGACTTTTTTATGTCAGATTTTTTGCATAAACAGTTTTATGAATTACTACCATTGTGTAAGTATTATGTAATTATCTACCAATAAACTTGTCATTTCACAAGTTTATTCATAATGTTTCCTGTTCTGCTTTTACCAGGAAGCACCTAAAGATGTTCTACATCATCCCTACCCTACAGCTGATGTTCCAGATCATGTACATTATGTCATCGGAGCTGTGATCCTGGCAGTAGGGATAACGGGGACTCTGGGTAACTTCCTGGTCATCTACGCTTTCTGCAGGTGCTACAATAATTATTTACCCATTTTCTGTTTTTAGGTATTTTACTAAATAATGGAAGTCTCTGAATTTTCACATTAGTCCAAATGAATGTGTAGCTAAATAGTGGAAGGGCGAATTTACACGTGACAGATTTGCTTCAGAAGTTTCTTCTACTAAAAATCAATCCTACTGTCTTCAGTGGCAAAAGCCACCGGTTTTAGCACTGGTATTATGCACATAAAAATATGCAGCGCAAATATGCCTGTGTGAATGAGGTCTTAAGAAAACGAACAAGCATTTTTGCATAGGGCTCCTGCACACAAGCGTAACGTTTTAATGCTCGTGAGAGCATAGCGTGATTGAGCTCTGAATGGAGCGCTATATCATGTGCCCTCATGACCGTTTCCACGCAGCTTACTGAACTTTTTTGTACTGCCAGGCCTGTTCACATCAGCATGGGACATACCCGTGCCGGTTTTGATCCAGTTCTGCAACCTAATTAGTCCTCAGTGTTAGCAATTAACAGTGTAATTTTGCATGGACAGGGTGCGCATTTGCGCATCACCCTAGACTCCTATGGAGCCTTGGGTGCGCAAATGTGCACAAAAAAAACAGTATGCAACAGAACACATTGAAATCAATAGGTTCTATTGTCAGCATCTTTCTGTGCTCAAAATCGCCCCCTGTGAAAGAGGCCTTGAAGGGATTATTTAACTTTCAACTATTGATGACCTATCCTCAGGCTCCATCCTCCCTGATTGGCGGAGGTCCTGAGTTGCAGATCACAGCCGTTCTAATATTGATGGCCTATCCTGAGGATTGACTACCAAAAGTTAAAAGCTGTACAACCTTTTTAAAACCCATGTCGTCTTGTTTAAAACTCATTCATAGAAATTCTTGCGTCAATCAGACTAAAAATGTCCAATTATTTTAATAATCAGCAACTTACGCAATTGGGTAAACTCAATGGAACTGAAAATGCAGCTTGGGAATACAACGGTATTAATGAATGATACCCTGCCATGGAAGATGCTTTCTATTCAAC
The DNA here is from genome assembly GCF_035609145.1 of Eleutherodactylus coqui. NCBI lineage: Eukaryota > Metazoa > Chordata > Amphibia > Anura > Eleutherodactylidae > Eleutherodactylus > Eleutherodactylus coqui. Next base: position 184,783,220 of record NC_089840.1, on the reverse strand, counting down.
TATTGACTACCAGCAAAAGCTCTGGACTCTGTTTTTAGCAATCAAAAATTTTTGGAAAAAAAAAAAACACTAAAAATGTTATGAAAAATTGTCTTGAGCTCTGTTCATATCTGTATTGTGACATCCATTTTTAACAGACCACATTGCCTTAGAATGGAGTCAGCCTGGGTTTTCTGTCATGGTGAATGTAGCTTTGATGGGAAGAATAGTGCTGCATTTAGTGGGGATATGAAGGAAGAGTGCGGAATTTTTCCAAATCAGCTGCGTTATTTTTCAGAATATAAGACACACTTTTTAGCAAAGGAATATCTTGCTAAAAAGTCTGTACATCTTATAGTCTGCTGTCACGGTGGCCTGGCATGCTAGACACCCACTCCCTCATCCCCGACTGCTTTCTCAATGATGGGACAGAGTACTCATAAAAGCACTCTGCCCAGTCACTGAATTATGTACCTTCCTGCTACCTCCCAGGAATATATTATGGCTGCTCACAACTCTTAATAAGTGCAGAGAACAAATGCATTCTATCTCACCATGCTTTGAACCCTGTGGCCAGCATCCTCTTCTTCTGGCTTATTGCTAACCATCAGCAGCCAGGCCTCTGTAAAGCTCCTTGTGCATGCATCAATTACTAGGTAACAGTTTGATCTGACGCCCCCTGTGGACAGCCTGGATGGTGGCGTATAACCTACCACAGATGCCGGCTGACACTACTAATGCTTCCCTCTCAGGAGCACAACTGGAGAACATTTCTGTAGTGACAGTCTCTGAGTACACTATAGAGGACAAGCAGGCATGTGCCTCTTCTCCATCAGTTAGCAGCATTGTCTCTACTTTCTTTGTGGACTAAACACTATGTAACCTGTGCTTCATGTACAGGAACATTGTTTAGTGCTCACCAAGCAGCAGAGACTATACAGCCCAACCTTAAATTGTTAAGTTTATGTTAAACTCCTCCATGTTTGTTGGGCATTTTGCAAAAATTGGCTATAAGAGAGATCCATAATCCTGCATACAAGTCCCCTCACAGGCACCTGTACACTATATTCACTCTTTTGGGTGACTAATAAGATGACAGTTGTATCATGTAAAGCCACCCTAATTGATTCTCTGTGAGACACATCTGAACAGAGGTTGTGGAGCAGGAGGATAGCAACTCTTATGCTCTATTTACAGGGGACAAGCTGTCAGGCAAGCAATGCCCGGCAGCTTTTCCCAGTGATGCTCGCTCATGCCCTATTACACAGGAGCGGGTATCGCTGGCATTGCTCGCAGTGCTACCGGCATATAGGCAGAGCAGGCCGGGGAGTGTTCTCCATCCACCCGCCTCTATTCACAGTAAGCAGACAGTCGTTCAGCATTGACCGACTGCTGTTTACACTAAGCGCCTGAACAACTTTCATTCCATCGCTGCATGCGTTTACATGGAATGACTATCACTCAAATTCCCGCAGCCCCGATTTTGAAAGTTTATTGTCCCATGTAAATGGCCTTTTAGGACAGTGACTGTTTTATGACTAGCAGACCGTATTTGTCTGTGTTGTGATGTTATTGTCTGGAGTTTATGTTATGTTTTGTTCTGCAGTGTTGAGAATGACCAAGAAGTAAAAATCAACAGAGGGATTTGGAAAGTCCCAAATGCGAGCAGCCAGGGGATTGATAAAGTTAGAATGCTTTATTGTATTATCTTATGACATTCTGAGTCTTTTTTAATTTAATCTGCTGGAGAACCTCTTTAAGTATCAAATGAGGCTGAATCCTTATTGGGCTAAAGGGGAAATAAGGTTGAATAAAGACACATGTCCACCAAGTCCAACATATAATCCTACCATGTTGCTCCACCTCTTTAATGCAACTCTTCTATCTGGCAACTGGTTTGATGTCTAATGAATGAACAGTGATCAAAACATTTATTTCCAATTAACAATAAACTCCACTGTAGATCTCATATATTATTCTTTCAATCCAAGACCAAAGATTATAGTTGGTCTAGTGAATGTTAATCTTCTCAGACAAAGAAAATGCTGCCGATCCTGGAGCTCAGGATACTTCAGTCCAAATCCTGAAAATCAATTAGTAAGGTCAGTGTTAATTTCCTCCTGCAGAAACAAGCAAGAACTCAGGCTGGATAATTAAAAACTGCTGAGTTGAGGACATTAGTATGGCTACATTCAATTGATGTTACATCACTTGGCGGTCAGTGTATTTTAGTGACCACTGATTATTTTGTTTCCTTTTACAGAAGTCGCAGTCTTCGATCACCAGCCAACATGTTCATCATCAACCTCGCCATCAGTGATTTCTGCATGTCAATCACTCAGGCACCAGTGTTTTTTGCAACAAGTTTACATAAAAGATGGATTTTTGGAGAGAAAGGTGATGGGGAATCTGGCATCAGCTTTTGTTTTAAGAATTTTGTTGACTTAATGCATGAAATCTAGAATTTGGTAAAGTCATTTTTTTCCAGAAACAGCACCACTTTCGTCCATACAGCAAATCTGGTATTGCATTTCAACCCCATTCAAGTGGCACTGTTCCTTAAAGTACAGATTGTTAATTTTTCTTAGTTTTTTCATCCTAGCTGAGATGTACAGAAAATATATCTAAATTCTTTAATGGGTTTTAAAGGTTAATATATAATTGTACCCTCTGTATGAAGTTATAGAACGTAATCACAGCACACTGGGAACAGATATTGGGGCGCAAAAAGAGTGTTTCTAAAAGAATCAATGGGTTCCTACAGAATCGCTCACATGAGAGACTGTTAGATGCACAAAACGGCGCGCACCTAACAAAGATATGCTCTGACCTGTCTTTGGTGCGTGATGTGCAGGAATTTCCATTGACTCCTATGGGAGCAGGAGTTTATGGACACTCCTGCACAGGGAATAGATTCCCCGCTGCTTACAGCAGGACATTTAAAACCTTTTGCCCAGAAGCACATTTTAAATGTCTCGCTGTAAACTCCTGTTAGTCCCTGCAGAAATGGGGGACTCCCCGAGAGTCCTGGTAATCCCCGTGGGGACTAACAGGAATTTACAACAGGGCATTTAAAATGTGCTTCTGGGCAGCATGTTTTAAATGTCCTGCTGTAAGCAGAGGGGTATTCCTCTTGCGTCCCTGCTAGGCAATTCCCCAGAAGCAGGGGGTGGTGGGAGTAGGGGACTCCCTCCCTCTCCCTAAGGGATTTCCCTATAGTGGAGAGAGAGGGGGTGGGGTTAGAGGGCTTTCCCCTGAAGGCTTCCCCGAGAGCGTTTGAGGAGGGGGCAGATCTAGAGGGATCCACCCTCTAGCAACACCACCTCTGTTTGCTATGGGGATTCTCTGTGAGAAGCCCTATAGCCCTGCCCACTCTCTCTAGCCACACCCACTCTCTCTACACAATAGGGATATCCCTCGGGGGTCCCCAAAACAGGGAGAGAGAACGGAGCTATGGGAGATTTCCCCATAGCAGGGAGAGAGAATGGAGCTATGGGGGATTTCCCCATAGCAGGGAGAGAGAGTGGAGCTATGGGGGATTTCCCCATAGCAGGGAGAGAGAGTGGAGCTATGGGGTTTTTTCCAACAGCAGGGAGAGAGAGTGGAGCTATGGGGGATTAATCCATAGCCCTGCTCTGTCTCTCCCTGCTACGGGTTAATCCCCCATAGCTCTGCTCTCTCTTCCTGCTATATGGAAATTCAGAAGTCCTGCGGGACTTCTTCGCTCTCTCCTCCTGGAGTAGCTGTGCTTTTCAAAGCACAGCTGCTTCAGTGAATAGGCAATTTTCATGCACATGAAGCTTGGATCAGTATTATTGTATCTTGACGCCACCAGCAAGTGCTGGTGGAGTCAAGATTGACAAGGGGTGACGCTCCCTGTACGTGATAGGCTGGAGAGGTGGCTGGGCTGCAGGTCCTGGCAGCCCATCAACATTACCCTACAGCTCCATGGATTTCTATTGGAGAGAGCAGCCCCCGCTACAGCCACAGGTGCAAGGGCCTTTACCGACGGCGGCACCCCCCTCTGTGCCACAGCACAGAGTGGGGTAGGCAGCAGGGAGGCCACACTGCGGGAGCAGCAGCTCCCCTGCTACAGGCGCCAGAGGAGTGGCTGGAAGCAGTCCCCAGGGCTAGGTTGCAAATAGTAATGTACCCGGGGGTAACAGAATTCCCCTTCCCCCAGCACACTGTTCAGCGCTATGGTGTTCAGTGCAGACAGTGTCACGTGACCAGGGACTTCAAAGAAAACGTTGTGCGCAGAGAAATGGCAGGGCCGCGGGGATGCTGCTGACAAGGGCTCTCTGCAGAGCTCTCTGCACAGCCAACGGTCGCACATGGCTGTAGCGCGGTGACTGCACACTTACAGTTGCAGGCTCCGAGGACTGGCGACTGCCGCACAACTTTGTACACCGCTAACGGTAGTGCGGGATGTCTTTACACCTGACAGCCGCACATAGCACAAATGCGGGGACGGCAGAGTGACAGCTCCGGGCTCCATCCTGAGGCCACAGGCAAAACTCCAAAACGCCACTGGACACTTGCGGGGACAGCGGTGTGAATATCCGCACTCCGGCATCCAATTCGGCACATTACTCCACATAGAACTGTGGGCTAACAGAGCAGTGAGCGAGCAGAGGCACTGCCCCACACCCAGGGGACATGCTACACGCTGGTAAAGAACCTTCAAGCTCCTTCAGGAATGCCGCCAATCAGGAGCTAGGGGTGTGACAGGGGCATTCCTGCATGCAAGCCCTGTCAAACCCCTAGCTTCCTGGTGGCGTCAAGATACAATAATACCGCTCGAGTTTTCTGTGCATGAAACATTGCCCATTCACACGATTTTGACATATGCGTGCGGCGATTTTTTTTGTGCACCTATTGGTGCACAAAAAAAAATGCTCATTTGAACGAGGCCTAAAGTGGTACATGTCAAATTTCTATTCTGGTTGAAAAATGAGGCTTGGCCAGAAGGCCCAAAACTGGCTTGGGTGGAAAGTGGTTAAATTGCTATGATTAAGGCTACATGGATATATGCTATACATAAACAGACTGTTTCCATGTCTTAAAAGTCTATCTATGGTCTTTATTCTTTTGTTGGCCAATCTATTTAGCCAAGCACTTATGATGTTAAACTCTATTCAAATCATTACGTGATTCATTAAATGAGCTTCTATGGACTCTCAGTGTCTTTGTGGAAGAGATTGTTTATTTCTATAAGGCACTAGTTATCCTAAAATAAGGACAATTGGCAGCTGCCTCACACGGTACCTCGCAGAGGTTTACAAACACTCCTTAAGGCCTTAGTCACACGGGCGTTTTTTCACGCGATTTGCGCATCGCATGACGGATGCGCATGCGCAAATCGCGTGACCGGCGCCGAAAAATCGGCCCAAAAATCGCCCGAAAATCTGCTCCTAGCCGCGTTTCATTAGAAACGGGCCGGAGCTGTCCAGCGCATTGCATTCAATGGAGCCGGCAATACAGCGGCTCCATTGAATGCAAGCGCTGCGGGCGAGTGTGGGATGAATTGTCGGGAAGGGGTTAAATATATAACCCCTTACCTGCAATGCATCCTTAAATGTGAAAAAATAAAAAAAAAGGATGTACTCACCAGCTCCCGGCAGCTGGAGATCCCGGCGGTCGGCCTGCAGTGGGTGTGAAGGAGGTGTGACTCAGGCTTGCCCCTGATTGGCTCAGCGCTGAGCCAATCAGAAGCAAGTCTCAGTCACACCCATTCATGAATTCATGAATGGGTGTGACTGAGATCAGCCTCTGATTGGCTCAGGCTGAGCCAATCAGGGGCAAGCCTGAGTCACACCTCCTTCACACCCACTGCAGGCCGACCGCCGGGATCTCCAGCTGCCGGGAGCAGGTGAGTACATCCTTTTTTTTTATTTTTTCACATTTAAGGATGCATTGCAGGTAAGGGGTTATATATTTAACCCCTTGCCGACAATTCATCCCGCGCACGCCGGCAGCCCATTGCTTTCAATGGAGTCGGCTGTATTGCCGCTCCATTGAATTTAATGGGCAAACATTGTTCTTCTCTGCCACAGCTGTTACAGCTGTGGCAGAGAAGAATGATTTGTCTTCTATATGTTCTCAATGGGGTCGGCGCTGCTGCCGCCGGCCCCATTGAGCGCATATAGAGAAGAGAACAGGAATTGCAGATCGCAGATAGGTGCGATCTGCGATTTCTGTTCTCTAATTTATCGGACGAGCGCATAAAAAGCGCTCATGTGTCCGATACCATTGCAAAGCAATGGTTTTAAAAAGTCGCCGGACGCATGCGCATGCGCAAATCGCGGCAATAAACGCCCGTGTGACTAAGCCCTAAGGCTGTTTTCGGACAAGCATAACTCCATGTTAGTTCGTGTTTTGTGGACCCTAATATGGAGCTAATGTTAATACTTTTATCTATTCACATGGCCATATTTTTCATGGCTGTGTTGTAAAAATGCAGCATGAGCTACTTTTGTCTGCTTTTGCCTCCATATTTGTATTCATTGGTATTTTTTCTATTAGGCAAATATGAATCAATATTTGCCTGTAGAAAATATAACAATGACAGCAAATATGGAGGCAAATAAGGATCGCATTAAAATTAAAAAATAATGAAATACTCATGATATGCGGTTACAATGTCATCTGCAACACCTCTGTATTTCAAATCCATATCACAGACCTGTTACAATATGCTCATATGAAACTGGCCTAAAACTGTAAAATTAGCAAAATGTACTAAAAAATAGCAATGCTTTATGATGTAAATGTTTTTGGAACAAAAAACAATAATAGATCAATCTTCCAAATGGGTTTTTGGAATCTGGAAATAACTTTGAGATTCCTTGAAGTATCCACTCTGCCCATAAAGCAGCTTGCATACTATCTGCATGCAATGGATGAGCTTAGTTAAGAAACTTTTCCTTTCTTGGTGAAGAAACTTTCAGTGACTATGGATTTGTTCTGTAAAACATGGGTGGTCCAAACTTCGGGAGTTTTGCATTCTGGATCAACACTGCTGGAACACAGAATGAGCTAGATAGACTTTCATCAACTTTCATGTGTAACTTTGTTACTTACTGTAATTCTAATAATTGTATACATATCATAAAGTTCATATTCTAGACTAGAAATATTACCATTATCAATGAATTTGTAATGTCATGTTTCTTGTTACTTTAGGTTGTGAATTATATGCATTCTGTGGAGCCCTTTTTGGGATCACATCCATGATTACCTTGATGGTGATTGCTGTGGATAGGTATTTCGTAATCACTCGGCCACTTGCCTCGATCGGAGTGATGTCCAAGAAAAGAGCAGTGCTAATCCTTTTATTTGTCTGGCTGTATTCTTTATCGTGGAGCCTTCCTCCCTTCTTTGGTTGGAGTAAGTTTGGATGACTGGTTTGACAGATAATTTTAACTGGGCACCACATTGGCCTTTCAAAATCAGACAGGATTTGCATGACATGTTAGAGACAGAGATTATTGGCGTGTAATTAATTTTCAAATATTTAATACAAGATTAGGCTTCTTAGAAAAATCTTACATTACAGTGTTAGTATTCTATTCTTGAGATATTCTTGGGCACGAAAAATTACAGAAGTGGATTAAATAAAGGGCACGTCATAATAATGGCTGCAACCTAGTGGTAAAGCTGCATTTTCTCTCCAACATGGCATTGCTTTTGTCCATCTGTTCTATTAGAGCTTGTAGACATCTTATAAGGTGTTCCCCACTTGGGATACCCTCTATGACACATGTGGTAAACTCAAACAAATATCATTTCTTTTTTTCCACCTGTGTAAGGTGTGACTGCTCCTTGATTTATGAACAGAGGTCATATTATAGAGTCTATAACATAGCAATAACCTCAGTCCATGACTCAAAGAGCAGTTGTACCATGTACAGGTGGAAGAAAATAAATGATATTCGGCCCGCAGGCCAAGGTTTCGACATCCCAGCTCTATGACCTTGATTGGAAAGCAAAATCAGCTGTTTTTTAGGGGTTGAAAGGAGTGGGACCAAAGTCAATCAGCTGATCACCCCAGGGGTGCATTTTGAAAAGGGTTGTTTCTGATAAGACAACCTTTTGGAAGATGTCTGTTTATTTTTGTTAGACTTATCACTAAGATATGCTGCCCGCAATTAGGCCCACTTAGTGGCCCCATTAGTAATAGTGACTCCTCATAGTGGCCCAAGTAGTAATAGTGACCCCTGTAGATGACCCCAGTTCTAAAAGTGCCCCATAGTGGCTCCACTTGTCATAATAACCTCCTAATAGTGGTCCCTCTAGTTATAGTAACCCCCTATAGCGGCTCCAGTAGTAAGACTATCCCCTATATTGGTCCCAGTAGTAATACATGACCCACATAGCAGTCCCAGTAATAATAACTGAAACCCATAGTAGTCCCAGTAGTAATAGCGACCCCCCTATTGGCCTCTGGCTGTGCAGCATCCAGCCTACAGCTCTTGCCTAATGGCAGCAGGAGCCGCTGCTGAGTCTGTGAATGCTGATCTTGTCCCTTGGCATCTGTGCTGCATGGTACACACAGACACCAGGGGTAAGGGTAAAGTTCAGCACCACTGGACTGCAGTTGCAGGCTGGGTGAGTGGAATACCTTTAAAGTTGCTGCACAGCTGGTAGGTCACATAAAATGCCTTTCACATCACCTGACCAGTGATGGCAGCGCCCAGTAGCAGTTGCCAGCTGCACTTTTGATGTGCTGGTAGTGAAGATACAGAGATTATGTGCAGCCCAATCACATTACTATAACACTGTATGTTCCTTGTACTTTTGAGAAACAGAAAAATATTATGCTGGCACTGAGATAAAAGGAGCTTCTGAAAGGCTGAAAGCAGCTGCGAATATGCAGCTGATATCGAGTCAAAATCCACACCAATGGTGCAGATTTTGACACAGTTTTTGATACGTATATGCTGTGGACTTTGCCTCAGATCCACAGTATTTCCTCTATGTGTGAATGCACTCTATAGGGAGTCCAGACGTAGACTCGTGCTCAAGATCACATGGCTATGAGAACACGCAATAATCAAAGGAAACTGAGTTTGCCCTTTCTTTTGGGAGAGAGGAAACCGTCCATTCTAGTAAAGACTACCTTGTATACCTGGCACTGCCTGGGTAGTCTTGCCACCCTGGATGCACTTGCTTTGTCTTTATTCTTTTGAATTTTGGCCTCATGCTTTTCTGAGTTCTCTGAAGCCCTTGACGTCCTGGTTTTTTTCCAGTCATTGTTCACTTGTCTCACAATAACTTCACTTTCTTTGCTTTCAGTTGGACTTATCCAATAGGTTTCTGTTTAGTTAAAGGCATTCCAGGTCCACCACACATTTAAATTATTTACCAAGCTGAATCACAAAGCATTTTATTTCACCATAGACTATACAATGGCCCTCATTTATTAAAAAGGTTTAATAAACTTTGCTTGTTGCACATACCAACCAATCATTATTCCCTAAGCTACTCTAGTAAAATGAAAGCTGTGCTGTGATTGTTTGGTATGAGCAACAAACAGTTAGGCCTCCTTCCCACGAACGGATTTACGCCGCGTAAATACGCGGCAAAAATCCGCTGTGTTGCCCCCTGCTATTAGGTTCTATTGAACCTAATAGCACAATGCACACGATGCGTAATTCCACCGCGGAATTACGCACCGTGAAATCTCCCGTTCTCACCCGCAGCATGTTCTATTTGCTGCGGGTGTACGCGCTGACGGCTTCCATTGCAGTCAATGGAAGCCGTCCGTTCACGCTATCTCCCGCTGCAACCAGCGGAAGATAGCGTGAAAAAACGCTTCCCCGCCTACCGCCGCACGTCATATGACGCGGCCGGCGCGTCACGTGACACGGCCGGCCGCGTCATGTGACGCGGTGGGCGTGTCACGTGACGCGACGGCGGTGGGCGGGGAAGCGTCTTCACGCTATCTTCCGCTGGTAAGTATGGGGTCTCTGGGGGGCGCCGTGACGGGCTTCACTGCGGAATATTACGCGGCGGAGCCCGTCACGCTCGTGGGAAGGAGGCCTTAGAAACTCCCCCCCCTCCTTTCCGCTCCCACACACACACACATGCTCCCAGTGTTTTAGGTTGGATCATGAAGAGTGTGTGTACCAAGCTTGGTTGAGATACATCAAGAGAAATCTATGAAGAACTAAGAAACATTTTTTTCACTTTTATAGATAGATGTCCATGAGGCCAGAGTATGTTAAAACTATGAGCAGAGCTATGAATTATGATCCATTATTTATATAACATCTTCTTCAGTGCTGAACACATTAAGACACTGCTCTAATATAATCAATTAACATCAATTTTCTTTCCTTTCTAAAAGGTGCTTATGTCCCTGAAGGGCTCTTCACCTCCTGCACATGGGACTACATGACCTTCACACCATCTGTTAGAGCCTACACAATGCTCCTCTTCTGCTTCGTCTTCTTTATACCCCTTTTTATCATTATTTATTGCTACATATTTATTTTCAAGGCCATCAAAAATACTAACAGGTAATTGATTTACATCTATCTATGGCAATGTTCGATTGATGACAGAACTATACGTACTGTGGATATGAGTTTTGTATTAGAACTAGAGATGAGTGAGCACGCTCGGATACAGCTGTTACTACAGCAGTGACTCGAGCGAGCATCGCTCTTCTGGAGTAACTGCTTACTGCTCCTAGCATGCTCGGGGGGGGGGGAGGGGCGGAGGGTAGTGGGGGGGAAAGAGAGAAAGAGAGAGAGGGTGAGCGGTGGATGGCGGGGGTAGCGGGGGGGAGAGAGAGAGACAGGGGGGGGTGAGCAGCGGGCGGCGGGAGGGAGAGAGTGAAAGAGAGAGGGGATGAGCGGGGGGGAGAGAGATCTCTCTCACTCTTTCCCCCTGCTACCCCGCGGTGCCCCCCCCCCCCCCTGAGCACACTCGAACCAGTAAGCAGTTACTCGAGAAGAGCAATGCTCACTCGAGTAACTACTGTATCCGAGCATGCTCGCTCATCTCTAATTAGAACACAATGATTATTGCCAACTTCATTCATCGAAAAATATATCATAACAATGTTTTCTATTGTAAGTCAAGTAAATTAAGTCTACAATTGTTTTATGAGCTAACTTTATTTTTTTTGTGAAGACGAAAATATATTTCAGTGAGTGAAAACACCAATGCAAAACCATGCTGCCATAGCTAAATCATGAATGATATAGCGAAAGGAATGATACAACTAAAAATAAAACTATTTGCTTGTGATTGTTACTCTCCTTCATGTATGTTTATCTGTTTTTTTCATGTCACCATGTCTTTTATAGGGCTGTTCAGAAAATCGGTTCAGATGATAACAAGGAATCTCATAAACAGTATCAAAAAATGAAAAATGAGTGGAAGATGGCAAAGATTGCTCTCATTGTCATCCTTCTGTATGTGATTTCCTGGTCTCCTTATTCGACTGTGGCATTGGTGGCCTTTGCTGGGTAAAACAGTGTTTCTTAAGACTCTAAAACTTTTAACATGTTTTTACTATAATGTGATTGTTCTCAGTAAGATAAACCAAGTAATCTTGTAGACATGATACCTTTAAATGGCTAACAAAAATACACGATGATGTTACAGCAAGTTTTCTAATCTACTCAGGGCTTAAATGGAATAGATCTGAAGAAGTATATATTTATATACACATACATATAAAAAGGCACAGACATGGTGTGATTAATTTGCACTTAAAACAATACCAGAACAGGATGAGTAGAGAAGTAAATAATTAGTCCACTGATAAGGGATATGAAAGTTTTATGGTCTCTAAATTGGTGTTAGGGGTTCAGCAGGCCTGCATATTATCTCTGCTCGGTACCAAACTTTTTACCATAATGCAATGTCAATGGGCTTCATTAAGGAGCTAGAGTAGAACATGTTGCCTACCTGACCACTGATTTTATATTCTAGCTTGTACCACTACTTTTTTGACCTTATTGCAATATGCATTTGCTACATCCTACTTGCTGATTAGATCGTAGTAATTCAATGTAATGTGGGCTTACAATATCTCTGCTCCCAATATTTATACTTTAAAGATGTCTGTGAGAGTGTTTTGGGGTAAGGATAGTGGAATATTGAGCTAAAAAAATCACAGAGTGGCCATATACTTACCAATATACTAATACAAAATAGAAGGGCTGGTAGAAGCACCACATCGCTCTGCATGCAAACATCCATACTACTATATGAAGGAGAATTGTACAGGTGAAGTTACTGATGAACAACACTCACACACCTTCCTTAAACTGAGGGGGATGGCTGCTTAGTATTGTACTTACATGGAGATAAAGCACACAAAAGGTGTCAGGCGAATTGATGCGTGTAGTGTACCATGCAGGCTTATAACTTATTACTGATGCCAAATTGCAGCCTGGCGGGTTGCCCTGCACCCCAGAGGCGAACCACTTTGGCACTGACACCCTGGTCTCCCCTAGCATTTAAAGCCATACTGTTTACTGCACAAATACTGATAAATACGAGGTATTGGTTAATAGTTTGGCCAAAATACACAAGCTCATAAGCCCTTGTCAAGGGTCTTTGTTTTATTATTGAGCTCAGGTTCAAATTACAACACATTTTCCAATACAGTTGGCAGTATATTGCTGAAACCAGAATGAAGGGATCTGGAGTATTTTCAACTTTTCACATGCATTTGGCAGCTTTACATCTGGATAAACCCTACAGCAATTCTCAGCTTACCATAACTTTTAGATTTAAGCTCACAATTGAAACAAGATGGTACAAGGAGCAGATTCCCATGATGGCAAAAGGTGCAACCATAAAGAAATAGTCCCCTCTCCCCACTCCCTGTTGAGTCCTATGTACCCAGGAAAGGAGAAGGCAGAAGTGGTTAAAAAACGTTTCTCCCTTCTCCTCCGGGTTCTCAGCTGTGACTAACAACCGACAGCTTGTACTGTACTTCTACAACTATTATATGTCTTTGCAAACTTGTGATAATTTATTAATAATCTTTCTGTATATTTTACCACAGATATTCAAATATGTTAACCCCGTACATGAACTCAATACCTGCTGTGATCGCAAAGGCATCTGCCATTCACAATCCTATCATCTATGCCATCACTCATCCCAAATATAGGTATGTCTCATTCATAAACCATCTGGTATAACAAATAATGCCTATAGAAAATCTAGCTGGACACAAAACCACCACATCAAGAATAGGGTAATAATAAGGTAAAGTATCAAACCAATGGCCGCACAAATATCATAAACCAACAACAAGAAAGTGCACAAAAATCAAATATTAAAACAATAATTTTTTGAAAACATATTGAAAAATAATATCTAAAAAGATGAGTCAGCATAGAAAAACCACTGAGTCACGGATAATGAATCCCAGACAAAGTATAACACCGACAGGAGGTCAGACATAGAACATCAATCAAAGTTCAAACTAATAAAGCAGCATATGGAAAAAAGTATAAAAGCGTGTGAAAAAATATAATAAAGGAGAAATACTGAATTCAGTGGCCTGGGAAGCCTCACACCATGCGACATCCCCGCCTTACGTTTCAGTGAATATGTCTTCACCCAGACAGGAAATTATCTATATCAGAACATTGTTAGTTCCGGAATGATAACAATTAGAGATGAGCGAGCATGCTCGTTAAGGTGATTTACTCGAGAGAGCATCGCCTTTTTCGAGTACCTGCTGGTTCGTCCCTGAAGATTCGAGGGGGGGCGCAGAGGGGAGCGGGGGGTTGCGGAGGGGATCGGGAGGGAGCGAGATCTCTCTCACTCTCCACCCCGCTCCCCTCCACCGCCCCGCGCCACAGCCCCCCCGAATCTTCAGGGACGAGCCAGCAGATACTCAAAAAAGGCGATGCTCTCTCGAGTAAATCGCCTTAATGAGTATGCTCGCTCATCTCAAATAACAATGCAATTAACGAGGAAGTATTTGTCTGACATCGGCCAAACCCATTGTCATATGACAATCTTATGCTTGTGCTATTTTGGTATGGAAGCCCAATCAGTTAGCTCTGTACATTGTGAAAGCTTCTTGTGGATGGACAGATTTCACAGGTTGTTACATCTACTGTGAGTATGAATGGCGGCTTACTCCATGGCTAAGCTGTTGTTTCTCCTATACATTTATATATTGCAATAACTAGTCATTTGGAAGTGGCTTATTCCACTTTCTCCATTGTAAAATGTGTACACACTAGCTGAGATGAGTATGGAATCGAAGACTAGCTGGCTTAAAGGGTTGTAAAGCGAATTTCAGATATGAAGGATGTGTGCACCATATTTATGAACAGCTGATTATGGGTATAAATCGTGCATCCATTACCTACTTATCCCGCCCCCCATTTTCCAAGATGGCCACCGCATCCCTGTTGACATGCAGCATAAAACTACATTTACCATAATTCCCTGCTCTGTACTTCCTTCCTGTGTCTGGCCCCACTAAAATACGCCCTACTACTAGTCAGCAATCCAGTCCTGAGAGCTGAATAGAAAAAAGTCATCTCTGGTCATTCCTACTGACCAAGCCCGACCTGTAGTACTGCAATGCCTACAGGATGTATCCAGGGGCAACCTGGCAATAAACACCTCTAAAGGGCCAGGAGAAGCTGATGGTTTATAGACACAGAATCCAAAGCAGAAACACATTGCAAATTTTAGGAACATTTTATTTAGTAGCATTCATTTAACATTCATTTATTCTTGATTTTAGGCTCCTGTTAGCAATGAGTGGGTCTGAAAATTGTGAAACCAAATAAAAAGTGCTGCCCACTTGCTTTAGGGCATATACAGTATATGTGCAGTTACAACATGGTGGACACTGAAGAGTTCACTTGTAAAGATGTATTAGTAATGTTTGTAGAAGAATCCATTTATGCCACCAAAGGCAATGAAATATCGGTAACATATTGCATTGATTGACCATACAATAGTATAGACTCCATGCTTATAACATATCAAGCTGAGAGTCCTTCCTTCTCCAATTTTGGAGAATATACTTTGTTTCTAACACTAACTCACACAGCAGGTATTCACCTTATTGTCTGCCCGGTCTACTGAAAATCTCTCTTGGCATTGCACCCAGAACAAAGGCCACTGCTCATGGAATAAAAGATGAAACACCAAAGCTCATGCTCTTATAATTTGGTTCCATTTGTTACCTTTTTAGGATAAAATATTGTATCTTATGATCTAAAAATATGAATCTTAATATGGGAAATAAACACAAGTTGTACGCTAAATTAAAGTTATTGAGGCAAGATCTGCAGTACCCTGAAAAGAGTTGTCTGGCTTTTGCTTAAGCATGAGAATAAATAGAAAATAGTACTGTACAGACCTGCCTGCAGAAGATGAAATGAGCAGTATACATTTAGATAATCTTTGCATATAGCATTTGTCTTGAGGCTCCAGGACAGACCATATCATGTCTTTTGGGATTTTGAATTCCTTTAAGAATTGAAAAGTCAAGGGCAATCAGATGAATGCAGTAATGTCAACTCCATACTCTTCACAGAACTAGAATTTTTGAGACTATGGACAGCTAAAATATAGTTTAACTTTTTCAAGGAAGTCTAGGTAGCCTTCTTCAGTCATATATGCATGGTGGAGAAGTGAAGTTAGGTCTTTGTTAAATCCCTTACTTTAAGTACAGTATTACCAGTAATTTTTCGAGGTATGTTCATTTTTGGTGATATGCATTTGGCTCCTTATTCTCGATTTGACAAACAGACTCTTTGGGCTGATAAATTTAAGAAAGATTTTATTTGAACGACATGATACACAAAGTTATTGGTATTTTAACAATGTAACATATTAATAAGTAGCCATCCAATTACCAGTGGAGGGTCAGAATTCTTTTCACTCTGGTCTATTCCAAACTAATACTGGTTTTAGCCTTCCTCTGGATCACTTGGAGTTAGCACGCATGAAAAATTGACTCTGATATGTATGTGACTATTTTTCTACCCAACCACTTTGTAAAAGTATGTAAGTTCATAAAACACTATTGCTTTCTTTCACTGATAATGAACAATCTTGTGTCCTAGAATGGCAATTGCAAAGTACATTCCTTGTCTACGCTCAATACTTAGAGTAACCCGCAAAGACTCTAAGTCCTACAGCAGCTATCCATCATCTAGACGTTCCACTGTTACCAGCCATTGCAGTCAGTCTTCTGATTTTGGTGGGCATCAAAAACTGAAGAGCCGCCTACCCTCTGTCTCTGACAGTGAATCAGTAAGAAAATTTAAATATACTATTTCTGTAGTATACAATGAGCAGTCATCTGTTTGCATACTATAGTCAGGACTTACATTTACAAAGCCAAACTTGATGCTCAAGATCACACATTAGTAGATGTTTTCTACACCTTCAGATTAGTATTAGTAACCTGTACAAATGAATGGCACAAATTATCTCAGGCAGTGGTTTGCCACCAATTTAGGCAGGCCACATGACTCCTATAGGGACAGTGGGACAGAGGGGCACAGGGCTGAGTTGCCCCATCCCCTATCCCACCACTGACTTACCTCCCCCTTCCTCTGAACATCCAGCAGCATAAGCTTCACTTATATTCACTGCTATCTCAGTCCATGCAAGCTGTTCCTTCCCCTCCTTCCTGATGTCAGCTTAGTGCTACTGAGAGGAGGGAGGAGGCACAGGGGGTAAACCAGTAATTTGGAGGGCCATAGGGAGAACTTCAGTGCTTTAAAGTGACACAGGGGGACACCAGTGCTTTGCAGAGCCACAGGGGTTACATCAGTGCTTTGTGCACCAGGGGGAACACTAGTGCTAGGAAGGGCCATGGGGGAAGGGGGTGCACCAGTGCTATCTATGGCTACATAGGGGACACTACTACTACTATGGGGGTACTGAGAGATTGATTAGGCACAGTGTCAGAATTGCAAGAGTGCACAGAGAGAACTCATTGCTGGAGGAAACCTTCATAGTCATCTAGGCTCAGAAAAGGAACAAAAATGGACTTCACCAATGAGAGAAGATGCCACCTGGCATTTCTGGAGGCAAATGCACTGTAATCACTATCACTGTGTAGAACTGGAATCTGATGGTTGTATAGTGACTGTATTATTTAGGGGTACCCTTGAGCTGAACCACTGTATCTAAATGCACCAAGTAATAGATATGCTGCCTTTAATTTCTTTTTCAATGGGGTGGGAGGAGGGCAATTCTAAGTTTTGCTAAGGGGCCCCATGAGTTCTAAGTATGTCCCTGATCTCAGCTGTAAATCTATGAAGAGAACTGAAAAACCTGCACTGTTGGTAGGTAATGAGGACTGAGTCGGCCAACACTGCTATGGGTATAGAATGCTTGTCACCTTAGGTAATGCCTCTCATTTTTTTAAAAGGGCACTAACTTTTCAGGCGACTTCTGCTCATCTTCTAGCTTGTGTCATACTCAATCATTTCTGTAATATATTTGCATCAAAAATGTTACTTTACTATTGTATATCACATTTGAAGTGGCTGCCACAAGGAGTCTCTTTTCCAGCTTCTCTGCAATTCACTGTCTATCATTAGGTATATACCTTCCATAGTAACTAGGATATTTCCTTAGCAATGGGATGGGGATATTTTTACAGGCGTGCTCCGGTGCACTCAGAGGCTGCAGGCTGACGGAACTGCAGGCACTATGATAACAATCTCCACAATCTCTGCCTCTCCTGGATGTGTGTATGCATATTAAATTGTCCTGGGAGAGCAGAGAGGCAGGCATTCAGATGCTGCCCCCTTGCTGAAGTCAGTGCAAGGAAGTGAAGGACAGTGAACTACTGGCAAAATACTAGACTTTCTACATGCTCCCTGCCTGAAAGTGGATTGTAAACAGCAAAGAAAGAGAAAAATGAAGATCACCTGAAAATCAGAACTTACAGACATGAAGCGGTGCAAACAGCAGCAAATGAGGATAAGGAGAAATTTTTATATTGTAGTAAACTTGTTGAATACTCAGGTACACTTTAAAGATAAAGCATTCAGTTTAGAGATAGAGTTATACACCTGTAGACTTAACAATTACTTCAGCTTTCCCCCCAAACAGCAATCACAGCACTAATCCACCAGTCACAGTAGCGTGCTTCCTCTTACTTCCAGCAGTCACAGGAGTTATGAAAAGAGCAGTTAGTGTAGTTCCTCATAACAGTAATTACTACATTGTCCCTCATAGCCCTACTGTAAGTTCCCTCTTCAATTACTAGTCATATCAGGGGTCTCTCCAACATTTCTAGTAATTAAAATAAAACCTTCCCCAGCAGTCACCATAGAGCCTCTCCCTTTCCTGACAAGTGCATTCACAGACCACCTGTGCTGGTACCCTTGAAACAGGGGTGCCCACGGACCCACCATACCTAATGAAGACTATGGCATACTATTTAGAATCAGAATTGCTATGTTACTGTGGTTTATAAAATCCATAAAAACCTCTTTAAAAGTATACATATTACAATAGAACAAACTTATGCCAAGAAAACTCTTTTAGTTTACAATTGACGTATAGTAGCTCATAATTGAGGTAACATTAACAGGACCAAACCATGTCTTGTTTTTAAGAGTCTCCTCTTAGTCCTGACGATAATATTCTTCACATTTATGGAATATTGTGGTACATAATGACTGATTGAATGTGAAAAACTTATTTACAGTGGCATTTAATTTAAAAAAATTAACATTAGTGTGTCACATTTTTGACAAATTTCCAATTGGGAAAATTTGCTTGCTTTATATCATGTTTGTTGAAAAAGTAAATAGAAGCAAAGTATTTTAATCAACAATTGACTCGATGAAGACAATGATCAACCCTAAAAAGGTTGTTGAATATGTGAGCTCATATATCCTTGAAGATTGCATGCAACCTTAGTCCACTAATGATGAGTAGAAGTTCTTTCTCAATTACCATTATGCAATATTAAATCAAATATCAGCATGACTTAAAGTTTATGATGTATTAATTACAGGGTTGGACTGACGCTGAAGCTGATATTAAAAGTGCGAACTCCCGAGCTGCAAGTAGGCAGATTTCCTATGATGTGAGCGAAGACACCACAGAGAACAATGACATACAATCTAAAACTAAGCTGAAAAGCCATGATTCTGGAATTTTTGAAAAGGTAAGACATTCTAAATAGAGATGAGCGAGCACCAAAATGCTCGGGTGCTCGTTACTCGGGACGAAAATTTTGCGATGCTCGAGGGTTCGTTTCGAATAACGAACCCCAGTGAAGTCAATGGGCGACCCGAGCATTTTTGTATATCGCCGATGCTCGCTAAGGTTTCCATTTGTGAAAATCTGGGCAATTCAAGAAAGTGATGGGAACGACACAGCAACGGATAGGGCAGGCGAGGGGCTACATGTTGGGCTGCATCTCAAGTTCCCAGGTCCCACTATTAAGCCACAATAGCGGCAAGAGTGGGCCCCCCCCCCTCCCAACAATTTTTACTTCTGAAAAGCCCTCATTAGCAACGCATAACTTAGCTAAGCACCACACAACCTCCAACAAAGCACAATCACTGCCTGCATGGCACTCCGCTGCCACTTCTCCTGGGTTACATGCTGCCTAAACCCCCCCCCCCGCACGACCCAGTGTCCACAGCACACACCAAAGTGTCCCTGCGCAGCCTTCAGCTGCCCTCATGCCACGCCACCCTCATGTCTATTTATAAGTGCGTCCGCCATGAGGAGGAACCGCAGGCACAAACTGCAGAGGGTTGGCACGGCTAGGCAGCGACCCTCTTTAAAAGGGGCAGGACAATAGCCCACAATGCTGTACAGAAGCAATGAGAAATATAATCTTGTGCCACCGCCATCAGGAGCTGCACACGTGGGCATAGCAATGGGGAACCTATGTGCCACACACTATTCATTCTGTCAAGGTGTCTGCATGCCCCAGTCAGACCGGGGTTTTTTATAAATAGCCACAGGCAGGTACAACTCCGCAATGGGAATTCCGTGTGCACCCACAGCATGGGTGGCTCCCTGGAACCCACCGGCTGTACATAAATGTATCCCATTGCAGTGCCCTGGACAGCAGAGCTAACGTCAGATTAAATGCAGGTGGGCTTCGGCCCACACTGCATGCCCCAGTCAGACTGGGTTTTTTTATAAGTAGACACAGGCAGGTACAACTCCCTATTGTGAAGTCCGTGTGGACGAACAGCATGGGTGGGTCCCAGGAAGCCACCGGCGGTACATAAATATATCCCATTGCATTGCCCATCACAGCTGAGGTAATGTCATGTTTAATGCAGGTGGGCTTGGGCCCACACTGCATGCCCCAGTCAGACTGGGGTTCTTTAGAAGTTGACACATGCAGTTACAACTCCGTGTGGACCGACAGCATGGGTGGGTGCCAGGAAGCTACCGGCGGTACATAAATATATCTCATTGCAGTGCCCAGCACAGCTGAGGTAATGTCATGTTTAATGCAGGTGGTCTTCGGCCCACACTGCATGCCCCAGTCAGACTGGGGTTCTTTAGAAGTGGACACATGCAGTTACAACTCCGTGTGGACCGACAGCATGGGTGGGTCCCAGGAAGCCACCGGCGGTACATAAATATATCCCATTGCATTGCCCATCACAGCTCATGTAACGTCAGCTTTAATGCAGGTGGGCAAAAAATTAACTGGATTACACTGTAGGCGAGGGCCCAAAAAAATTGGTGTACCAACAGTACTAATGTACCTCAGAAAAATTGCCCATGCCCAACCAAGAGGGCAGGTGAAACCCATTAATCGCTTTGGTTAATGTGGCTTAATTTGGAACTAGGCCTGGAGGCAGCCCAGTTAAAATAAAAATTGGTTCAGGTGCAAGTTTCAACGCTTTAATGAGCATTGAAACGTATAAAAATTGTTTAGAAAAATTATATAACTGAGCCTTGTGGGCCTAAGAAAAATTGCCCGTTCGGCGTGATTACGTCAGGTTTCAGGAGGAGGAGCAGGAGGAGGAGGAGGAATAGAATACACAGATTGATGAAGCTAAAAGGTCCCCGTTTTTGATGGTGATAGAGAACGATGCTTCCATCCGCGAGTGCAGCTTACGTATTGCTTAGGTATCGCTGCTGTCCGCTGGTGCAGAAGAGAAGTCTGGGGAAATCCAGGCTTTGTTCATCTTGA
Organism: Eleutherodactylus coqui; assembly: GCF_035609145.1. NCBI lineage: Eukaryota > Metazoa > Chordata > Amphibia > Anura > Eleutherodactylidae > Eleutherodactylus > Eleutherodactylus coqui. The sequence continues at coordinate 184,762,087 of NC_089840.1, read as the reverse complement.
TGAGTGTAAGCCTGTCGGCACTGTTGGTTGACAGGTGGGTACGCTTATCCGTGATGATTCCCTCAGCCGCACTAAACACCCTCTCTGACAAGACGCTAGCCGCAGGACAAGCAAGCACCTCCAGGGCATACAGTGCGAGTTCAGGCCACGTGTCCAGCTTCGACACCCAGTAGTTTTAGGGGCAGAGGCGTCACGGAGGACGGTCGTGCGATTGGCTACGTACTCCCTCACCATCCTTTTACAGTGCTCCCGCCGACTCAGCCTTGACTGGGAAGCGGTGACACAGTCTTGCTGGGGAGCCAGAAAACTGTCAAAGGCCTTAGAGAGTGTTCCCCTGCCTGTGCTGTACATGCTGCCTGATCTCCGCGCCTCCCCTGCTACCTGGCCCTCGGAACTGCGCCTTCTGCCACTAGCACTGTCGGATGGGAATTTTACCATCAGCTTGTCCGCCAGGGTCCTGTGGTATAGCATCACTCTCGAACCCCTTTCCTCTTCGGGTATGAGAGTGCAAAGGTTCTCCTTATACCGTGGGTCGAGCAGTGTGTACACCCAGTAATCCGTAGTGGCCAGAATGCATGTAACGCGAGGGTCACGAGAAAGGCATCCTAACATGAAGTCAGCCATGTGTGCCAGGGTACCTGTATGCAACACATGGCTGTCCTCACTAGGAAGATCACTTTCAGGATCCTCCTCCTCCTCCTCCTCCTCAGGCCATACACTCTGAAAGGATGACAGGCAAGCAGCATGGGTACCGTCAGCAGTGGGCCAAGCTGTCTCTTCCCCCTCCTCCTCATGCTCCTCCACCTCCTCCTCCTCCTCCTCAATGCGCTGAGATATAGACAGGAGGGTGCTCTGACTATCCAGCGACATACTGTCTTCCCCCGCCTCCGTTTCCGAGCGCAAAGCGTCCGCCTTTATGCTTTGCAGGGAACTTCTCAAGAGGCATAGCAGAGGAATGGTGAAGCTAATGATTGCAGCATCCCCGCTCACCATCTGGGTAGACTCCTCAAAGTTTCCAAGGACCTGGCAGATGTCTGCCAACCAGGCCCACTCTTCTGTAAAGAATTGAGGAGGCTGACTCCCACTGCGCCGTCCATGTTGGAGTTGGTATTCCACTATAGCTCTACGCTGCTCATAGAGCCTGGCCAACATGTGGAGCGTAGAGTTCCACCGTGTGGGCACGTCGCACAGCAGTCGGTGCACTGGCAGATTAAACCGATGTTGCAGGGTGCGCAGGGTGGCAGCATCTGTGTGGGACTTGCGGAAATGTGCGCAGAGTCGGCGCACCTTTCCGAGCAGGTCTGACAAGCGTGGGTAGCTTTTCAGAAAGCGCTGAACCACCAAATTAAAGACGTGGGCCAGGCATGGCATGTGCGTGAGGCTGCCGAGCTGCAGAGCCGCCACCAGGTTACGGCCGTTGTCACACACGACCATGCCCGGTTGGAGGCTCAGCGGCGCAAGCCAGCGGTCGGTCTGCTCTGTCAGACCCTGCAGCAGTTCGTGGGCCATGTGCCTCTTCTCTCCTAAGCTGAGTAGTTTCAGCACGGCCTGCTGATGCTTGCCCACCGCTGTGCTGCCACGCCGTGCGACACCGACTGCTGGCGACGTGCTGCTGCTGACACATCTTGATTGCGAGACAGAGGTTGCATAGGAGGAGGAGGGTGGTTTAGTGGAGGAAGCATACACCGCCGCAGATACCACCACCGAGCTGGAGCCCGCAATTCTGGGGGTGGGTAGGACGTGAGCGGTCCCAGGCTCTGACTCTGTCCCAGCCTCCACTAAATTCACTCAATGTGCCGTCAGGGAAATATAGTGGCCCTGCCCGCCTGTGCTTGTCCACGTGTCCGTTGTTAAGTGGACCTTGGCAGTAACCGCGTTGGTGAGGGCGCGTACAATGTTGCGGGAGACGTGGTCGTGCAGGGCTAAGTAGTGGCGACTGGGAACTGAGTAGCGCGGGGCCGCCGCCGCCATCATACCTTTGAAAGCCTCCGTTTCCACAACCCTATACGGCAGCATCTCCAGGCTGATAAATTTGGCTATGTGCACGTTTAACGCTTGAGCGTGCGGGTGCGTGGCGGCGTACTTGCGCTTGCGCTCCAACACTTGCGCTAGCGACGGCTGGACGGTGCGCTAAGAGACATTGGTGGATGGGGCCGAGGACAGCGGAGGTGAGGGTGTGGGTGCAGGCCAGGAGACGGTAGTGCCTGTGTCCTGAGAGGGGGGTTGGATCTCAGTGGCAGGTTGGGGCACAGGGGGAGAGGCAGCGGTGCAAACCGGAGGCGGTGAACGGCCTTCGTCCCACCTTGTGGGGTGCTTGGCCATCATATGTCTGCGCATGCTGGTGGTGGTGAGGCTGGTGGTGGTGGCTCCCTGGCTGATCTTGGCGTGACAAAGTTTTCACACCACTGTTCGTCGGTCTTCTGCGCTCTCAGTGAAAAACTGCCAGACCTTTGAGCACCTCGGCCTCTGCAGGGTGGCATGGCGCGAGGGGGCGCTTTGGGAAACAGTTGGTGGATTATTCGGTCTGGCCCTGCCTCTACCCCTGGACACTGCACTGCCTCTTGCAACCTGCCCTGCTGCTGCACTTGCCTCCCCCTCTGAAGACCTGTCCTCAGTAGGCGTAGCAAACCAGGTGGGGTCAGTCACCTCATCGTCCTGCTGCTCTTCCTCCGAATCCTCTGTGCGCTCCTCCCTCGGACTTACTCCAATTACTACTACCTGAGTGATAGACAACTGTGTCTCATCGTCATCGTCCTCCTCACCCACTGAAAGCTCTTGAGACAGTTGCTCGAAGTCCCCAGCCTCATCCCCTGGACCTCGGGAACTTTCCAAAGGTTGGGCATCGGTCACGACAAACTCCTCCAGTGGGAGAGGATTCGGAACCATTGCTGCCCATTCTGGGCAGGGGCCCGAGAACAGTTCCTGGGAGTCTGCCTGCTCCTCAGAATGTGTCATTGTAATGGAGTGAGGAGGCTGGGAGGAAGGAGGATTCAGAGTTGCAGCAGTGGACGGCGCAGAATTCTGGGTGGTCGATAGATTGCTGGATGCACTTTCTGCCATCCACGACAGGACCTGCTCACACTGCTCATTTTCTAATAAAGGTCTACCGCGTGGACCCATTAACTGTGAGATGAATGTGGGGACGCCAGAAACGTACCTCTCTCCTAATCCCGCAGCAGTCGGCTGCGATACACCTGGATCAGGAGCTCGGCCTGTGCCCACACCCTGACTTGGGCCTCCGCGTCCTCGCCCGCGTCCACGTCCACGTCCTCTAGGCCTACCCCTACCCCTCAGCATGGTGTATTACCAGTAGTGCAGAAACAGAACGCTGTAATTAAATGTGCCGCTTATTGGCCTGTGGTTGGAGGCTGACTTTGCTTACGGAACGCACAGCAGAGCCAGGAAAGAATTTTGCGCAAGCCTGCTGTAACACTTAGCTGGCTGCGTATTAATTAGAACTACTACCCCCAGCAGAGACGCAGTACACTCAGGACGGTCACAGGCAGCCCAAATAGAATGTTTTTTCACAATTTTTTTTGGAAAAGCCCACTGCCTATATACACAGTATATCTCTTTCACTGTCCCTGGCTCACCACTACTGGCCCTGGACTATGTAAAATTACTGCAGACTGTTTCCCTCTGGACAGGATGACAGCGGTGATGTGTAACGCACAGCAGAGCCAGGAAAGAATTTTGCGCAAGCCTGCTTTAACACTTAGCTGGCTGCATATTAATTAGGACTACTACCCCCAGCAGAGAGGCAGTACACTCAGGACGGTCACAGGCAGCCCAAATAGAATGTTTTTTCACCAATTTTTTCGGAAAAGCCCACTGCCTATATACACAGTATATCTCTTTCACTGTCCCTGCCTCACCACTACTGGCCCTGGACTATGTAAAATTACTGCAGACTGAGGACGCAATGCTCTGCACGGCCGATATACAAAAAAAAACGTGCAACACTGCAAAAAGCAGCCTCAACAGTACTGCACACAGTCAGATGTGGCCCTAAGAAGGACCGTTGGGGTTCTTGAAGCCTAAAATCACTCCTAACACTCTCCCTATAGCAGCTCCACCATCAGCAGCACTTTCCCTGAGCTATGTCAGAATGCATCTGTGGCGAGCCGCGGGAGGGGCCGATTTATATACTCGGGTGACACCTGATCTCGCCAGCCACTCACTGCAGGGGGGTGGTATAGGGCTTGAACGTCACAGGGGGAAGTTGTAATGCCTTCCCTGTCTTTCTATTGGCCAGAAAAGCGCGCTAACGTCTCAGAGATGAAAGTGAAAGTAACTCGAACATCGCGTGGTGCTCGCCTCTAGTAACGAGCATCTCGAACACGCTAATTGTCGAACGAGTATTAAGCTCGGACGAGTACGTTCGCTCATCTCTAATTCTAAACGATTCTGTCAAATATGGTTAGACTTGTTGGTACAAACGGAGACAATTAAATCCGGAGTTAGGCACAGGGTCAAACCAGAGGCCAGAATAACGGCATATTTATGGTCAAACGGAATAGACGAGAATGAACTACAACAGGGAACTCACTGTCCAGAACACAAGAAGTATAATTGACAAAAATTTCACAAAAGAGCCTATTTAAATACACTCACAAAGAAACTGATAGGCTGACTGAGCTGAAAGACAACCCAGCCAGCCTATCAGCACTGGGCCTGAAGGAAGATAATAATCCCTTAGTATCCAGCAATAAATGACACTACGCATGCATCACCCAACACATCACTTGGTCGAGGGCTGACATAGTAACACCACCCCAGATCAGCACCAGAAACTAGAAAGTCATGGCACTTTTGGCCCCATGACAGGTATATTTTGTTCCTAGAAATGGCCATTCTAATCATTCTTGTGTAGCCCATTTCAAATTGTATTTTATTTTGTCACAATTTTATACTAGTACTTAAAACTGGATGGTCTATTCCAATTTGTCTTTCGTTCACAATCAGATAATACTGTGTTTCCCGGAAAATAGGTCCTAGCCCACTAGTAAGACCTACTGGGTTTTCGGGGGAGGCTTGAAATATAAGGCTTCCCCCGAAAATAGGACCTAGCTAACTCCCCCTATCCCCCCAAAAAAATCTATATTCACCCGCTTCGTGGCGTCCTGATGGTCTCTGGCGGTGCTGTGGCAAACTGAACAGTTCTCCCCATCTGCTTTCTCAGCTTCTGCTGTTGATGGGGCTTTGAATATCCCGCCTCCAGCAAAGTGAGCGCTGTGATTGGCTAATCGAGCACCAGCAGCCAATCACAGCCGGCGTTCGCTGAGCAAATCACAGCCATTCAGTGAATGACATCACTGAATGGCTGTGATTGGCTCATCGAGCGCCGGCTGTGATTGGCTGCTGGTGCTCGATGAGCCAATCACAGCACTCGCTTTGCTGGAGGCTGGGTATTCAAAGCCCCATCACCAGGAAGAAGCTCAGCTGTGAGACAAGGAGAATGCAGTTTACCGCAGCGCCGCCGAAGACCATCAGGAAGCATCGGGATGCCGGGCACTAGGTGAGTATAAGGCCCCTTCCCCCTCCAAAAATAGGTTCATATAAGACACTGTCTTATTTTCAGGGAAACGTGGTATTACCGAACGTGGTCTTGACTGAGCTGAAATATTTTAGAGCTCTTCTTACTTATTAAATGAGGAGCATTAAGTTTGTGTTAAGATCTTCACAACAAAAAGGATGCATGTACTAATGAGGCAAATCATGCGACTACTATGGGGCCATGGGAGATAGGGTACCCGGGTCCGATTGGTCACATCACTTAGTTTAATGGGATGTGAGTTAGCAAACAAAGGTATGGGATTTCAACCCATGGATCAGGGACAGATCACAGAGGGCAAACAAGCACCTAGTCCTCCTGCACCCAGTAGATAGCAGTGGTGCTAACCTGCAGCAGTAGGGGGCCCTATTGCATCTTTTTCTAAGGTGCCTCTCACTTCAATGTACGCCTCAGCACAAAAAAAAATATTTTAAATATCAATATATGGATGGAATTAGATCTCAGCAACTTTAGAACTGACGTGATTTGCAATGACATGATTGTCAGGCAAATGTGGTTTCATGATACAGTCTGTAATTTAAATGCAATTTGTCAGCCGTCAGCAAGTAGAATTTTATATCATACTGTACATTTGATACTAGTAGAGAATTACAAGAATTTAATAATCATCAAAACTTGTTTCATTTTCTTTTTTGTAGAACTCAATGGACGCTGATGACATTTCATTAGTAGAAATTGGCCCATCAGATCGCAGTTCTCCAGTTGCTGTAAGTAATTTATATTAAACATGAGTTCATGTATCTTAAACCACATATTTAAAGGTTCCATCTGTATGGAAATTTGCGTGAAAAAAATCAGTGCTGCCAAGCATTAGGTCACATGCTCCCTAGTTTCTAAATAAGGGCGCCTACCCACTGGCGATTTTTTTTCCTTTGCGTTTTGCGTTTTTTCTGAAGAGCAATTAGTATAGAATGTGTTCTTGTCCATTTGCGTTTTTTTTTTCGGTCCGTTGCAGTTTTTCACATAGGAACTGTCAGTTGCATATGTGTCCTTATTTTTCTCTTAATGCACCCATGAATGTCAATGGAAATTAACGGAAAACGCGCCAAAAAGCCGGAAAAATGCACAAAAACGCTGCAGAAAACGTGCCAAAAACGCTGCGTTTTTCACGCACGAATATCGGCAACGCCAGTGGGTGGGTCGCCCTCAGGCCAATGTCAGATTGCCATAATACCAGTTCCTTTTAGTAGCCAATATTGCAGTACCTGGACCTTCACAATTCTACAGAACCAAATCACTATAGGAACCTGTCCGGACACTCCCTCTATATACCATGAGGGACAAATAAGGTAGAAATACTTTCATTTCATCCCCTGGTCTCAGCAGCATATATATAGGGGCAAAGGGCATCCCTGTTGTTGGATTGCGAGAATTGGTGTACGGTAGAAACTTCTAAGACACTGATGTGAATAAAAACGGGCAGCAAGACTATCGAGTCTGAGTCTGCTGTAGCCATGGGAGGCCGGCGGGCATACAAGAAATTTTCTGCTTAGAAATACAATACAACAGGCCACAAACCACTGCATACATAAAATCACTAAAAGCATCTGGTTCTTTAGGACTGAACCACTTTGGTCTTCAAGGTGTTACAGAAGTCTTCCAGGGAAATACTATTGATAACCTATCCTCAGGATATTTCATCAATACTTGATCAGCTGTGGTCCCAAGTTGATCAGCTGATTGGGTTCCTGCTGTCTGAGTCTATACACAGAGGTATAGAGTGTGTAGAGCTTGAGAAAGGTAGTTATATCTACTGAAACGCGTTGCTCGCAGATCCCTGTATGTTTTTCCAAATAAAAAAAGGAATTTATTATCCCGGATCAGAGTCTGATATCCCTAGGAGCGCGGACAGTCGTTTTTTCTTCCTCGTGGTCTATAGAGTGGAACCTGATGCTCTGACCTCTGTAGTGGCAAGAGCTTGTAACTACAGGCATAGCTCCCATTAACTTTAATGAGAACTGCTCCTGCAATTACAGTAGTGTTTCCTTGGAAAGCCTCTTTAAATAATAATTTGTTAAGTTGTTCTTTTCTAGGAAGCATATAGATATTTCTGGTATAGTAATTGCGGATAAGACCCAAGGTAAGATCTAAGACCAGATGTGGATGAAGGTGCAAACTCATGCATGAATGGTATACATTTTAAACAGCCACAAGTGGGGGCTATAATCTAACACAGATACAAAGGAATGAAATGAGGAAGTTATTTCAGTAGATCAGCTGCATACAAGAAACTAAGAATCCATATCTGCAGATTTCACAATCTTTCAAACAGTCCTGCAAAAAAAAAAATCCCCCCAAAACTGAGAAATATAACTGTCACATACAACCTAATATCCTTCTATCATTTTGGAATTGTTGTTAACTAACCTTAAGATTTTATTTGCTCTTTTTAACCTCCAGAACATTAAATATTTGAACGGCTATGGCCAACGGAAAGGAGATCCTATGTCTCGTATGGCAGCATCAAGAATACCCAGTATTGTCGTGACTTACAGCGAGCAGCCGGGAGGCCAAGCAGTAGGAGAACACAACTCAGTCTTGCCTTGTCATAAAACCAACAACCAAGATTGGGAGAAAGATCTCAGAAGACAAACCGATAAAATGAAGCAAACTTGTACCGCCACCATCATCACTGAGACTATACCAGAAAACAGCGCAGAAACGTACACAGATGAGTCTTCACTAAGTCAAACTTCATGAAGCCTCCATATATGTATTGACTTTGCTTTTTTTTGGGTGATCCATTGTTATTTCTTCTCTTGTTTACTCTAAACAAACCACAATTACAAAAGATATCTGTATATAATATATGGCTAATATATCAGCCTATACAACAGCGTAATCAAAGTACTAAGGATTGGTTGGGAGACTGAGATGTTGGTTTGGAAGAATGGAAATTACTTTAGAATACATTCCGGAATGCCTTTATAGTGACCAGATTACATGTACATATATGAAAAACACATGGAACATCTTCTAAAATAGATTCCCGCTAGGGACATATGGATGAACAAACAGTGGAATAAAATATATAGAAACGTAGAACCACCAAAATCCGGGAATACAGCATAACCAGTTGTTACTCGCTGTTAGTAGATCCTCATTTCATTAATGTCGATAATCCATACTTTTGTACTCAAATAATAAAAGGGACATAGCCATAATTAAAGAGGTTGTCCCTGAATTTGAAATCATCCCTATCCACAGGGTAGGGGATAACTTACAGATAGGTGGAGGTCTCACCACTGGGACCGCCACTAATCTCAAGAACAGAACTCCTGTGTCCTGTTGTTCTGTCACTGCGGGGGTAACTTCTCCACTCTCAGTGACATCACTGTGAAGAGAGTGCTGGCTGAGCATTCATGGTTGCCACTCGGCTATCTCTATAGTCCAAGTGAAAATGAATAGAGTGTTAGCGTGCTTGCGTGAACAGTTCCCCATTCAGATGCTTCTTCCTGCAGGGGAAGGGAGGGAGGGCAGTAACACTGCAGTAAGAAGGATGGGGGACACAGGATGAAAAAGTAGCCCACCTTTAACAATACTGTGACAGACAGAATAAGCAAGTTGATTGTTTTTACCAAGCTTTATTGATTTTCCTACATGTTGGCTGATACTGCTTGCAGCTCTTCAACTGTGCTGCTGTTGATAGTGTTTGATGTTTTCCTTGATTTCATCCAGGGTATGGGGATTATTGGTGTACATTTTCTGTTTTACATTTCCCCACAGGTAGTTTTGTACTTGGGTACTTCTTGGTGAAAGCATCTTGTGTTTCCTTAATTGGTCCATTTCACACATAGCCTTCTGCAATAAGTATTTACCATTACAGTTAGAACGCTGGGGTAAGATCTTATACTGCTGAGGTAAATGAAAGCTGTACATAGGACTAAATAACAGGGTAAAATAAAGAACATTGCACATGGGGCGACATGACTTCACCAGACAGGGCGCAAGAGGCTACGGCCTCCTCCAAAGAGTGTTGTGCCAGGATCAGAGGTGGGTTACTTTTCTGTGGCCCACCGTGTATAACACTATCATATAGCCATAATTATTAAAGCTGGGCACATAAAAGTAAAAAAGATAAATAAAATCTTGGTAAGGATAATTTGATACATATGGGCATAGACCTAATTATCAGGTAAGAAAAATACAAAAGGACCCTCATGATAACATATGATAAGTCATGAGCTTTCACCTCCAACCCACCCCCTTAATGTGATTAAATTACATAGGTTGTCTGAGTTATGAAAGGCTAACCTAAAGGATCTCTCATTGTGTAAAATAACAACAGAGCTTATACTCACTGCTCCCCATTCATTCTCTGCTGGCGGCTCCAGGTCTCAGCAGGGTTGCTGTTTACATGCTGCAGTCAGCCTGTGACATCCTTTAAGCCTGCCTCTGCAGCCAATGACCGCACCCAGTGATAATTGCTGAGCACTATCATTGGCTGCAGCAGCCTGTTTGGACACAGGTCATGCTGAAAGCAATCCCTAAAGATGACGTCAGCAGGGAGACCCAGAGCCGCTGGCAGGGAATGAGTAGGGGCGAGTGAGTATCAGCTTCTTTGATATTTTATATTATGGGGAACCCTTTAGGATGCCCCTCCATAACTTGGACAACCTCTTTATTAATGGACCAAATGTGGTCCAATATAGACCAGAAAGCTAACTCATGCAATGTCTACAATTATCAACATCTAAAGGTTACAAGATAGTCTGGGATAGTGTCCCTCAAATCACAATCAGTCTTTCTTATATCCCAAGGTTTCCTCAATATATTCACAATAAACTCAATTTTAGCACAATAGGTAGCTATAATATGTATTATTCCATCTGCCTCTTGTGATTGTTTTTCCTTAGTCTTAATGACTAATAGTCTAGTCTTATTAGATAATATTGCATAATTGAAGGCTGAACTAAACACTAAATGAGGGTAACCTGTCCCTTGTTATGGTATAGGGATCACTTGACAAAGTAAGTAGCACAGAGCAAGTGGTGAGCAGGGTTGCTCTTTTCAGGGCGATTACTCTGTGGGTAGGTAGGAGTTTAAGGTTTAATAGGACAAGATAAGTTTGAGATTTTTACTTCTTAGCTATGGGTGTGTCCCTTTATTATCTGATTGTAGAAGTATATGGCTCATCTAAATTATAACAAGGAATGAGAATCTGCTAACAGTGAGTAACATCTGGTTATACTTTATTACCTGATTTTGGCATAATTCCGCTAGATGTTTTCATCCTTATGACCTTAGTGGGCAATCTTAATGATTTGCTACACTCTTTGCATTTTTCTGTGTATGTTAGGGTTTAATCTATCTATCTATCTATCTATCTATCTATCTATCTATCTATCTATCTATCTATCTATCTATCTATCTATCTATCTATCTATCTATCTTTCTATATTGATAGATAGATAGATAGATAGATATATTAGGATGTATGTATATGCCACCATAACTCATGAATGCCTGGAGCAATTTCAACCAAACTTGGTGCATATATAACTTATCCCATGGGAAAAATTTGGGGGGATAAGACAGCCCCACTACCCCTGGGAGGGAGGGGGGGTGAATGCTGGATGATTTTTATTTCATAGTCTTATCTAACACAGACGACCTCCTCATCTTACACTAATTTATTACACAGACGACCTCCTTCTCTTCAAATACTAATATATTACACAGACCTCCTGCTCCTCAGATAATGATATCTTACACAGACAACCTCCTCCTCTGCTCTAACTACCGCACAGCTTCCCACCAGCACTAAGCCACTATGTACCACACAGAAATTAGCCCAGCACCCCCTCTTATGAAAGCTGGCCAAAAGGAAATCTGTGTTGCCCATAGCAATCAATCACAGCGCAGCTTTCATTTTACCTCAGCAGTATAAGAAGTGAAAGCTGAGCTGTGATTGGTTGCTATTGGCAACAAACATTACAGGGGAAGTCAGTGAGTTTTTAATTTTTAATTACGCCAGTATTACACAGACCTCCTTCCCCTCAGTGTAATAATATCTTACACTGACAACTTACTCCTCCTCAAATACTAATATTACACAGACGACCTCCTCCTCATATACCAATATATTAACACAGATGACCTCTTCCTCCTCATATACTAAAATATTAAATCGGTACACACACACATATTTAAATTCTTCCCTTGTCTAAAAATAAAATACATGGGAAACACCAGGTAATCAGCTAGTGTATATTAAATAAAGGTAAAAGTTTTAACAGGTGCCTTTTCTGCAATTAGAATTGTAGTCAACTACAATATAGTCCTCCAAAAAAGACTGTATAAACAAACAAAAACTAGGTCCAAGGGAATCTGAAGTTTGCGCCTTTGAACTCTGTTTGCCTCATTAAAGTAAATTGTTCCACTATGGAATATGTTTGAATACCACTTTTGGGTACTGGAATGTAACTCACTGCTGGAAAGCAGAGCATAGAGGTAAACCACTATTACATTTTCCCAGCAGATTAGATGTTTGGATACAAGGAATTTCTAAACATTTTTGTTTGACATCATTTCAATGCATTTTGTACTCAGTGACACTCTTGTAAATGGCAATTTGTCTATTATCGATGATGAAGTCTGTCACTGTGACACGTATTCTGGAATGATAATGATAACCATATCAACCAACTTAAATCTGTTGCCAGTTTACCTTGAATGTTACAGAATGTACAGACCATTTCTATCTTGTGATGCTGCAGCCAAAAAGGCAAACACAATTCTTGGATGTATTAAGAGAAGAATATAGTCTAGATCACATGACGTAATTATCTCCCTCTACTCTTCCTTGGTCAGACCTCATCTGGAATATTGTGTCCAGTTCTGGGCACCCTACTTTAAAAAAGACATAGACAAATTAGAGCAAGTTCAGAGAAGAGTTACCAAGATGGTGAGCGATCTGCAAATCATGTCCTATGAAGAATGGTTAAAGGATCTGGAAATGTTTAGCTTGCAAAAAAGAAGGCGGGAGGAGACTTAATAGCTGTCTACAAATATCTGAAGGCTTGTCACAGTGCAGAGGGATCAGCCCTATTCTCATTTGCACAAGCAAAGACTAGAACCAATGTCTAAGTTATGAAAGGCCAACCTAAGGGGTTCTTCTTGGTGTAAAATAACCATTAAACTGAAAAGGGGGAGACAGATTAGATATTAGACAGTGAGGGTGACTAATGAGTGGAACATGTTGCCACGGGAGGTGGTGAATTCTCCTTCAATGGAACTGTTCAAACAAAGGCTGGACAAATATCTGTCTGGGATGATTTAGTGAATTCTGCATTGAGCAGGGGGTTGGATCCGATGACCCTTGAGGTCCCTTCCAACTCTACCATTGTACGATTCTATGATCTTTGTCATTGTGGTTTCTTCATTTCAATGTCAGTATCTCATTGCTATTTGTTGTATGAATATATATATGTTTAGAAATAGTGAATTGGAACTGTTATTTATGATAATCTTATATGCAAATAGCAACAAAAATAAGTACACAATGTAACATTTATTCTAATTATACAACAACATATACATGAATATATTTTAAACTATTGAACAGTCAGTAGGTTAACGGCCTGTATTGTTGGGGCAGACCAGCTAAACTCTATGTCTGTGTTAAAGAGGTTGTATAGGATTAGAAAAAAGTGCCACAATAGTTTGCAGGTTGTGCATTGTATTACAGCTCAGCCCCATTCATCAGAAGAATAGCTAAAGGCTTATGGGTCCTAGTGCAAAAGTTCAGCTTGGGTTCTTCTGCTCCCCTCACCACCTACAACACCTCATTGTGTATAATTAAGGACCCATGTACACATATGGCAACTCTGTAAGCCTTGAGTTGCACAAAGCAATACAATGCTCCTAAGGACCGTACTGTAACTTCATATGCCTCTCATTTCATACGGAAGAATACAGACTTTTTATTTCTGCCAGATTTCTAATGAATCAGCCTGTAAAATTATTGTCACGATTTGATCCCACCCCATGTTATAGAAGTATTCTAGAGGAAAATCCCCGTGTAGTACCATGCTGTACATACATTAGTAGGTTTAATTTGTCCCTTTTTTAACAGTTATTTTTAGAATAATTCCTTATAGCTTCATTCATCCACAATCCAGATCAGATCCCAAAAAACTCCAGATGCCCATGTCAGTCCCCTAAATAAATTCAAACCCCAGTCTAGACCACAAAGTTAATTTAGAAACAAGATCAGTTCCCAACATAAATTTAGACCCTTCGATCAGACCCCAAAGTTACTTCAGTGGCCTGTGCCTAAAATTAATTCAGGCCTTGGACATGATACCTAAATATACTGTACTTACTGTTCCTCCCTTCCAGGTCAGGGCGCCTTCTGTTCTGAGTGCCATTCAGGACCCGGGGGAGAGGGCAGAAGCATTTTTACCTGATTCTGCCTTCTCTGTTGTGGGCCACATAATGAGCGCTATGTAGAAAATAGAGAAAAGGGAAGCATCACTTCTGCTATTCAAACCGGCGATCACGTGATCACCGGGTGCCCCCTTGTCATGTAAGAGCTGCGGGGTTTTGGCAGAGCCAGAACAGCTCTGTTAGCAAATATTGTAACTATGGATGCCTCAGCTACAGTGGAAAAGTGTAAAATAGAGGAAAAAAATGACAATGTGAATGACCCCCAGAGGTCTTATATGACATCATGGGGAACATAGATGTTCAAAAAATAGTTACAAAAATGATTTTAAGAAATGATTTTAAAAAATAAGAATAATATATAGAAAAAAGAAAAAGACCCAACGCCAACCTAAACCATCGCCTTATCTGCCCTGTAATCCGAGACTATTCAAATTATAGTACGTAATTACAACCCATTCCTCTACTTTATTTTAGTGTAAATATACCAATGTTAAAAATAAGCATCTATAAATGTAAAGTCTTTTAGTTTTTACCTGTAATGAAACTAAAAAAAACTGAGAAAAATTCTGTGAAAAAAACCCATAAAAATAGCTCTTCATGTGACTAAAAAAAACGCAGCAAAAATAACTTTGGTAGCTGAAGAAAAGAATTAGGGCCTTACCGTATAATAATAATAATAATAATAATAATGACAACCAGCACATCAGTAAATAACCTTATAATAACCTTGAAAACCTTATAATAACCTTATAAGCAACACATGAGTAAAGCAGATGTTTTTTTCCAATCTAGTACAACCCTTTCAGGGTGGTTTCACATAACACAATACTCTACAATATGCTGTGGAATATTTCCTCATGTGAAAAAATCTGCATCAAAAGCCACATGTCTAACATGCAGATTTTGACGCAAATTTGCAAATGTCTAAATCTGCTGACATTTCCATGTGAAAATCGATTTTCAAACAATGCTGATTTTGATGTGAACTTTGACAGTGAAACAATCCACAGCGTATTGCAGAATATGCTGGTGTGTGAAAGCAGCCTTCATAGACCAACTATGCTTTTATTCCTACCAAATGATAAAGGAAGATCAGACTGTCTGAGTGCTTTATATACAATGTATCCACACATCGTCTTGTAAAGTCTTAAATATTACAGTTTTTTTTTCTGCTGAAATAAATTGCTAATTTTAACTGCTTTTTTATCACTTTCACCTGTAATTTGTGAGCAGAGAAAGAATTACATTGGAAATATGTATAGCTGGTATAAATGTGTGT
This sequence comes from Eleutherodactylus coqui, assembly GCF_035609145.1. Taxonomy (NCBI): domain Eukaryota; kingdom Metazoa; phylum Chordata; class Amphibia; order Anura; family Eleutherodactylidae; genus Eleutherodactylus; species Eleutherodactylus coqui. The sequence continues at coordinate 184,746,842 of NC_089840.1, read as the reverse complement.
CATAAGATAAAGGGTGCCACATTTTATATTCTTCGCGGTGCAATGAGGTTTTGAAGTTTCCTTACTTTGCACCTCTTTATACTATATACTAGTAATAGGACATTATATAGTCCCAGTGTTTCTTGTGGCACATCACACTCACAGTAGCTTGATTACCACACAAGACAAACACAGCTTGGCTCCTCCCACAGCAGTGACATCACCACAAGTCCTTCAGCACACCGGATCTCTGTGGTGGAGGTAGGTCAATGTGTTCTGTCAGGACTGCTGAGTTGTGTCTTCTGAGATAATAATTGCTTAGTTGTATTCTCAGTGTGTTATTTTTGTCCTCCCCTTCCAAGAGCCATAACTGTGTTGTTCTTCTGTCGGCCAGACTCTGTGTTTTATATATGTTGTAGGACCTTTAATGGCGTCACCAGGGGGTGGAGCGATAACGTTACCAGGGGTGGAGCATAAGAATTACTCACACACATACATACAGACAAGTGGTCGTTAGTAGTTTGATCACTGTACTAAAGTCAGAGTGTTCTCATAGAAACACTGCGGACACTGAAAAAGCAAATTAAGGCCAGTTTCACAGAAGTGTATTGTAATATGTTTGTAATACAGACGTGTTACAGATCAAATAGCAACTGTATGTCCTCAGTATTTCAGCATTATTTGATCTGTATTTTCCTCCATATTTGCTATCCTTGGTTTCATTTTCTACTGGAAAATACTGATCCTGGAAATTAATACCAATCAATGCAAATGCTGACCAAATAATGATGAAATTCTGAGGACATACAGACGTATCCATATTTTAATCACTTTCCAAATACTACAGTGTGTATTTTTCACCCAAAACTGCATTTTATAAACACAGCTGTGAAAAATAGCCCCATGTAAATAGATACATACTCACAGTTATACTTTATTTCTGCATTATGGTCCGCAAAATACGGACCCTATACAGGCTAAAAATCAGCTCACCTGAAAGCAGTCTCAGGGCTTAGGGTGCATTTACATGAGTGTGTGCATATGCATACATGGGTGCGTGAAAAACTGCGCACCCATGTACGTGCACAAACACGAGTGAATGCAGGTCCGTGCAGCATCGCTTTCAATGGGGCCGCGGCCACATTATTTTCCAAGAAGCTGCTGTTTTGTACTGTTCTTCAAGTTAAGTAAAACGACCAGTCACCCGTCCGTTTCCAGAGGCTGCATCTTAAACTGTACCCGTGTGTGTGTGGATTTACTCGGTCACCCAGAAATCCCCCCACGGAAGCTACTCAGGAGAGGATTTACTCAACTATCCAGGAATCCCCCATTGTGGTAGAAACGGTGACGTCACGAGGCAAAAACAAGACTCAAGGTAATCCATCACTTGGGTTCCCCTTTATTAACCTGCCCTCGGCCCTTGGATGTGTCACCAGTTACCCTCCGGGAGGAAGACGGTAGAGCCACCATGACAAGGCCAAACTCTACCTCGCTGTCTCCTAGGCTATTACTCACTCCTCGATCACTGCAGGACAGACTTAATTTTTGTGTGGCACGAACAGGATGAACCTGTGGCCAAGTGCTGCCTGTGATTGGCTGAGTACTGTGACCAATCACAGGCAGCACTCAGCTGTCAGTCAATGAATGGCTGAGTGCTGCCTGTGATTGGCTGAGTGCTCAGCCAATTAGATATAGCCCTTTCAGCAGGTGCAGATTTTAAATCCCTGCCTGCTGAAACAGATTCAGAGCAGTGCAGGGAGAAGACAGGCTGGATGCGCCTGAGCCCCAGCAGCTGAGATGAGGTGAGTATATATATTTTTTCATTTTTAACAAATTCTGGGGATGATTTTCAGGGAAGGGCTTATGGCAGGGGATAAGCGCTGCGGAATATGTTGGCGGTATACAAATAAAGATTATTATTATTATTCTTTACTCCCTGCGGGAATGAAGAAATCCTGTGCCACAGCAGAGGTTTATCACGAGTTAATACTACGCGCGAGAAAAGATAGGACTTTGATGTGAACGACTCAATTATCGTCGTTTACACATAATGGGTTGCAAATGATCCAACAATGATTTTTATACCTGCTTAAAATGAAGATTGAATGATAAGTGATTGAATAATCGTTTGTCGTTCATTTGTTGGCTGCGTTTACATTGAATGATTATTGTTCGAATTCTCATGATCCAACGATTTTTGAATGATAATCGTTTCATGTAAAAGGACCCTAGCGCAACAGATTCCAACCGAACTGCAGGATGAAAACAGTTAAGCAAGAGTGCTACTTTATAGTGCACCATCGTTTCAAAAACAGTGGTTGCTTGCCTGGATGCCTATTGTGTTCTGTAGTCATCTTCTGGTTGACGAGTGGGTCTGGTCTATAGACAGGTTGAATTTATACCAATCCAGTTATTTTGAAATAAAATTATTCCTGTGCTAAAGCATCCACAGATCTGAGATTAATGAACTGCATATTTCAACTTGCCCTAGAGAATGCATTTAAGACCCAGACCAGGTCCTTCGTTACATAGATACACAAGAAGAGCTCTCACACATGGTAGAGCTCTGTATACTGCCATACAGACTCTATCATACTGTGAATGGAAGTATTCTCCCCTAGAAGATTTTTTATTTTGTTGTAACTGGTGGTAAATTGGTCAAAGCTGAACTTTTGTATCAGGCCTCATTAGCCTTCAGCTACACAACTAGGCATGTTGTATGACTAAGAAAGTGTAATAATACACAATATGGTATCATTCAGTTACAGCATTTACAGATATGTACATTGTCAGGCTCCATATGTCAAGGGACTAGAGTCTGGGTACAGGAAGTCCCTGAACTGCCCGTAACCCCTGTCCCTACCTACTTGCCCCCCTGGGCTAAACCCCAGGGCGACAACTGGGCGACAGTCCCTAGGCTCTCCGGGAGTCAGACCACAAACAAACACGGAGACAAAAAACACAGAGGCAGGTCAGACAATCCAGGTCGGCAACAGGGAAGAACGTAGTACCAAGGGTCAGGCGAAAGACATAGTCGGGTCCAGAAAGCAAAGAGTCAAAGTGGGTGTCAATACAAGAAAACACGCGTGCAGCTGGAAGACCTAACATACACTGGCAATCACAGGGAAAAACTGAGCCATTAAAATGCTGTCAGAACTCCCGCCCCAGCAGCTGACTGGGGCGAAGAGCCTGACGGCAGCAGGACCAAATCAAGGATGCTGGAAGGAACAGCCCCCAGCGCCTGCAGAGGAAGAGCTTGTTAGTCGGGGTGCCATGGCAACGGGGACACGGACCTGCCGCATCCCCAGCAACCTGGTCACCCAGACGTTGCCCTTTGCACACGGGAACGTGTGCCCGGACCCCGGCGGCCAAAGGAGGTCACAAGGACCAGAACTACCTGCGCCGTACCCCAGCAGCCCGGGTAACAGCGCCAGTGGTGCGGGCAAGGAGCCCCAGAGAGCCACTGGTCCTGACACCATAATGCTGCCACAGCTTTCTCTACAACTATTTCTCTCACTTTGATGTGTATATTCAAGCAGCCTGCCCAAAATGCTTAATAGGCAACTTGCCATTGAGAAGAAGTAGGAGGATCAGGAGTCAACCAATACCCATACTACTCAGGAACTTGTACCAGTCTCTTTCGCAGGAGAACAATGAAGAGATACATCAAAGAACAGTATAAAGAGCAGTATAGTAAGCACTCCGAATCCTCTTGAATGGAGAAAGAGAAGTCTTGTTGTGAAGAAGAGGAGGAGAGTTGTGGTTGTGGGGGATTCCCTGTTGAGAGCAACAGAGGCTGCTGTCTGCAGACCTGACATAACCTCATAAGAGGTGTGCTGTCTTCCAGGTGCACAAATCAAAGATGTGCCTGACAGGCTATCAAAACTCTTCAGTTCTACACACCACTACCCATTCCTACTAATAGATGTAGGCACAAATGACATAGCAAAAAAGGACCTTGCAACTATCTGCAAAGACTTGGAAGAGCTCGGTAGGATGGTGAAGGAACTAGGAGCACAGGTGGTCTTCTAATCCATCTTCCGAGTGGATGGCCATGGAACAAGTAGATGAAACAGGATTTTAGATGTGAACAACTGGTTATGTCGATGGTGCCATCAGTTAAGATTTGGATTCCTAGACCATGGTGTGAATTACCTATATGATTGACTCCTTGCTAGAGATGGGTTGCATCTTACAATGACAGGTAAGCATAAATTTGGCAGGTGCCTTGCTACACTCATCAAGAGAGCTTTAAACTAGAACAATAGGAAAAGGGAAGTAAAAGGCTAGGCAAAAATATACAGCTAATTAATAGATTTGAGAACCTTGCTATTAGAAATGGAAAGAAAGAACCAAGACGAAAAATTTCGGAAGGAATGTAGAGGAGCAAGATACACCAATCACAAACTAAAATGTTTCTAAACAAATGCACAGAGCATGGGAAACAATTAGAGCTCCTAACACAGGAAGAGAAATATGATGTCATAGGCATCATGGAAACTTGGTGGGATAATACACATGATTGGAATACAAGGCTTGAAGGATACAACTTATTTATAAGAAACAGACTTAATAAAAGGGGAGGAGGTATTGCATTGTATGTTAGAAAAACATAATCTCCACAGAGATTCAAGCATCAGAGAATGCAAATAGTCAAAGCACAATTGTTAACAATCCATAAAAGAAGGAAGAATTGGAAGTATTCAAAGAGACCAGGATGGATGAACAGAAAATTTAAATATTTGCTAAAAAGAAAAATATGTTTATCAAATGGAAAGAAGGGAGCATATCCAAAGAAGAATATAATGCAGTTTATAGAAGCAAGTGTCAGAAAAGCAAAAGCTAACAATGAATTGAGGCTTGTAAAAGAGGCCAAAATCAATAAAAAAAACCAGGCACCCCTACCAAGTAAGTCACTCTCTACCTATATCCATACCAGTGGAGCGTCAGGGGGCTTTTTTTCTTTTTTCTTGTTTGCTGTTCTAACACTGGAGAAAAGAGACAGGATTCAAAAAGATCTGGACAAACTTGAACAGTGGGCGGCGACTAACAGAATGGTATTTAACAAGGAAAAATGCAAAGTCCTACATCTGGGCATAAACAATGAAAAAACACATACAGAATGCGAGGAAAAGAGCTAAGCAGCAGCACACATGACAAAGGTTTGGGTATACTAATAGATCACAGACTGAACAGCAGTCAACAGTGTGATACAGCAGCAAAAAAGGCCAACAATTCTGGGATGTATTAAGAGAAGCATAGAGTCTAGATCACGCAAGGTAATTACCCCCCTCTACTCGTTCATCTCGTGATTGATGAGTGGAACAGGTTGTCACGAGAAGTGGTGAGTACACCTTCAATGGAAGTCTTCAAACAGAGGCTGGACAGAAATCTATCTGGGATGATTTAGTCAATCCTGCACTGAGCAGGGTGTTGGACGCGATGACCCTGGAGGTTCCTTCCGACTCCACGATTCTATGAGAATGTAACTTATTTGCCTCCCACTATCATTGGCTGTAAGTAAGGAACTTCCTCATTTGCTCTGTTGGATGCTGGTGTTGTGCTGTGGTGCTTTTCTCTTCCTCTGTGTTGGCTTTAGGCTCATCCACACAATCAAGGCCACAGAGGGCCTATTTTCAGATCACCTGGCCAGTCAAAAAATTACCCGGGTGTTGTCCTGGGCTCCACTACACTCCTGCTTTGTAGACTAAAATACTGATGTAGCAGAGTTTAGTCTGTCTGTGATAACCTGTTATAGAAAGTTATTTTATTCTAAGTCATTTGAAAGCTATTGTTATCTTAACACAACAAAACCATTGTAAAGTAATTGAAAGGGTACATAAACAGCAGCACATAAAGTTATCATAATACATTAAAAGTCATGCAAAACTTTGCTGCATCTGTGAAAATGTATTTTATGAACTTAATTAATTTTAACAAGAGACATTCTTTCCATGATACTTTGCAACAGTTGACTATGCATTGGTGATTTTTTTTTTACAGTACACTTTTATTTTTATTTTTCAGTAATTATTGCTGTTTTTTCACATTTGATTTGCTTAAAATAATAACACTTTCTTTAATCCTTCACGTACATTTACTAGTCTGCTCTTATATGTTGATAAACCAGGACAAGTTAAAATATTCTACTTTATCTCAAATCTTTAATATGGCAATATTGGGTATAAAGGTATCTTAAGCCCCATTTACACAGGACGAATGTCGGGCAAACGACACTCATCCCCGCACATACTCGCTCTCGTGCTGCTGCATGGGAGATAGTATCGCTGGCTCACAGTGGGGCGGCTGTAGGAGATTTCTCTTCTCGCGCTCCCCCACCCCTCTCTATTAACTTAACATAGCGGCTGTTCAGTACTGAACAGCTGCTATTTACACTGAGCGATCAGCGACCTGCTCATCGTTCATCGTTTATGCTGCATAAACGATGGACAATGAGCAGATCGCTGATCACTCAGTGTAAATAACAGCCGTTCAGTACTGAACGGCCGCTACATTATGTCAATAGAGAGGGGCAGGGGAGCATGAGGAGAGAAATCTCGTGCAGCCTCCCCGCCCCCCTGTTGGCTGCTCTGTGAGCGAGACAGAGATACTAGCTCCAGTGCAGCAGTACGAGAGTGAGGACACACAGGGACGAGGGATAGAGATCAGCTGCTATGACTCGACAGGAAATTACAAGGAGTGATGCTCTGGCGGTAATGACACAATAAAAACATTGAATTGAATCTATTAAAGGGGAAGTGTTAGAACAACAGGTATGAGAATACAAAACAATAATGTTTTATGAAACCTTACAAAAAAGAACAATAAGAGAAAAGTAAAGATGTAGAAGAAATAAGACTAGAAAGGAAAAAATGCCAGAGAGTAAGGAAGAGATGAAAGAAGGAAATTAAAAAGGAAAATTGAAAAAGTTTGGTGCCCCCTTGGATGGCCATACTTTCATGTTGTGTTAAACAATCCAAAGATGGTAAAGTTCCCCTTGTTAGCCAGGAATAGAAAGAAGGTGAATCTCAAAAATCTAACCATACTGCTGAGGTGAAGTAGAAACTAGAGGAAGCTTCGTCTAATTCTGAAGACCTAAGATCTTCCATATATCTCAGAGTCCAGGGCCTCAACCCACATCACCCTTAGTATGGAGACAACTTGCTTCTAGAATCTAGGAATGACTTGGCCATTATAAAATGCCTCATAAGATCCTTTTTGATCTGAGACACAGAGCCTGGGAACATAAAGAGAAGGGCCATCTTCGGGGTGATGTCACACGACGACCTGCATAGAATTTTATAAAATGTGAAGATGTCTCACCATAGTGGGCTAAAAGCAGGCAATCCCACCAAATATACAGCATCATACCAGGAGTTGTAGAGCACCTCCACCATAAGTCAGGAACTGATGGAACTGTTTTATGTATCTTGGAGGGAGTCCTATACAACTGGGACATAATTTTATAGTTTTCTGTAATTTACTGCACACCAATATTTTATGTGTGAGTGTGAAAGCTTTGGCCCAGAGTTCTCCCAAAAATTATTTACCCATCACCTCCTCCTAATCTCTGACCCACCTAAGGCTCGAGTCCTCCTTCTGTTTATCTAGTATTATTGCATAGACTAAAGAAATCAAATGGATTGGGGCCTCCGTAGAATTGCATCTCCCTGGAGCGCTAAGAGAAAAAGATCATAGAAATAATAAGAAAAAAAAGGAGAGACAGAGAAAGAGACAGATGCAATAAGAGATAACATAATCATAGGTTGCAAAAAAGGAGCAACCCCACTTTTAACTATCAATCGACTTGTGTCATCACGACACTGGGAATTGCAATCCTTAGATGAGAGAGGTAGAATCAATGGCCAAGACACTGACTCCTTACTCCCCCAATGTCTTGAAGAGAGCAGATCTGCCATCATATCTGGCCACAAGTTGGAAGGGGTAACCCCATAGATAAGGTATCTCTTTCTCTTTTAAGGCCAAAAGCAGTGGACATAAAGCTTTACAGAGCTGTATGGTCAATCTAGCAAGGTCAGGGAGGATAGTGAGCATAGTGTCCTTAAATTTGATAAGGCACTTGTCATGAATGAGTCATGTTTAAAATAGTTTATTTTTCTCTGTAAAAATAAATTTGACAAATTACATCAATTGGACAAGAAGAATCAGAGGGTTTTTTTAGTCCTAAAGATCTGTGTATCTTGTTGATTTCATTCAGTTTTCCCTCTGGTCATTGTAGTAACTTGCCAAAGCATTTTTGTGCCCATTGTTCTAGATGTGCTGGCTCAGCCTCCTAGCTTAGCCCCCTTATACACATATTATTTCACCTATGGCAGTTCTCTATATCATCTAGATGGGTCAATATATCATGAATCTGATTAGAATGTTCTAGCAAAACAGTCCTATGTATATTGACTTGGTTAAGCATTCTTCTGAGTGCCCATGGCCTCTGCTGCACGTTGGACGACATGTTGCATTTCTCTTTGCAGGGACTCCATATCCTGTTTGTGAGATGTTGCTAAGTGGGCAAATAAACTGTCCATTTCTGATTTAGTAATGGTAGCTCTTAGGTGAGCTTTTTTAATCCCAACCATCTACTTCATCAGAAGCAGAGAGATATACATTGTGCCTTTGCCCTGTAGGGTGGGGTGATGAGCTGCTGGTGGACGAGGAGGACCAATGTGGAGGCACTACATGAGGTGATACAGATGGTGGTATGGAGATCTGAGGGCTATTGCCTACCACTGCCGCTGAAGGGACCTTGAGGCTTCAGTAAGTGAGCGCCCTGAGCCATTAAACTGCTGTGGTGGAGAGGTAGGTGTGTCTGGCTCCCATGGAGCACAGGCACTGGTGTCGGGAGCAGACGCCAGCGCCATCTTGGGACCATGCTGAGATGTCTGAGAACTGAATAATTGTGTTAAAGTGCCTGCGTCTCTCTGCTTCTGACTCTGGTACCGAAGGCTTTTACCTGCATTACATGTGCCAAGATGGGAAAATTAAGGTATCATTTGGAGTTATAATAGTCAGGGTGTTCAGGAGCTCTGGACGCTGGCATCTTATCCCACCATAGGATAGGCCATGCCCCCTCAAATGCTATCATATTTAAATGGAATCTATCAGCATCTTTTTGCAGCCTTCACTGACAGCACTGTAAGGTAGTGATATGTCTGCTGAATGTATCTGTGCAGTAGTTCTGGAGAAACTCACATTTAATTAGTAGCAGCCAACCACAGAAGTAGTCCTGCATATTCATGAGCCATAGCCTAACCACATCCACCCTGCTGGCGTGGTGGCTGTAGCTAGCCTGCAGCTCATGAATATCCAGGACTATTTTAAGTAGTCCTCTATGCATGTGCTACCAGCCTACCACTGATAAAATGTTTCTTCAAAACTACTGCACAGATCCCCACAGAAGACATATGACTGTGATCAATATGACAGGTACTACTTTATGGTGTTCTAAGAGAGAGGTACAAAAAGATGGTGTCAGAGTCTCTTAAAAACTTATTTTTGGGGCTACCTGCCAGTGGGAGGTTTCTCACATTTCCTGTACATTCACATCACATTCACTATACCACATCATTAATGCACCTTTAGTCATATTGGATTATTTTGGCTAGCGTTGAACACTCTGATTCTCATCATTTCGATAAGCTTATCTTTGTAAGCCGAAAACCTTGAGCTAAATGCATAGTGCGAGAGGAGGAGAGAAACAACTCATTTCCAAGGATGCTGCCTCAGTATATTTTGTTTGCACAGACTGTAGAAAACAGAAGTAAACATATAATATTGGCAATTAATTAAGTTGATTTTTAGCAATCTATAATATTTTTTATTACCAAAATGCAGCATGCTGTACATCCATCTGTTATGTAGATGGGAAAGACCCATTGGAGTTTATGGAAAGTGATTAAAATATAGAAGTATCTGCATGTCATCAGTACTTCATCCATATTGCACCCATTTGTAAAGTGGCTTTCACGTAGTTCAATTTCTTGCCTAGATGACAACCCGTCGGTATTAAAGTAAATACATAAGGAACATATTTTCTGCGCGGCTTTGCACACACACAAAAAAAGTAACAGCGGGATTTGGTAACAGTAAAGTAAATGAGCTTTTAACAAATAGTGCTTTCATCTATACGCTGGGGAAATTTTAATAGTCAAAATTGATCTGTGGCGCCAATTTTTAATTCACAGCATGTCGATTTAAGTTGCAGATTTTCCCATAAACTTCTACGAGGAAGTCAAAATCTGCAATGATATGTATTGTTGGTAATAGAGATGAGCGAGCATACTCGCTAAGGGCAATTACTCGATCGAGCATTGTCCTTAGCGAGTACCTGCCTGCTTGGAAGAAAAGGTTCAGCTGCGGCAGCGGGCTGGGGAGAGCGGGGAGGAACGGAGGGGAGATCTCTCTTCCCCCCGCTCCCCCCTGCTCACTGCCGCAACTCACCTCTCAGCTGCGCCGGCAGCCGAACCTTTTCTTCCGAGCGGGCAGGTACTCGCTAAGGACAATGCTCGATTGAGTAATTTTCCTTATCGAGTATGCTCGCTCATCTCTAGTTGGGAACTGTGCTGCATATTACCTGCAGATACGCAGCAAAATCTACAATTACATATTTCAAGCCCATTGACTCTTTTTTTCTCTTCTTTAGAATCGACAGCAGTAACTACACACTGAAATCTGCAGGATATGGCAAGGATTTTATTTTAACTCATTTATTGAAAAATAACATATTCCACTAAGTGAACTGCAGTTACAATGTATTAGGTTTACAGTGCATATTATAGGCAAAGTAGATTTAAAATCATCAGAATATTACCATTACTATAATCCTAAAATATTGAAATTTCTGATGAGAAATACAAGAGTCTGGGGCCTGTAAAACATATTTAACAGAATATAGATGTATGAAATAGCTTAAATATATGTTTGACAATACAATCTGACAGTAAAATGATAATAAGGTATAGGTTACAATATATGACATATTGTGTTTTTTTGGTAGTGGATCTATTAAGTATTGAAAGGCGTTTTGAGCAAAAACATTATTTAACCCCTTAACACCACAGCGCATAACTGTACGTTCTGGCTGCGGGGTACTTAATGCAAAAGCACATACAGTTACGCCCTGCGGATAGTGCGAGATCAGAAGAGATCCCATGCTATCCAGCAGTGAGAGCTGGCTGTCACCGATGGTTGGCCTACCTCTGCACCCCCGCTGTTAACCCCTTTTATGCCGTGATCACGGCATGTAAAGGGTTCACAGAGGAAGGGGAGAGCCCGACGGGTTGCCATGGCAACAGGATGCCCAATACAGGCGTCCTGCATTGCCAATGCCTATGAACGCTATAACAAGCAATAAGGCATTGCAGGACAGAAGTCCTGCAATGCTTTATCATAGTGATCACAGGTGCTATGGTGCAAGTCCCCCACAGGGGTATAAAATGTGTAAAAAAAAATAAAAATACTGTCAAAATAAAAAACATGTAAAAAAAGTTTAAAAAAACCTTTTTTGTGATTTTTTTCCTCTATTGTATAAAATATCTTAGTATGCGTATCGACAACAAATTGAACACACTTTGTAACCTGCATAGCAAAAAGCGTTAAAAAAGCCCTAAAAAAACTGAAGTAAGATGCTTATTTTTTTCATTTTGCCTCCAAAAAAAGTAATAAAAGGGATCAAAAAAGCCATATGTAACCTAATATGGTATCCATAAAAACTACAGCTCGTTACGCAAAAAAAAGCCCTCACAGAGCTCTATCAATGGAAAAATAAAAAAAGTTATAGGACTTTGAATGCAGCGATTTAGAAAAACAATTTCCAAAAAAAAGGATTTTTATTGTGGAAAAACCTAAAAAAAAAATTTGGTATCGTTGTTATTGTACTGACCCGCAGAAATATGTATTGTGTCATTTATGCTGCGTGATTAACACTGTAAAAAAATTTGGGAAACACATAAAGGATTTTAAGGAAGAATAATGAATGCCACAATTTCTCTTCACTTCATTGGTATTGGATTGGTTTTCACTGCAGAGGACCATCGAGTGATGCACAGGGGTTTCTTCTACTGAATACACTTGCCAGAAGCAGCAGTGCCGTTCTATCAATGCTCTCTTTGGATATCGTATAGTAATTATGTTGCCATAAGCTGTAGGTACAAGATATTGGGCAAGCAAGCAGACGGAGGTTGTAGTAGAGTGACAGTGCAGTGGACCTGAAATCTTCCAGGTCCAGTGAGTGTCTCCAACCCGTTCTACATACCTGGATTGTAAGCCAAAAATAACTCCTCCTGAAGTATGACTATGTAGACTGGACTGCGCAAGTTGTTAGTGAAGGAACCAGTGCAATACAGACTCCATCTTATGTTTATTTTTGCCCCAAAAGCAGCACAGGGTCTTATTTTTGGGGGATGTCTAATCATACTTACCTTGCAGGCGCCGTTTGGGTCCCTCCTGCTTGTCTCTGGAGGTCCGTTGCTCTTGCTTCAGTCTTAGCCTCCAACAGAAGATTGCTTACTGGTAACAGGGTTCATAAATCCCGCCTCCAGGAAGCGATGGCTCTGATTGGTTCTTGAGCGCCGCAGCTCAGTCAATCAAAGAACCAATCACAGTCATCGCATTGGTTCATCGAGTGCTGCATTGCTTGGCACAGCCATGGTACTTGAGAACCAATCAGAGCCATCACTTGCTGGAGGCAGGGTTTACGAACCCTGTTACCAGGAAGTGATCTTCTGTCGGTGGCTGAGGACTGAAACAAGAGTGCCAGAGCTCTGGAGACCAGTGGGAGGGAATTCGAACTACATCTACTAGGTAATGTATGGCTTTTTTTAATGTAGCGTAGCTAGGGCTTATTTTATGGTCAGGGCTTATTTTAGGGGAAACAGTATTTCGAAAAGAAAGAAAAAGGAGAAGTTTATTGTGCAAAAGTAGGGAAGTATAAAAAATATAATTGCAATAGAAGAGTAAGGTAGCACAATGCCAGATAAAGTGTGAATGTGGTGCTAAGCTGAAAGCCACACTGTTAATGGCTTTATATTGTATAGAATGTAAAAAAATCAAGCACCACAAATGGCACCAAAAAATGCAATGTTTCAGGTAAGCGGCCCTTTTTCAAGCTAAATCGTGAGGCATTAAGGCCAGGGCTGTGACCAGCAGCCCCTATTACATACATTCTAGCCTATGCCTTGACTCCCCATTATTTAGCTAGAAAACGGGTCACTGACTCGAAACTTTGCATTTTCTGGAGTTGCACAAAGGAAATGTTAGCTTTTACATAACTTTTTGTGGGTGATCACTTATTTTATTTTATAAATAAAAATATAATTTTGATATTATCACAGTCACGGCGAAAAAAAAGTTCTGCCATTTATACTGCATGTTAAGTAACGTAAAAAAAAGAACAATGACAGAATTACTTTGCTATTCACCTTGTCCCTCTCAAAAATAAAAGTTATGCAACACATTATATGTACCCCAAAATGGAACTAATAAAAACTACAACTCACCCCATAATGAATTAGCCTTCATATAGTTATGTCGACATAAAAAAGTCATGGCTTTAGGAAAGCAGAGATGAAAAAAAATATGAAAAAAATCATAAAGTAGTACCCAACTAGACCATGTATTTTGAAGAGTTACTGCACTTTTTAAAAGCTTTTGACATATCAGATCGACATGTCAAAAGTTTTGATCAGTGGGGGTGCCGCTGCTGAAATGAAGGCGCTCACCCAAGCGCTATGCACATTTGACTGTCTTCATTGATTGCTGGCTCCTCTCGGTAGCTGAAGATGGATACATAAATTTCTATAGACATCTATGCATCTGTCCTCAGCTGCCAAAAAGGGCAGACAGCCAGTGAAGACAGCTAAAGAGACACATTGCTTTGTCTGAGCACTGCAGCCCCTTCATTTCACCAAACATCTGGGGTTTTAACACACAAACTCCCACTGATCAAAACTTTTGACATGTTGCTTTTTAAGAAGTGCAGTTACTCTTCAAAAGACGTGGCCTAATTGGGTACTTAATGATGTGGCGTTTTTTTCAGATTTTTTCATCTCTACTTTTCAAAAACCATGACACGTTTCATGCTGAAATAACTATATGGGGGCTTATTTATAACAAGATGTCGATTTTATTAATATCATTGTTGGGTACATATATATTATATGTTGCATAACTTTTATTTTTCGTAGGGACAAGGTGAAAAGCACAGCAATTCTGTCATCGTTTTTTTCATTCTTCTACATTGTTTACCATGCAGTATAAATGGCACAACATTTGTGCCAATGTTTATCAGGATCACTGAACCACCAGCTGTGTAATTGGCCTAATTACGAAGCCAGGTTGTAATTTTTCACCTGTGGACAACCTAGTCCTCCTTGTAAGGGTGTCCAATAAAATATTTTTTGGTGCTATTTTCGCCTCCAGATTTTTTCAAATAAAGGACGGCGTTAGAAAAAGGTGCAGGTAGAGCAGAGGTTGGGAAAGCTAGGAAGAACAAGGACATGTCAAACTAGGAGTAAGTCAGAACAAGTGTACACTTTTGCATACAAAACTGGAGTAACTACTCAAGCACACTACAGTGGAAGAAGGTGCCTAAAAAAACTAGGCGTCAGCAGCCAACTATACCGGGATTATTCCAGGAGGTAGCGGCCTGTTCGGTTTCCCACAGCAGAGTCCAGATTCCAGTTTATGTGTACTGTATAGGCACACATTTGCAAACATCCAGGGAAAACCTTCAATGGCACTGTTCAGACATGTATGTTGAATGTATAGGCCATACGTAGTGAACATGAATAGAGCCTAACATGAAGGTTTTGAACAGTGGAGCGCATGGTCAAGTTTTTCTATTTATATTCCCTTCATTATTTCAATAAAAAATAATTTGCACAATGAAAGGATTTAGAAGTCTATCCTATCTAAAAGAAAAACCTAGATAATTGTTGGAGAATTTCAAATGATAGTATAATTGTCCTATATCCATATACACTCATTGTCCAAAACATTCCCTCCCCTTGAAGGAGTTATCGGAATGGAATGAAACTTTCTATGTGTGATTGTAACATTAATATAAGTAACTGATTACAATATCAAAGCAAAAGTACCATTTATTATGGAAAACTGACCCCTTGAAGGGAGGCTCTAGTACTCTCTTTTGCCGCCTCTAGATTGGATAGAAGATGTGATGCAGGTGGGCATGGAGGCTCTAGTACCCTGTTGGGCAGCCTTTAGATTAAATACAACATGTGATATGGGTGGGCATGGAGGGTTTAATACCCTGTTGTACCACCTCTAGCTTCGACACAAGATGTGATACGAATGGGCATGGAGGCTTCAGTACCCTGTTGGGCTGCCTCTAGCTTGGATACAGTATGTGATACGGGTGGGCATGGTAGGCTTTAGTACCCTGTTGTACCGCTTCTAGCTTGGATACAAGATGTGATATAGGTGGGCATGGAGGCTCAGTAAGGGCTGCAAAAAATGGTGACAGAGTCTTTTTAAATACTTTCATATACTCTATAAAGACTTGTCAGGAAAAGGGTAGAAAAAAAGACATATAAGCTCATATGAGGTTCACCATGATGGTTTCAGAGTACATTTTTGAAAAAGTACTGCAGTTATTTGTCAATAACTGTACATACGGGGGTAGCTGTCACTGATAGGACCACACGTTCTACCACGTAGTTAAGAATGAACAGGGACATAAATGAATAAAACACAGGTGATACGGAATCTTTCCCCATAAAATTATATATCAATCTCCTTCTGCTCCATAACATGATACCTGCAGTTTGCACAGCATATTCAACCTGACAGGTTCCCTTTAAGGCAACTCTCTTGATATGTGGAGGAAAGGGTTCTTTACAGTTAGAGTAATCAAACTATGGAGTGCCCTACCCTAAAAGATACTAATGGCAGGTATTGTACCAGCATTTAAAAACTGTAATCTAATTTTAAATGACATTGAGTGTTACTAAGATCAATTGAAAAAAGACACATGTCCATCAACCTAAGTAGATAATTATGTAAATACTTTCATAACCTCAGTCAACTGTTCTTAAGCATCCATGGGTGTTCATGTAAGTATAACGACCTGAGAGGCTTGAAAGATCATGGAATTTGTTATGTTCAGAATTTATCTACACTTGATTAAAATTTATAATTATAGTATAAGGCCTCATGTCCACGGGGAAAATCAGATCCGCTACGGATTTGTAACGCGGATTTGGGCTGCGGGTGCACTGTAATTGTCTTTTATTTTTCATGCGGGAGATCAATTGAGCTATGTGCTCTATGAGCTCCCGCATGCGTGATCTGCACTAAAATGGAGCATGTCCATTTTTTTTCATGCTCCAGAAATTTTTAAATTCACTTTTAAATACCATTCGCGGGTATTTATCTACCCGCGGGTGGTCAATGCATTCCTATGGGGCGCGGATCCGCGTGCGGGAAAAACGCTGCAGATTTTAATTCTTATTTTCCCCGTGGACATGGGGCCTAAGACCTGACATAAATATAACACTAATAGATCCACTGGAAAAGTGCCCAAACGTCTCCGCATCATATGTTGGGTTTTATTTTCTGACTTACATAAATGTATTAACATTTGAAGAAATGTGTCACATGTACATTTCTGGGTCCACATTCCATAACAGAGTCCTACACTTGCTCTGACGTCTTCTATGGGTTTGTCTCCATAGATAACAGACAATGATAGATCAGTTTCAGCTGCAAAGTTGTTTTAAGTGGTACTTAGAGAGACAGTACCCAAGACTAATTCACCGTTTACTTTCATAGTGTGACCAGAGCTGGTATATTTAATAACAGCAGGACTGCTCATCATGTAAAGGTTACACTCTACAAAAGAATGATGTGTTGGCTTGGTGTGTTGACAATTTCCTCCAACAACTTGGCTTGAATTGAAAAGAGTAGCAGTGTAGCTGATGTTTACATAAGGCACAAAACGTGAGCCATCTGGTATGATCTGGGTCTGGGCATTGACCTTCCAAAGTAAATTACATGCTAATAGGTGGTGCCTCTGTAACCCATGGGGTAGCCAATATGTAGATTTTGACACTTCAACACTCCCTGAACTCATGTGACTACAAACTTGAAACTTTGGCAAGGTCCACTTAGCAATCGCTAGCTGGGATGGAAGGGACTGCATCACAAGTGATCCCACTAGTAGGGTGTTCAAATAAAATGCCAGATAATAGTAGGAATTGTGTTGTATTAAATGGGTCAATAATTCCAGCTACAATTGTGTTGATGTCTGAACGAATGTGAAGGGGGAAGAACAGACTATCATTGTAGCCTGCTCAACAAATGAATGGATATGAGGGCATAAGAGCCAACTTGGAAACATATGCATAGGACCATCAATGCCCTGCCCCAGTGGATTTGCGTTTGATGGCTTGGACACCATGATGCTTAGAAGTAACATAATAAAGAGGTGCCCTCTTTTTAAGACATTTTATGGTTCAAAATGTATTTTATTTGTACATATGGAACAAATATCACCATTAGCCAACAATTGTGGCCAAATTACAACATTACAGCAGTCTTATATTGTGAACAGTAAAGCTGAGTTTTTACGTACTTGTATCCGGCTCTTGAGCAAAAACATTTTCCGCAAACAGTACGATGCTTTGAAAGCCATTTAACCAAAATCAAATTATAAAAGAGATAGATTAAATAAAACGCTAATAGAGTGAAATACCGTATATACCGGCGTATAAGGCGACGGGGCGTATCAGACGACCCCCCAACTGTCACCTTATACGCCGGTATTCAGTGGAGAAAAAAAAAAAAATTCATTACTCACCTGCCCCGGTGTTCTGTCGCGCTCCGGCAGGATGTCGCTCGCTCCGGCAGGCTGTCGCTCGCTCCTCGTCCCGGCGCAGCATAGCTTTCGGAATGCGGGGCTTGAAATCCCCGCTTCCAGAAAGCTAATACACACGCCGGCAGCCATGACAGCATTGAATGGCTGTGATTGGCTGAAGGCGCACGTGGCTTCAGCCAATCACACTATTCAATGATGTCATTGAATAGTGTGATTGGCTGAAGCCACGTGCGCTTTAGCCAATCACAGCCATTCAATGATGTCATGGCTGCCGGCGTGTGTATTAGCTTTCTGGAAGCGGGGATTTCAAGCCCCGCATTCAGAAAGCTATGCTGCGCCGGGACGAGGAGCGAGCGACAGCCTGCCGGAGCGAGCGACATCCTGCCGGAGCGCGACAGAGCGCCGGGGCAGGTGAGTAATGAATTTTTTTTTTTTACACTTTTTTTTTTTTTGAATTACCGGCGTATAAGACGACCCCCGACTGCAGAGCAGATTTTTCGGGGTTCAAAAGTCGTCTTATACGCCGGTATATACGGTATAAAAGAAAAAAGAAAAGAAGAGATAAAGTTAAAGAAAAGCATAGATTAAATAAAGAGAAAATTGGGAAGGGGAAGGGGAGAGGAATCTGGCCTGATTGTCACCCTAATCCCAATCAACTGTATCATAATAAAGCAAGATGAGGTCACAGAGGGGGGATGGATCCATTCAAAACCCATGTAGATACCTCTGCCGTATCCTGAAGTAGAGTCCAAGGGCTCCAAGTTGCTAGGTACCTATTGTACCATTGTCAAGTGCCTCTAACCACATCAACCTGGTAGGTGAGGAGGCAGCTTTTCATTTTCTAGGAATCACTTGACGTACTGCTTTAATAAAAAATCCCAGCAGTGATTTCTTGGCCTGAGCCAAACACCCGACATCGACAGCAACGCTATTTCTGGTGTCAACTGAATGTTCAAGGAAGTTCCAATCGACTGAGCTCCTCCTAACGATTGGACGTAATGGCACACTTGAAGGTACTGATACCATGCTCAAGCTGGGGGACCCCGACCCCCAGGTATCTCTCTCACTGTTTTAAGGCCATTGCCTGCTATCATATCTCTTACCGTGGGGATATCTTCTGATTGGTCCCTTACTAACATTTTAACAATAGGCGAGAAATGCAGGAATGTCTATGTTTCCCACTAACGGTGTCAAAGGTCCCGGTCTCTTAATCAGCCCTGACCTGGTGGCCAACCCTATCCAGGCTGTTATGACCCCTTCCACGAATAGAGATAGTCCCAAATTTTTATGTTTCCCATTACCTGGTATCCAGCATTGTTGGGACCATATGCCAATCCGGCAACACTATCAATGGCAATTGAAAAGTTCCCAGAAAATTTGGCAGATCTCCTATTGTGCGGAAGACAGCTGACTTTCCTTCTTTTTTTTTGTTGTCAGGGAGAAGGGAAACCCCCATCTTTATGGGATCCCCTTAGCTTTCAGAGTCACCAGAAGTGGCTTGAGAGCCCCTTTCATGCGCAGGGTGTGCTGTGCTAAGTCCTGTAATAAAATGATAGGCCTTCCTTCATGCTGTAAGTCCCCTTTTTCTCTGGCCTTGCGAAGGATTGTATCCTTATTCCTGAAAAAGTGGACTCTGCAAATGACATCCCTTGGCCGGTTGGGGTCGGTGGCCCTGGGTCCAAGAGCCTTGTGGATCCGGTTGATTTCTATGGGGTGTTCTGCGGTGCAGTCTAATAGCTGCTGAAAAAAGGTTTGCGCCCAGGACTCCAAGTGTTGTCCCTCTACCTCCTCCGGCCGACCTGTATATGAAGGTTATTCCTTCTGTTCCTGTTTTCCAGGTCCTAAAGATGCATAATGATGCCTGAAATTTGGTCAGCCTGTGCTTAGATTGCCTGCCTGTGTGTCTCTAAGATGGCCGCTGTACCCTCCTGGGTCTCCTCAACTTGTAAGATTCTATGACCTAGATGTTGCATATCATGATGGATGTTTTCTAGAGCTTTTTTATTGGACGTTTCAAGTCTCTGGAAGAATTCATCTAGCTCACTTTTTGTTGGTATGGCCCTAATACGACTTTTCCAAGCCTCCTCACTTATTCTGTTAGGTGAGCCTCTGGCTCCCTTGTGTGTAGGGCTGTTTGCTGTGCTGGAAGCTGGAGAATGTGACCATATGGGGCTACCACCCCCATTAGCCATGGGGGTCTGTGCTGGACGTGGGGGTGAGCTGTGCTGTGTGCAGGGGCTACCGGCCAGAGTACTCACTGCTCCCCCTGTGAATGGATCTCTCTCCTGCTCCTTTGGTTCTGTCGGTGTAATAACCTGGGGGCTTTCCTCCCCCTGCAAATCTGCCTCCAGGCAGCTTATTCCAGATGTCTGTCTGCTCATGCGGCCCTCTGGAGTGCTGTGCCGTCTCTGCGCTGGGTAAGTGCTCCGATGTCTGCGGTCTTGCAGAAGACGGCGCCATCTTGGGTCTGGTAGAGGTTTCCTCTCCACTGCCGAGAAACTTCTCCAAAGCGCCTCCTCTTCTGACCGGAGTGCATGATTGGGATCGCGGTGTCCTCTTCTTCCCCATGCAGAGTCAGGTATCGAAAATCTGCGGCGCGCCGGTGCCTCAGAGCTGCAAATTAGATAGGAGACGTGGGAGCTCGCCTAGTGTGTGACTTATCCCGCCATCCGCTGACCACACCCCCTTTTTAAGACATTTTAATTGGTGTGTTACCATGCGGCGGTTGCTCGTCCTCCCGGGGCGATGGTGTGCAGGGTCCCATGGTCAGGGCGCGTCCCCCCAGCTTGCTGTCCAGCTGCCAAGGGCGCAGGTGCCTGGCCAGCATGGGTGGCGTTGTGCTGGTGACGCAAGGCGCCGTGCGTGCGCGCACCTGTGAGTGCAGCTGCCATGCACGAGCTCCCTTCTGTTGTGCTCTGTTGGGAGTTGGCTGTCTCCCTCTCTCCGCCTCTGGGTGGAGGCTTTTGTTTTCAGGTCAGGCAGAGACTTGCAATCACTGCCATTTATTGGTTTCCCTCAGTTTGCTAGCTAGTCTGCCTCTGTTGGTCTCCTGCTTCTGTCATCTTGTCTGCTATACTTTGCTATATCCACCAGGTTTTTCCATCTACCTCAGTTCTGCTTAGTATTGTTTGTGTTGTTTATTTTTATCTGCCTATTCTGTTGGTATTCTACCCTTTCCATCCAGGTACGCCAGCGTCCCTTTTTCGGTCCCTAGTCAGAGTAGGGACCGTCGCCCAGTTGCCTGCCTGGGGTTAGCCAGAAGTGGAGGCAATTAGGCAGAGAAAGAAGTTGTGGGTGAGATCTAGAGCACCCGGGCTGGCGTATCAAGGGTAGCATACTGTAACATTATAACTGGCCCTTAAAATTGCTCTCCAATGGACGGTCGGTAGTTGGCAGCGTCGGTCAAGTCAAGGGTTGTTTTTTTTAGTAGAGCGAATATGATGGAGTGTTTGAATGAGGAGGGGAAATTGCCAGAGGTAAGGGAGAGGTTGCAGATGGTGGTGAGGTGAGTAATGACAGCTGGGGAAAGGGACCGGGGGAGGTGAAAGGACCGCTAGCGCAAGTGGTGGCACAGGCAGCAGAAAGCAACCTGGAGACTTCTTCAGGGTGATGGATGTACTTCTGAAGAGACTGGGATTGAGGCTAGCCATGCAGTTTTCGGAGATTTCTTTTCGGATGTTGTTGATTTTTGTATTTGAAATAGGTGGCTTGTTCTCCAGCACTCAGATCTGTCACTGGGGCCTGTTCTTTGGGGCTGAGGAGGGAGTGGAAGGTGTCTAAGAGTCATTTGGGTTTATGAGATAGTGAAGAGACAAGGGAGGTGAAATAAACTTGTTTGGCATGGTAGTGGGCTACGTTATAAGTTTTAAGTATAAATTTGAAGTGGAGGAAGTCTGCGGGCAGCTTTGATTTTCTCCACAGCCATGCAGCACACCTAGAGCATTGCTGGATGAAGCGCATTTGGGATATGAGCCAAGGTTGCCATGGTCTGTGGTTAATGGCTCAAGTCACAGGTGGTGCTGCTTCATCTAGGGCATGTCTAAAGGTGGTAGTGTTCGGCTGCTAGGTTAGGGCAGGGCAGGAGAGAGATAAGGGACAGGGAGGATTGGATGGTCTCGGTGAACTGTTGGGTGCAGACGGTCTGAAGGATCCTAGAGGTTAGATAGGAGGTTGTGATCTCAGAGTGGAAGGAAGAGTTAGTAAAGTTAGAGGCAGAACAGAGGTGGAGGAAGATTAAATTAGAAGTGTTGCCATCTCTGTGAGTGGAGGAGTCTGAGAGTTGTGATGCGCTGAGGGAGGAGGTGAGCGTTAAAAGCTGAGAGGCAGATGAGGAGCTGGGGTCGTTAGTAGGGATATTGAAATTACAAAGGATGAGGGTTGGGATTTCACAGGATAGGAAGTGGGGGAGCCAGGTGGCAAAGTGGTCTAGGAGCAGGTGGGTGGGACCTGGGGGCCAGTAGATAATTGCAATGTGCAGGGACAGTGGGCAAAAGACTCGTAGGGTGTGAACTTCAAATGACTAGAAGGTGAGCGAGGCAGTCGAGGGAATGACCTGTAAGGTACAGTTCGGCGAGAGGAGGATGCCTACTCTTCTGCCTTGCCTGTTGTCCAATCTGGGGTTGTGGGAGAACTGCAGGCCATCATAGGACAATGCAGCGGGGGAGGTAGGGTTCGACTGCTATATCCATGTTTCGATGAGGTGCAAGCAGGTTAAGGTGTTTGGGGGTGAAGAGATCATGGATAGTAGAGATTTTTTTGCATGCAGTTTGGGAGTTCCATAGGGCGCATTTGAATGGAGCAGGGGGGAGCATGGGCTATTGGGATGGTTTGGTATGCTTGGGGGGGAATTTGGTGGAGAGCAGTACTGGGTGGGCCTGGGTTGGGGGATATGTCTAAGAGTAGCGGGGTAGTGAGGGTGAGCGGGTGGTTGGGGGACTTGTATGGGTGACTAAGGTGTTTCTTGGTGGTATGGGGGGATAGAGGCATCTGAGGAAGGTGAAAAGTGCATGGGAGCTATGCATGGGTGAGGAGAGGAGGGAGGGGCTGATGCGGATGGAGTGTATTGGGGCTGGGCGTAGGAAAAAATGTCAAGGCTTGAAAGGAAAATAGCTGTGGAGGTTAGTGCAAAGAGAAGGATATTTTTGTCCAGAGTGTGGGTGAATGTGGAGTTTACTTGTCTCCTGTCATGTTGAACTGCATTGTGTAACTGCATCATTCAACTGCATAAGAGACATGTTCCCAAAAAACTTAGTACTAGACACCCATGCGGGCCAACCACATGCATGGCAATGAGGCTACCATTATATCTTCAATTCAGGCTGCAAGACTACAGCTGGGAGTGTCTAGTTAGATTATACTAGTCAACCAGCTGGTCCCCATCTTTGCAAGGCTAATTAACAGGATAAGGGGGTGGATGGAGAGGTTTACTGCCCTCTTTGGATAAACAAAATGCGCCCAGAAACATTAAGAAGAGATAGAGGTGAGGGAAAAATGCATGTGGTAACAAATGGAGTCAATTCAGTTTGAAGGAGCAATAGAACGTACCAATCACACATACTTGTTGACATTACAGAATGTATCATTTTTTCTACCATCTCCACAGCAGGACTAACATATTGTCCAGTCTCTCATCATCATTTTCCATATTGCCACCCACATCTAATCTAGCAAAATTACAGTGTACCACCCTTTGTTCATCCCTTACATGGGACCACCAGCACTGCCCATTCTATTACCCATTTAGAGTGTGGATCCTCCTGTTTGACCTCTGTCTAATTAGTCTATAGCACAGGCAATATTACTTACCATACAAGCTAATCATGGTGTTGCCATGTTGAAGCTTACTCTGAGATGCTGGAAGGGATGGGGGTGTTTGATTGAGAATGCTGACTGTAAGTGGCAATGAAAAAGGGGATATGCTTGTGTATCACAAGTCTGCCATGCAATGTTTTGTGACCATTAATTCATTGAAGTTTTACAAAGTTTATGCTACTTTAGGCAATGTATTGCCATCTCATAGTCTAATGTTTTATTGCAATTATTATGTGTTGATAAGGGTGGTGGTGCTTCCACTCTACATAGAGTGGTCATGTGGGACGTGGCAATGTGCTCTCTCTGACTGGTATAAATGGAGATGCAGCATGATGTTTTGGAAGGTTTCTGGCATCAAGTTTCGAATGTTGAAGCTGGCTACTGGCTTGTCTGTTGTTCCAACACCTTCGGTAGGCCTAGAAAGCCTGACTTATAGTTAGGCTGCAGTTACCCTTGTGTTACTGATGGACTTGGCTTGCAGCCATGTTCAGTATCCTGGCTTGAGGAGAGAGGGCATTCCACGTTCCTCGGAGACTACCATCATCTCTATCCCCACCCTGGTGGTCGCGTCTGGCATTTGAGGAAAAAAACAATGACGCCAGTTAACTCCAGACAAAACCTGGTGAGTGTGGCGAAGTGGACCTGTTACATGGGGGGATTTGATTAATTAACTTACCTGCTTATATATCTGCTCAGCAGACAAGTTAGGTGAAAGGCCTCCTTATTGTAAGAAACCAATCCTCGCTCTGCGAGAGAAGCTGAATAGAGGCTTTATTTTAACAGTTTGTTCAGTATGCTTACTCGGACACTGAGAGACTGAGACTTATTCTGAGTAAGAGTCATTCCCTGGGATTAATCGCTCGGAGCTCACGGAACTGTTTTCAAGTTGTTCTTTCTTTTTAAATAAAATGGGAATTTATGCATTACCTAGCTATGGCCTATCTGTCCAACCCATATGATCAGAAGCCTATGGTAGCTTTTCTCCAAGGTTGTGACTGTCAATATGTTAGGGCTCATGGGTATGGTATCTGGTGTAAACCAGTGGGCTCCCTGGTTGGGGAGAAAGTGAAAGAACCTGAGAGTTGACAAGCCACCCCTGAGGTAAGACTCCCATTTCCCCAACAGGGAGGTAATACCCCCCCCACACACACACACACACACACACACACAAACACACACACACTCCATCAGGGGATACCCATTAACATAAGAGTAACAGAATTTTATATTGTTTTACCAAACCAGCAATCCTATTGTTTGGGGGTACACGGAGCATGCTATGGCCAACTCTGCCCCTATTCTTGTTGCTGATCCATGGTCTGATCTTTTTCGTAGTCCCAACGATTCCCTTATACAGTAGCAGAATACTTTTTCTAGAGAAAGATATTCATTTCCCAGTCCTATTCTTCTTTTTTAATGCCATGACATATGATGGAGGTTCACAACAAACATTAAAATGCAAAAAGCAACATATCATACCACTATTGGATTGCCATGTTCAGCCCATGCCACAGATGACCTTGCCTGAGCTGAATTTTATTGACAGCTCATTTTATAGCAGCAACACCTCCTTTGTTTTTATTTTATGCAAATATATAGCTCATATACATATAATGCATATGTATATGAGCTATATATTTGCATAAAATATATAGCTCATATATAGAGATGAGCGAGCAGCAAAATGCTCGGGTGCTCGTTACTCGAGACGAATTTTTCGCGATGCACGAGGGTTCGTTTCGAGTAACGAACCCCATTGAAGTCAATGGGCGACTCGAGCATTTTTGTATATCGCCGATGCTCGCTAAGGTTTTCATTTGTGAAAATCGGGGCAATTCAAGAAAGTGATGGGAACGACACAGAAACGGATAGGGCAGGCGAGGGGCTACATGTTGGGCTGCATCTCAAGTTCCAGGTCCCACTATGAAGCCACAATAGCGGCAAGAGTGGCCCCCCCACCTCCCAACAATTTTTACTTCTGAAAAGCCCTCATTAGCAATGCATACCTTAGCTAAGCACCACACTACCTCCAACAAAGCACAATCACTGCCTGCATGACACTCTGCTGCCACTTCTCCTGGGTTACATGGTGCCAATTCCCCCCCCCCCCCACGACCCAGTGTCCACAGCGCACACCAAACTGTCCCTGCCCAGCCTTCAGCTGCCCTCATGCCACACCACCCTCATGTCTATTTATAAGTGCGTCTGCCAGAGGAAAAGCAGGCACACACTGCAGAGGGTTGGCACGGCTAGGCAGCGACCCTCTTTAAAAGGGGCGGGGCGATAGCCCACAATGCTGTACAGAAGCAATGAGAAATCCAATCCTGTGCCACCTCCATCTGGAGCTGCACACGTGGGCATAGCAATGGGGAACCTATGTGCCACACACTATTCATTCTGTCAAGGTGTCTGCACGCCCCAGTCAGACCGGGCTTTTTTATAAATAGTCACAGGCAGGTACAACTCCGCAATGGGAATTCCGTGTGCAACCACAGCATGGGTGGCTCCCTGGAACCCACCCGCTGTACATAAATGTATCCCATTGCAGTGCCCATCACAGCTGAGGTAGTAATGTCATGTTTAATGCAGGTGGGCTTCGGCCCACACTGCATGCCCCAGTCAGACTGGGGTTCTTTAGAAGTGGAAACAGATGCATTTACAACTCCCTGTGGACCCACAGCATGGGTGGGTGCCAGGAAGCCACCGGCGGTACATAAAAATATCCCATTGCATTGCCCAACACAGCTGAGGTAGTAATGTCATGTTTAATGCAGGTGGGCTTCGGCCCACACTGCATGCCCCAGTCAGACTGGGGTTCTTTAGAAGTGGAAACAGATGCATTTACAACTCCCTGTGGACCCACAGCATGGGTGGCTCCCTGGAACCCACCGGCGGTACATAAATATATCCCATTGCATTGCCCAACACAGCTGAGGTAGTAATGTCATGTTTAATGCAGGTGGGCTTCGGCCCACACTGCATGCCGCAGTCAGACTGGGGTTCTTTAGAAGTGGAAACAGATGCATTTACAACTCCCTGTGGACCCACAGCATGGGTGGGTGCCAGGAAGCCACCGGCGGTACATAAAAATATCCCATTGCATTGCCCAACACAGCTGAGGTAGTAATGTCATGTTTAATGCAGGTGGGCTTCGGCCCACACTGCATGCCCCAGTCAGACTGGGGTTCTTTAGAAGTTGAAACAGATGGATTTACAACTCCCTGTGGACCCACAGCATGGGTGGGTGCCAGGAAGCCACCGGCGGTACATAAAAATATCCCATTGCATTGCCCAACACAGCTGAGGTAGTAATGTCATGTTTAATGCAGGTGGGCTTCGGCCCACACTGCATGCCCCTGTCAGACTGGGGTTCTTTAGAAGTGGAAACAGATGCATTTACAACTCCCTGTGGACCCACAGCATGGGTGGCTCCCTGGAACCCACCGGCGGTACATAAATATATCCCTTTGCAGTGCCCAACACAGCTGAGGTAGTAATGTCATGTTTAATGCAGGTGGGCTTCGGCCCACACTGCATGCCCCTGTCAGACTGGGGTTCTTTAGAAGTGGAAACAGATGCATTTACAACTCCCTGTGGACCCACAGCATGGGTGGCTCCCTGGAACCCACCGGCGGTACATAAATATATCCCATTGCATTGCCCAACACAGCTGAGGTAGTAATGTCATGTTTAATGCAGGTGGGCTTTGGCCCACACTGCATGCCCCAGTCAGACTGGGGTTCTTTAGAAGTGGAAACAGATGCATTTACAATTCCCTGTGGACCCACAGCATGGGTGGGTGCCAGGAAGCCACCGGCGGTACATAAAAATATCCCATTGCATTGCCCAACACAGCTGAGGTAGTAATGTCATGTTTAATGCAGGTGGGCTTCGGCCCACACTGCATGCCCCAGTCAGACTGGGGTTCTTTAGAAGTGGAAACAGATGGATTTACAACTCCCTGTGGACCCACAGCATGGGTGGGTGCCAGGAAGCCACCGGCGGTACATAAAAATATCCCATTGCATTGCCCAACACAGCTGAGGTA
Source organism: Eleutherodactylus coqui (assembly GCF_035609145.1). Lineage (NCBI taxonomy): Eukaryota > Metazoa > Chordata > Amphibia > Anura > Eleutherodactylidae > Eleutherodactylus > Eleutherodactylus coqui. The sequence goes on along the minus strand of NC_089840.1, from coordinate 184,719,156 downwards.
GTAATGTCATGTTTAATGCAGGTGGGCTTCGGCCCACACTGCATGCCCCAGTCAGACTGGGGTTCTTTAGAAGTGGAAACGGATGCATTTACAACTCCCTGTGGACCCACAGCATGGGTGGCTCCCTGGAACCCACCGGCGGTACATAAAAATATCCCATTGCATTGCCCAACACAGCGGATGTAACGTCAGCTGTAATGCAGGTGGGCTAAAAATTCATTTGATTACACTGTAGGCGAGGGCCCACAAAAATTGCTGTATCAACAGTACTAATGTACATCAGAAAAATTGGCCATGGCCAACCAAGAGGGCAGGTGAAACCCATTAATCGCTTTGGTTAATGTGGCTTAATTGGTAACTAGGCCAGGAGGCAGCCCAGTTAAACTAAAAATTGTTGGAGGTGAAAGTTTCAGCGCTTTAATGAGCATTGAAACGTATAAAAATTGTTTAGAAAAATTATATGACTGAGCCTTGTGGGCCTAAGAAAAATTGCACGTTCGTCGTGATTATGTGAGGTTTCAGGAGGAGGAGCAGGAGGAGAAGGAGGAATATTATACACAGATTGATGAAGCGAAAAGGTCCCCGTTTTTGATGGGGATAGAGAACGATGCTTCCATCTGCGGGTGCAGCCTATGTATTGCTTAGGTATCGCTGCTGTCCGCTAGTGGAGAAGAGAAGTCTGGGGAAATCCAGGCTTTGTTCATCTTGATGAGTGTAAGCCTGTCGGCACTGTCGGTTGACAGGCGGGTACGCTTATCTGTGATGATTCCCCCAGCCGCACTAAACACCCTCTCTGACAAGACGCTAGCCGCAGGACAAGCAAGCACCTCCAGGGCATACAGCGCGAGTTCAGGCCAGGTGTCCAGCTTCGACACCCAGTAGTTGTAGGGGGCAGAGGCGTCACGGAGGACGGTCGTGCGATCGGCTACGTACTCCCTCACCATCTTTTTACAGTGCTCCCGCCGACTCAGCCGTGACTGGGGAGCGGTGACACAGTCTTGCTGGGGAGCCATAAAGCTGTCAAGGGCCTTAAAGAGTGTTGGCCTGCCTGTGCTGTACATCCTGGCTGATCTCCGCGCCTCCCCTACCACCTGGCCCTCGGAACTGCGCCTTCTGCCACTAGCGCTGTCGTATGGGAATTTTACCATCAGTTTGTCTGCCAGGGTCCTGTGGTATAGCAACACTCTCGAACCCCTTTCCTCTTCGGGTATGAGAGTGGAAAGGTTCTCCTTATACCGTGGGTCGAGCAGTGTGTACACCCAGTAATCCGTAGTGGCCAGAATGCGTGTAACGCGAGGGTCACGAGAAAGGCATCCTAACATGAAGTCAGCCATGTGTGCCAGGGTACCTGTACGCAACACATGGCTGTCCTCACTAGGAAGATCACTTTCAGGATCCTCCTCCTCCTCCTCCTCCTCAGGCCATACACGCTGAAAGGATGACAGGCCAGCAGCATGTCTACCCTCACCAGTGGGCCAAGCTGTGTCTTCCCCCTCCTCCTCATCTTCCTCCTCCTCCTCCTCCTCCTCCTCACCGCGCTGAGATATAGACAGGAGGGTGCTCTGACTATCCAGCGACATACTGTATTCCCCCGGCTCTTTTTCCGAGTGCAAAGCGTCTGCCTTTATGCTTTGCAGGGAACTTCTCAAGAGGCATAGCAGAGGAATGGTGACGCTAATGATTGCAGCATCGCCATTCACCACCTGGGTAGACTCCTCAAAGTTTCCAAGGACCTGGCAGATGTCTGCCAACCAGGCCCACTCTTCTGAAAATAATTGAGGAGGCTGACTCCCACTGCGCCGCCCATGTTGGAGTTGGTATTCCACTATAGCTCTACGCTGCTCATAGAGCCTGGCCAACATGTGGAGCGTAGAGTTCCACCATGTGGGCACGTCGCACAGCAGTCGGTGCACTGGCAGATTAAACTGATGTTGCAGGGTGCGCAGGGTGGCAGCGTCCGTGTGGGACTTGCGGAAATGTGCGCAGAGCCGGCGCACCTTTCCGAGCAGGTCTGACAAGCGAGGGTAGCTTTTCAGAAAGCGCTGAACCACCAAATTAAAGACGTGGGCCAGGCATGGCACGTGCGTGAGGCTGCCGAGCTGCAGAGCCGCCACCAGGTTACGGCCGTTGTCACACACGACCATGCCCGGTTGGAGGTTCAGCGGCGCAAGCCAGCGGTCGGTCTGCTCTGTCAGACCCTGCAGCAGTTCGTGGGCCGTGTGCCTCTTATCTCCTAAGCTGAGTAGTTTCAGCACGGCCTGCTGACGCTTGCCCACCGCTGTGCTGCCACGACGCGCGACACCGACTGCTGGCGACGTGCTGCTGCTGACACATCTTGATTGCGAGACAGAGGTTGCGGAGGAGGAGGAGGAGGAGGAGGGTGGTTTAGTGGAGGAAGCATACACCGCCGCAGATACCACCACCGAGTTGTGGCCCGCAATTCTGGGGGTGGGTAGGACGTGAGCGGTCCCAGGCTCTGACTCTGTCCCAGCCTCCACTAAATTCACCCAATGTGCCGTCAGGGAGATATAGTGGCCCTGCCCGCCTGTTCTTGTCCACGTGTCCGTTGTTAAGTGGACCTTGGCAGTAACCGCGTTGGTGAGGGCGCGTACAATGTTGCGGGAGACGTGGTCGTGCAGGGCTGGGACGGCACATCGGGAAAAGTAGTGGCGACTGGGAACTGAGTAGCGCGGGGCCGCCGCCGCCATCATACTTTTGAAGGACTCCATTTCCACAACCCTATACGGCAGCATCTCCAGGCTGATAAATTTTGCTATGTGCACATTTAACGCTTGAGCGTGCGGGTGCGTGGCGGCGTACTTGCGCTTGCGCTCAAACACTTGCGCTAGCGACGGCTGGACGGTGCGCTGAGAGACATTGGTGGATGGGGCCGAGGACAGCGGAGGTGAGGGTGTGGGTGCAGGCCAGGAGACGGTAGTGCCTGTGTCCTGAGAGGGGGGTTGGATCTCAGTGGCAGGTTGGGGCACAGGGGGAGAGGCAGCGGTGCAAACCGGAGGCGGTGAATGGCCTTCGTCCCACCTTGTGGGGTGCTTGGCCATCATATGTCTGCGCATGCTGGTGGTGGTGAGGCTGGTGGTGGTGGCTCCCCGGCTGATCTTGGCGCGACAAAGGTTGCACACCACTGTTCGTCGGTCGTCTGCACTCTCAGTGAAAAACTGCCAGACCTTTGAGCACCTCGGCCTCTGCAGGGTGGCATGGCGCGAGGGGGCGCTTTGGGAAACAGTTGGTGGATTATTCGGTCTGGCCCTGCCTCTACCCCTGGACACCGCACTGCCTCTTGCAACCTGCCCTGCTGCTGCCCTTGCCTCCCCCTCTGAAGACCTGTCCTCAGTAGGCGTAGCAAACCAGGTGGGGTCAGTCACCTCATTGTCCTGCTGCTCTTCCTCAGAATCCTCGGTGCGCTCCTCCCTCGGACTTAATGCCCTTACTACTACCTCACTGATAGACAACTGTGTCTCATCGTCATCGGCCTCCTCACCCACTGAAAGGTCTTGAGACAGTTGCCGGAAGTCCCCAGCCTCATCCCCCGGACCCCGGGAACTTTGCAATGGTTGGGCATCAGTCACAATAAACTCCTCTGGTGGGAGAGGAACCACTGCTGCCCAATCTGAGCAGGGGCCCGAGAACAGTTCCTGGGAGTCTGCCCGCTCCTCAGAATGTCTCATTTTCATGGAGTGAGGAGGCTGGGAGGAAGGAGGAGCAGCAGCCAGAGGATTCTGAGTTGCAGCAGTGGACGGCGCAGAATTCTGGGTGGACGATAGGTTGCTGGAAGCACTTTCTGCCATCCACGACAGGACCTGCTCACACTGCTCATTTTCTAATAAGGGTCTACCGCGTGGACCCATTAAATGTGCTATGAATGTGGGGACGCCAGAAACGTGCCTCTCTCCTAATCCCGCAGCAGTCGGCTGCGATACACCTGGATCAGGAGCTCGGCCTGTGCCCACACCCGGACTAGGGCCTCCGCGTCCTCGGCCGCGCCCACGTCCTCTAGGCCTACCCCTACCCCTCAGCATGCTGTATTACCAGGAATGCAGAAACACAACACTGTAATTTAATGTGCCGCTTATTGGCCTGTGGTTGTAGGCTGAGTTCGCTTACGGAACGCCAGGAAATAATTTTTGCGCAAGCCTGCTGTAACACTTAGCTGGCTGCGTATTTATTTGGAGAACTACTACCCCCAGCAGACACAGACCCAGAACACTGAGCACAGTGACAGGCAGGCCAAATAGTTTTTTTTCAAATATTTTTTTCAAAAGGACCACTGCGTATATTCAATCTATATATGTCTTCTGGCCCTGCCTACACAATTCTGTCCCTGATGTGTGTGTGACGGAACTGCAGTGTTGCACTGTTATTAAGTGCAACAGAGCGGTGATTTCAGAGCCAGGAAATAATTTTGCGCAAGCCTGCTGTAACACTTAGCTGGCTGCGTATTTATTTGGAGAACTACTACCCCCAGCCGACACAGACCCAGAACACTGAGCAGAGTGACAGGCAGGCCAAATAGTTTTTTTTCAAATATTTTTTTCAAAAGGACCACTGCGTATATTCAATCTATAATATATGTCTTCTGTCCCTGCCTACACAATTCTGTCCCTGGACTGTGTCACGGAACTGCAGTGTTGCACTGTTATTAAGTGCAACAGTGCGGTGATTTCAGAGCCAGGAAATAATTTTGCGCAAGCCTGCTGTAACACTTAGCTGGCTGCGTATTTATTTGGAGAACTACTACCCCCAGCCGACACAGACCCAGAACACTGAGCAGAGTGACAGGCAGGCCAAATAGTTTTTTTTCAAATATTTTTTTCAAAAGGACCACTGCGTATATTCAATCTATAATATATGTCTTCTGTCCCTGCCTACACAATTCTGTCCCTGGACTGTGTCACGGAACTGCAGTGTTGCACTGTTATTAAGTGCAACAGTGCGGTGATTTCAGAGCCAGGAAATAATTTTGCGCAAGCCTGCTGTAACACTTAGCTGGCTGCGTATTTATTTGGAGAACTACTACCCCCAGCCGACACAGACCCAGAACACTGAGCAGAGTGACAGGCAGGCCAAATAGTTTTTTTTCAAATATTTTTTTCAAAAGGACCACTGCGTATATTCAATCTATAATATATGTCTTCTGTCCCTGCCTACACAATTCTGTCCCTGATGTGTGTGTGACGGAACTGCAGTGTTGCACTGTTATTAAGTGCAACAGAGCGGTGATTTCAGAGCCAGGAAATAATTTTGCGCAAGCCTGCTGTAACACTTAGCTGGCTGCGTATTTATTTGGAGAACTACTACCCCCAGCAGACACAGACCCAGAACACTGAGCACAGTGACAGGCAGGCCAAATAGTTTTTTTTTCAAATATTTTTTTCAAAAGGACCACTGCGTATATTCAATCTATAATATATGTCTTCTGGCCCTGCCTACACAATTCTGTCCCTGGACTGTGTCACGGAACTGCAGTGTTGCACTGTTATTAACTGCAGCAGACCGGTGATTTCAGAGCCAGGAAATAATTTGGCGCAAGCCTGCTGTAACACTTAGCTGGCTGCGTATTTATTTGGAGAACTACTACCCCCAGCAGACACAGACTCAGAACACTGAGCAGAGTGAGAGGCAGGCCAAATAGTTTTTTTTCAAATATTTTTTTCAAAAGGACCACTGCGTATATTCAATCTATAATATATGTCTTCTGTCCCTGCCTACACAATTCTGTCCCTGATGTGTGTGTCACGGAACTGCAGTGTTGCACTGTTATTAAGTGCAACAGAGCGGTGATTTCAGAGCCAGGAAATAATTTTGCGCAAGCCTGCTGTAACACTTAGCTGGCTGCGTATTTATTTGGAGAACTACTACCCCCAGCAGACACAGACCCAGAACACTGAGCACAGTGACAGGCAGGCCAAATAGTTTTTTTTTCAAATATTTTTTTCAAAAGGACCACTGCGTATATTCAATCTATATATGTCTTCTGGCCCTGCCTACACAATTCTGTCCCTGATGTGTGTGTCACGGAACTGCAGTGTTGCACTGTTATTAACTGCAGCAGACCGGTGATTTCAGAGCCAGGAAATAATTTGGCGCAAGCCTGCTGTAACACTTAGCTGGCTGCGTATTTATTTGGAGAACTACTACCCCCAGCAGACACAGACCCAGAACACTGAGCACAGTGAGAGGCAGGCCAAATAGTTTTTTTTCAAATATTTTTTTCAAAAGGACCACTGCGTATATTCAATCTATAATATATGTCTTCTGTCCCTGCCTACACAATTCTGTCCCTGATGTGTGTGTCACGGAACTGCAGTGTTGCACTGTTATTAAGTGCAACAGAGCGGTGATTTCAGAGCCAGGAAATAATTTTGCGCAAGCCTGCTGTAACACTTAGCTGGCTGCGTATTTATTTGGAGAACTACTACCCCCAGCAGACACAGACCCAGAACACTGAGCACAGTGACAGGCAGGCCAAATAGTTTTTTTTCAAATATTTTTTTCAAAAGGACCACTGCGTATATTCAATCTATATATGTCTTCTGGCCCTGCCTACACAATTCTGTCCCTGTAGTATTACTGCAGGGCGCAATGCTCTGCACGGCCGATATACCAAAAAAAAAAAAAAAAAGTGCAACACTGCTAAAAGCAGCCTCCACACTACTGCACACTGTTAGATGTGGCCCTAAGAAGGACGGTTGGGGTTCTTGAAGCCTACACTAACTCCTAACACTCTCCCTGCCTAACCACCACTTCTGTCCCTGTAGTATTACTGCAGGGCGCAATGCTCTGCACGGCCGATATACCAAAAAAAAAAAAAGTGCAACACTGCTAAAAGCAGCCTCCACACTACTGCACATGGTTAGATGTGGCCCTAAGAAGGACCGTTGGGGTTCTTGAAGCCTACACTAACTCCTAACGCTCTCCCTACAGCAGCTCTAACACTATAGCACTGTCCCTCAGCTATCTCACAACGCATCTGAGGCGAGCCGCGGGAGGGGCCGATTTTTATACCCGGGTGACACCTGATCTCGCCAGCCACTCACTGCAGGGGGGTGGTATAGGGCTTGAACGACGCAGGGGGAAGTTGTAATGCCTTCCCTGTCTTTCAATTGGCCAGAAAAGCGCGCTAACGTCTCAGAGACGAAAGTGAAAGTAACTCGAACATCGCGTGGTACTCGTTACGAGTAACGAGCATCTCGAACACGCTAATACTCGAACGAGTATCAAGCTCGGACGAGTACGTTCGCTCATCTCTACTCATATACATTGTAAATTATAACAATCACTGTACAGAGATTGTTATAATTTACAATGGTCCTTATCACTATTGAGGCTCACAGTCTAAATTCCAAATTAACCGATTAGCATGCTTTTTTAAGAAGGGGGTTCTTCACTGTAAGAGCAGTAACACTATGAAACTTTCTGCCTGAGGACATGGGGATGGCTAATTCGATGAAAGAGTTCAAGAGGGGTCAGAACACCTTTCTTGAGCGATACAATATTATATGCTTTAATCATTAATAACTTCAAGGGTTGTTGATCCAGGGATTTTTCTGATTGCCAGATTGGATATGAATGAATCATAGAATGTTAGAGTTGGAAGGGACCTTCAGGGTTCTACCTGATTGTTTTTTGGAGGGTTTTTTGCCTTCCTCTGGATCAACACTGGGAGGTAATAGGCTGAACTTGTGTCTTTTTTCAGCCTTACATACTATGTTACTTGTGTGGGAGGAAACAGGAGTACCTGGAGTAATATACAAACTTTAAATCTTACCCTTGGGCAGATTTGAACCCGAGAATCCAGCTCTGCAAGGCAATGCTGCCGATATGCACATCTATGTATAGAAAATTAATATTTGTCATATTATAGTTTTTATACTATGAAGTTTTTTTGCATGCACCAAAGTCTTCAAATGGGCTGATTATCTTGCCAGAAATGTTTTCTTTTTCCTCCCCTCATTCTCTAGTTTCACTGTTTTATCTTTAGGAACATTATCAGCTTTATGTTTACCAATACAATTATATAAAATACTGTATAAACTATTTTAACATAAACATTCAACTAGACAAAGAAAACAAAAAAGCTGCTTTTTTCTGATGAAGATCATACGTATTTTGGGGCTTATTTTTGTCTTTTCATTGAAGATAAGGCTATTTGCCTTCGGCAAACAGATAAGTCAGACTGTAATGAGTCCACCTTAAGAACTCCCTCCCTCCTCATCCCCTCTGTACCAGAATGACGTCACACTGGATAGAGGGATCAGATAAATGTGCTTATGGAGCAACTGTTGAGCCACAAGAGCACCAGAGGGGATCTGCAGAACAGCTCCCAGGTAGAATCTAAAGGCTGTGTGACTAAACTAACACCTCTTCAAGAGGCACAAAAGAGGCTTTTTTCCCTGTTAACTTTCTGCCTAGCTCTTAGCACTTCTTGAACGCCTCTAAACTGTGTTTGACAGCATGATGTTGTTTGCATTTTGTGTGCCTGAGCTTACTGTGCCAGCTGGGACTTACAGCAACCCATTTGCTCACTAATCACAGGGGATCAGCTGCTTCCAAAGCTCCAAACAGACTGCATGGAGACAGATATTGCTGCCTGTAGCCCCGCACTGTGATTACCTATCACTTGCTTGTCAGTCTCATTCATCTAATTACTTGTCAATATGTATTCAAATGGACAGTGGATTTAAAAAAAAAATCCTTTTTTGTAATTTGCAATATAGTACATAATACTGCAAAGCGTCTACATTTATAGTAAGAATGTCTCCTATTGAAAAGGCCATCCATAAATAAATTTATTTTTTCTCTATATTATACTTTGACATTAAAATCCTTCTCCCATCTTAAGAATTGTCCATAGAAATAGCTAATTTTGTAAGCTATGTATACATATAACTCAATGACCCTTATTTATGAATATTGCAGTATATTGCGCCTATTCTTTATAGAACTTGACAGTCTTACATCGTCCCAAATTTACAAATGTGGCGCACAGACTTGTAAATTTGACGTATGCCAACAATAGGAAAGATGCACCAAAAATGCCCCCATTTCCACATAGCACCGCTGTGTGCGCCAACAATGCATGAATTTGAATTCCAAAATATATTTTGCACCACAAATTAAATGCTTTATGTACTAATATAAAAAAAATTAGCCGGCAGTCTGTTTAGTAATTTTAACACATAAAATGAGGGCAAAACATTAAAAAACACCCTGTCGATGTAATTTGCACCATAAAATGTGCCAATTATAACATAACACCAAAATTGCATCAGTTTGCATTCGGAAATATGTTTTGCTCCAAAGATTTTATTCTGAATCATCTACCAATATAAAATAATTTGTCAAGAGCCAAAATAATGATAAAACAATGCAAGCAAAATCAAGGGAAAAACATATGCATGTAGTTAGAAGTGCGCAAAAAATGCGCCAAAACAAGTGTGCATCAAAAATTTGCACCAGATGCCTCTTCCTCTTCCTTTACACCAACTTTGATTAGGTTTTATTAGCGCCACTTTTTGGTGACACTCTCTTGTAATAAATAATGTTTCATAAATAGGGGTCAATATACCCATACTTCATCATAGATGCTTAAGATTCCACAGTGCTGCTTAGGTACCTGAAAGCCAAGAGACTCCTCTTGGCCGTCCTAATTAAGGTGGGAAGCAAAGTAGGTGCTTACATTGGATAACTTAACTTGAGATTCCCTTTGATGGATCCACAAAGGACCTGATTTAAAATTTATTATTCAAATGCTTTATTAGCGAAGATGACTGATAAACCTACAACTATTTGCATACTGACATCAATACATAGTTATAGTGTTAAGTCATAGAACCAGTTTCTAAAGCTTTTTGTCTTTAGACTCACATATCAGAGTCTTTTGATAGATTTTTGTTGTACCAAACAATTCAGTAGATTTGAGGAGCTCACCAAGTAATATTGTATATTATAATCTGTAGTCAACAGGCCATGATAGTAAAAAAAAAACTCACTTTAAAGTGAAGCATACACATTGAGGCCCAATACAATAAAGCACCCACTGGATAGTCACTTGACTTTGGACCCTGGAAAGTCCAACACTGCCATCAGCATGTTTTTGTAGACCACATGTGCACACAAATGGAAGTAAATAATCTCCACAGTTTTTTCACAAATACTTTTGATTAATGTAAACTGTTCATTCATTGCTAGTTTGTGCCCTAATGGTTTTGTGAAATACCAAACTATTCATCTACTATTTATGACCACCATTTGGCAAGGATTTTCACTCTTCCAGATTTGTTATAGATTGGGTGTTGAAAATTCGAGCACATCTAAAACGTCTGAAGTCAAAAAGTTATTTCAGGCATTTTAAATTGATGACCTATTCCCTGGATAGGTCTTCAGTTGTTGATGGAAAGGGGTTCCCCACTTAGGACCTTTGTCCATCAGTTGATTGTCATGTTGTGTCGTGACCATAAAAGAAGCATGAATTCCAATGAGAGTGAAGCTAGCCTCCAACTTTCTGCCATGACCATTGATGATCCGGACAAACAGTTGATGGCTAGGTTTCCTAAGGGATGGATCCCTGTCCATCAACTACTAATGACGTATCCAAAGATTGGGTCATCAGTTTAAAAAGCTTGGAATACTTTGGTATTAAACTTTTAAGAGGAAACAGTTTAAAGGCGTTCGTAGTGCCATAGAAACCCATCTAAAGGCATACAGATCAATGCATCTAAATAGATAGTAAAGACATAAAATATTATGTATAACAACAGCATGTGATACACATAACCAGTCAGACTTCATCTCGCATTTTATATTGGAGGAATTCATTTTCACGGTCCTCAGTCTTTTGAAAAGTTGATATCATATTTGTGTTTAGAGGTGGTATTTGATCTTGTTACACACCTCTACTGCATATCCACCATCCTTCTACATGATGTCTACTTAGTGTCTTAGAATGTATTAATGTATGGGTTATCAGTAAGATCTATAGTAAATATGGTGGTCATTTTCTTAGCCTTACAGCCTTATATTTTCAGATGACATCAGTTTTATGTACAGTAACAATTCTACAGCTAATTATTAAACCCACATTGCAACCTATTTATATTACTTGCTATGACAGTGAGAAAATATACCCATGTTACAGAAAAGCTTTGGACTCAACTTTCATGTTGCCTATCTGAAGGCCTGATGGTTTGACCAGCTGCACTGGACAGCTCCGAGGAGCTGTATTCTGTGAGATCTACTCCCTTGACTTCCTTCCCTGTGTGTGCCAGTAATGAATGCTGTACTGTGAGATGGATTACACTAGCACCTGTCACATATCATGCATTCAGGGCTACCCTGTATAACATGCTCCAGACCAGGACCTATAAAATGGATTTTAAAAGGATCTGGCAATGCAGTTGTAAAAATGAAACATATGTACATAATGTGACTAACGCAATAAATGTCCCACTCTTGCATAGCCTAAAACAAGCCTAAGACATAGTTCATCATGAGTTTCTTATAGTAAAAGTTATTAAAGTTAAAAGCTGCAAAAATATTGTTTGAAACATTAAATTTGGGTTATATGTCTTTTCTTTAACTGAAAATAGATGCATCCTAGCTGACATGTCCATATTTGAGCGTATCTGTAGTACAGCCCCATGTATTTCTGGAATCATTACCAAGCTTTACTCTAACTTTATTATGCCTATAGGTAAACTTCCCTACATGTTTAATGGGAAGGCGAACATGAGTGATGAGTTTCGGGTCTCAGAATGGCATAAAATTGACACTTCAACCGCTAAACTTTTCGTCAACATATCAATTATAGAAAGGGGCTCTAAACTTTTGATGCAATGGTACTTCACTCCCCGGAGACAGACTTGTATGTTCCATGTGGTGTCGGGTCTTTGCTTTCAAGGCTGTGGGTGTGAAGGCACCTTTTCACATGTTTGGTGGAATTCGCCCTAGGCTTCGTTATTTCTGGTTTGGGGTGTACTCCTTGATATTCACCATTACAGACTTAAACTGCGCACATTCTCTTTGGAGGCATTTCTAGGTAGGGTTTCCCTGTGTTTTGTCTCTGCTCATATAGTAACAGCATGATCCTGGAGGAAAATATCGGTCAGCCTTGACCTTGCCAAAATGAAATAGTCTTGGATAATGGTCAATGAGAAGCTAGCTGCCATCCTTACCGATTGTGAGAAACTTTTTGAAAGAATTTGAACTTCCTGGTACCAATATTCACTGCACTCAGTCCCATGTTCTCCCAATGAACGTTAGCCAGCCAATGTTAGTGTTTCTTCCACCACTCCTACCTTACTTGTAATCTGGATTGCTTACCCCCTTAATCGAAGTCACGGATTGACTATACAATTTCCTTGCATTCTTTCTTTTGGTCACTTTGCCCATCATTCCTTCTTCCCCCATCTACTCCTTCTAGTTTCCGTCTCGTTACCCCTTAACTTCATGTTGAAACTCTTTTATCCTCTTTTTAAGGGACCCTTTCTTTGACGACATCAGGGTGCTCTTTTATATCTCGCAGCTTATTGTCTTTTATGATCTTTCAATTCTCTTATTATTGGTCCCTATAATTATTTTATGATGGAATTGCTTAGATTGTTTGTATACTTTACTTTAAGGAAAACTTTTATGAAAACCAAAGCTGGGTTATAAATTAGGGTGGACTGAATTTCCATGGGGGTGAAGGGTGATATTTCTTACAGGAAAGCAGAATTAGTATGACACCCTGGTAATAGTATCCCTCAATTTCAGGGCCAGAGCTTTAGATATGATAACATAACAAGTTCCAGGTCTTGTTAGAAATATTTTGTTTCAAAGGCTGGGTTCCCACACGACGTATTCCCTGCCGAAATCTCAGGGTTTGGCCACAGCGAAAAACCGTGAGATTTCCACCGGGAAAGCGCTGCTTCAAAACCTGTGGCACTCAGCTGCGGGTTTTGAAGCGGCTTGGCGGCACGCTTTTCCGTTGCGGCCGGTGCTCCTATAGAGTAGAGCGCGGCCAGAGCGGTAAAAAAAAAAAGAATGGACATGCTGCGGCCGGCAAATCCATGCCGCAACGCCGGCTTCTACCTGCTTTGCTGCGACAGATTCGCTGTCCCGTATGGACGAACTTTCTGAGAAATCTTGTCCACATGGCTGGTAATCCTGGGATTAGCAGCCGCAGGTGGATCTGCCGTGGCGCAATTCCAGACGGAATTTCCGTGGCAAATCCACCGTGTGTGAACCCAGCCTAAGGAGTCCCACATCTTGTCATGTGTCCTTATTGAGTTGATAAAAGGGGAAGCCACTTGAAGTTCTTATTAACATGATAGCCACATGGGCACCTGGTTGAATGCAGTTAAACCAATTATTTTAGTGCTATTAAAGCATCCTTAAAGAGTTGCTGCACTTTTTAAAAACTTTTAACATGCCAGACCTACATGTCAAACATTTTGATCAGTGGGAGTCCATCTTCAGATCCTAAGAGAAGCTGACAGACAATGAAGACAGCGGACAGGATATAGTGTTCAAGTGATCTTAGTATCCAGTCCCCCACTGTTCAAAACTTTTGATATGTTACTTTGACATGTCAAAAGTTTTTAATCCAAATAAGGAAGATGGAACAATACCTCTGCAGTGGCACCTATTAGATGGCAGCATTCCTGCAAACCTTTACACAGGTCTTTGGAACAATGACTGGGAATTGAAAACCAAGCCAGAATCCATACACACACAGCTATTTCAGGGTATTTGCCCCTCATCAGTGTGCAGAAGGATTCTCGCTTGGTTAATGAGAGGCCTATGATGTGAGTCGGGAGGGGTATCATCACTCCTTAAGGAGAGCACCTAGAAGGTGAGAGAGGAGCGTTATAAGGAAAAAGTGCAGTTACTCTTTAAGCATTTTTGCTAGGGATGTCAGATGTAACTTAAAGGTTTATAGCTTGTAAATTTTAAAATTTGATCAGAAGGCAGGAGAATCCAGTCTCAGCACTTGCTTAATAGTCATTTGTGAGTAGTTCGTATGACTATTACTAGTACATACAAGCAGGCCAATACTAGTACATACGAGCATACTATTCCCAACTCAGCTTTTGCTAGTTATGAAAATGGGCTCACAAACAGACAGATCTACAAATAACAATACCAGAAACAAGAGAGTTGTACACTTTGCAAAATCCTGTTTTGTAAGGTCCCTGATGATAAACTGTTCAAAGGGTATCCCATTAGGGTCTTCTTCCATCTGCTATAATCTAGTTGGACATGTTATGTCCTCTTGAAACACACAGAAGAAAAAACAACAGGGGCAACACATTTTAGCCAGATGACAAGGAGTCAACCTAGTGTAGAGGTGACGCTTGGCTGAAATGCCTCACCTCTACACCAGGTTGACTTCTTGTCTCCTATCCAATGCACCAATATATCCCTCTGTTTCTTCTTCTGACTGTCTATTATGGAAAGCTACGCTTGTCCATTGGGGAGGTTACTGCTTGCTAAGACAGAAACACCTGCTCATTGTACCACCTTCCATTTTACACTATGGAGCGCAATTCTTTTGTCTCTGTCTAGAAACTAAGACCCTCTTTGTAGCCGCTCTCTACGCTAATAGATGAGTGTCCTGAATGGAGGATCATATCAATTAAGATAAAATTCCCTATTAAGATATTTCAAAATTGCTTTTCTAAACCAGACAACCCATGAAAATTCTGAATTTAAAGTCAGCTGTAGAAAACTAAGTAGCTCCTTAGGACTTACAGAAGGAGCTATAACGAGCTTCTAACAACTAGAAACACTGGATATCACAGGAGATTTTCTACCATGTTGGAAAATCTTGGATAGAACCAAACCTTCTCAACTCCTCTCTGTCTCTCTATGGTCAGCTTTAAGGATTATATTCATATTCCATATAAACACTTCTGCTAATATAATTATTAAATATATACCTACAGATCTGGACTAAGGAGAGATAAAGAGTAGGTAAAAAAATAGGGTAGTCATTTTTTACGTTAATTACAATTTTTACAAACTCTATAGTCAACCTCTCGTCAGCAGTTTTAGTGTCCCTCAAACCAAAAAAATATATATAAATCTACAATTGGAAATTCTATAAGTATGATGGGAGATGGATTTGGAGACAGCTGGCATGCCCCTTTTGTACGCTCTATGTACCATGAGTAACATGTAATAACACAGTGTAGATGACATAGCTTTATAGTATGCACGGTCTTAAGAGTGCTAATCCTTAACACTCATTAACTCATGATCTTTTAGCCTTGAGTAAGTCAGTTTTAGAGTTTGCATCCCTTTGGCAAGCTATGTATATTGTCTCACAAGACTTTCAATACTCGTAAAATGCATTTACTTCAGAATTGTCAAATTATGATGTAGAATTGATTATTTCAATATAAAGAAGTGAGCTCAACCAATGGAGAACAGAATGGAATAATCTAAGCGATTAGCACCACATAATGAAACCATCTATCGAAAAGTGTATTATAGGGACTGACAACAAATATTGGCAAAATAAACAATAGTACTTACAGGAATGATTTGGGGGAAATGGAGCAAATAGTAATTTGTCAAGTAAAATTCATATAATTTTGGTGACTTGAACTTGTATAAATGAAATATTAACCCTTTCCAATCCACTGTCTGATATCTAAAGACATTATGATTTAAGGCTGTACAGCTCCGATGTTGGAAGACGGCAGTCGGGGTTCTCTTACTGTATATTGCCAGCCTTTCTGCTTTCGGAGCCTATCCAACGTGTCACCTCATGCAGTACAGGCTTTAGCCAGCATATAGCGCCATTGTAGAACGGCATAAAAGGAGTAAGCCCCTAGGAAAGCCAGGATACAAATTGGATTGGAAAAGGTTAACAAATATTTTGAATGAATGTAATCTGAGTGCATTTTAGGATCCATATTACAGCCTTGACACCCAGACATTCTGAACACTATGTTTCTATGATCTAAATTTGGTTCACTTGAACTTTGTTGCGTCTGGGCCTCGCGGCCATAATACACGTACTAAAATGTTGGCACATTACAGCCATCTAAAGCCACTTTCACATACTGAAGAACTGCTCAGTATTTTGCATCCATAGTTATAATCCAAGACCACAAGTAAAGGGTTAACGCAGAAAAAAATCATCATGGACTGATTTATACTTCACTTTTTTTTGCACCCCTGGTTTTGCCTTAAAAGTATGGACACAACGTACTGACCAAATCTGCATTGTGTGAAAGTGGTCCAAGGCTAGTTTCAGATGAGAGTATTATAACACATATAAAATATGGATCTTAATAACGGAAGTGTTATAGATGAGATTCCAAAATCAGTATTTCTTTAGTATTTGATCAGTATTTTCCCAATAAAAAAAAATAGAAGTACAGTGGCAAACATGCAAAAAATATGCACTGACATGTTTAAAAAAGAAAGGCTGTGAAAAATACGGCCTAAAAGCAGCCTAAGGCCGACTTCACATGAGCGTGCAACTTCTTGGCGCTATGACTGAGATTTTTTGCGCGCATCTTGGCGTATTTCGCTGTACTTTTTCTGCCCACAGGTCATGTTTTTTTTGCATGAAGGATACAACACTGATTGAAATGGCGAATTCATCTAATGAGCTCTAGCAGAATTACACTGTGTTTCATGCATCTCCTTGCTTATTGTGTGACTCCTATAGGGGACCTTTGGTACACAAATATGCTGAAAAATAGAACATGTTCTATCATTTTTTGTGCGGCTCTGAAATGCGTGAGAAAAAATACGGAAATCTTAGCCAACCCATTGACATCAGATATGTCCCTATGAGGCCGGCTTTATGCTTCCTTTACAAATATAGATTCTATACCCAGTCACACTGATAACCCAAAATGTATTAACATATTGAGCCATCTATTCACATGTACACAATTATATTATATGGGGATGTATGCAATTCCTCCCATCATAGCTCATTTCTGCTATTCCTCAAAATGACATTTTTGTTCCCATTCATTCCATGACAATGGTGGGATGGGGGACATTTTTAGGCAAGTCCTGATTAGATCCAATAGGTTTCATTTTTTGTATTCATTTACATTTTGTGACACCCAGCAGTAAAGTATAAAATTACTTAAAGTATGGAAATGAGGATTTGTATATTGCTACTTGGTTATTCTGTAGAGTTTCCTATGTCGGAAATTTGTTTAACAGCGATAGGGGAGTGGGATGCTTGGAAAGATCCTCTGGACTGCTATGAGGCAATAATAGATCTCTGAGTCACAGTATCCCGGCTTGGGAGCTATTTGGTTACATACCTTTTATGGATCCTGCTCAGCTGGGATATCTGTATCTGCATTATACATCCCATCTATTCTTAGGTGGCACTTCAAGCCGAGTGAACAGGCAAGATTACAATTACCTTACAATTACTTCAATCAACACTATTTTGCTATTTTTTTTCATTAGTTTGACCTTAGGAAAAATAAGGCTTATTATTTGTCTCTTTTCTTCCTCCCAGAGCCTTCAAGCAGCTGCACTAGAAAAAGTTGGGAAAAATGGCTTATACTGTATCCCTCGCTGGACCCGGCCCGTGGGGATTCCGTCTGCAAGGAGGAAAGGACTTTAACATGCCCTTGACCATCTCTAGAGTAAGTCTAAAGCGTTGAGACATGTTATAGTGTGGAAGACGCCTTGAGTGAGCTATGCGTGTCGGATATAAGGACATGATATTCCATGGGGCAAAATGTGTTTGGAATAAAGAATATTTATGGGCTTTGCAAAATGTACTAGAAGTTTGGAGAGTGGAAAAATACATAGAATTTAGTTAACTCTTTTTTTCTGTTGTATATACTAGAAATAGTCTTAAGTAGTCACAAGCGTATTAAGGAATTGTAATTTTAAGTTGCTCAAATGTAGAATTTGTTCCAGCTGTGGCAGAGCTAATATTGTCATTTGGAACAATTTAATGGGATTATATGTTTTCTGAAGTTTTCATAGGACTAATTTATTTTATGAGTTATCTTGGAACATGAAAGAAAGAGATGACTAATTCAACTCTGCTACATCAGTAATAGTAATTATAGGGCATGCAACAAACGTAAATAGAATTGTAAAGAACATTGATTGTTATTTGTGTCTAGTGTGTCATAATCAGATGACACGCTCGCAATGATAAACATTAAGGGCATCTATGATAACTTAGATGGTCGTTGTGTTACTTAGTGAGGAGTCTATTTAAGGTCAGTCTCACACGACCGTATTTGAATTACGGATTCAGCACTCGCTATCCATGCGGATGATCTGCAGTAAAATGCAGGCATTGAAAGGCATGTATGTTCAATTTTTTCCTTCACACTTGCAAAAACAAATTGCGTATTCCACAAGCAGAAGAAAAATTGCAGCGTGCTCTATTTTACTGCGAAATCCACACAGACGGCCTCCATTGAAGTCAATGGAGGCGTCCAACCCGCAGCTCATACACAATTAACATTGCGTCTGGGCTGCAATGTACCTGCATCCTCACTAAGCAACGCCGCGGGAAATACAAGTAAAGAAAAAAAAACATGCACTGTACATGACCGCAATAAGGTACTTGCAGTACGCAGGGTCACCGGTTCACAGCCGGAGTCTGTTGCAGGCCTCCCACATGTGGAATCCAACCCGTTACTGTGAGCCCGGCCGAAGACTCAAAATTATATATTTTTGTTCTGCTTTATCTTTTTTCAGCGGTATGGCTGTTGTTGAAGTTCCCCCTTCAGTTTTTACCCAGCTTTTCCAGACAAGTGTATCTCAGCTACTTTGGGGAAGCAGAAGCAGAGAATGTACTACTGCATATCCATTTAGGAGCCTGAGAAAGCTGGGTGACACTCCTGAAGGTTACAAGAATGGAGACTGGATGGCTCCCTAAAAAATAAAAGAAATGGCTGAAAAGCATTTTAAATAAATAGGCAGAAGAGGAAGACATTTTTTTTCATGCTCTTTAAAGATCCGGGGCAAAAAAATGGTTCAAAGGGGTTTCCAGTTCTTAAATAATGATGATCTATCCTGAGGACATATCATCAATAGCTGATCAGTAAGGAGGGGCCACTCGGGACCTCAGCCAATCAGTTGTCCACCAGGCTGCTTTTATCATGTGCTAAGCAGGAAGCAGATAGCTCCATACAATGTGCAGTGGCCTACTGCGGTATTGCAGACACAGCTCCCAACTCTTTGATCTATCACAACCGATCAGCTATTGATGACTGATCCATTTTTTGATAAATAGAACATATACTTAAAAATCAAATTGCATCAGGTGTGACTATGACATTAGCAAGAAGCAGATTGGATGCTCTTTAGGTCTTATCAGTATATGACAGGTTCAATTTATTCGGTATATTCACCACCATTTATATTGGCGTTAACGTAAATGTTGTTTTCTGATCATGTGAAATAAATGTGTATTTTAGATTGAATTCTTTACTAACCAGTTTATTCCAAACTGCTGAAAACATAAGTAATTTGTAGTGAATGATCAACCTTTAATCAATGGCTGTCTGGGCCCCAGCGGTGGTCTGTCATAGTTTTGTCTAGCTATTCTCCTGTATGACTATTACAGATGTCATGTGATACATCAGGTTAGTAAATGTCGCCAGCTTCAAAGGTCAACATGCATCTACAGCTAAAACATACATAGATTCTTTTTAGATTGTGTGGAAGAGTCTTAGTGGCCGTTTTCACAGAACAATCTCATTCAATGAAAATACAGCGAATGATTGAATGACGAATGAGAATTCATTCTTTTCTTGTTTGTCATTCATTTTATACAAGCATAAAAAATGGTAGTTCACTCATTCGCACATCATTGCATGTGAACAGCAATTGTTTAGCTGTTCACGTTCACTGGTATGGAGAATGTGACCAGCTGAACGATTTGCGAATGCAATTCTGAATAAAATGACAAAATCTGCCTGCATTACCCGGCTGAATGAACGAACTCTGTCATCGTCCGCTCGTGTAAATGGAGCCTAAGGCCAACGTCATATAGGCATAAGCACTTGTATGTGTTAATTTGCACTGCGTATTTGTGCGATGGGTGTTGCATTTCTGCGAGCCCCCGTGCCTCTTTTTTGCATGTGTATTTGCATGCACAAAAAGGTACGTAATTATATTCCCATTGATTGCAATGGGTAATTAGTGTAATTACTTCGGTATGTGCTATTTTGCTGCAAATTATTTTTTGTGAATGAATGCGAGGTAAAAAAAATTGTTGCACATCCTATTTTTTCGTGTCCCTCGGAACTCATCGCCTCCCATTGCTTTCAATGGGACAAATACATTGTATGCTGTGCGATGTGATGTTTCCCATTAAAACCAATGGCAAACACTTGCCGATCCTCCAATGCATGTGATGCAAGCGCTGGATGTTCAGAACTTCAGAGAAGTGATGCGAGGAGTTTTTGCATGAAAAACTCCTTCCATCTGTGGGTAAAATGCATGTTGAAAAGCTCCATATTGGGCCGGATTTCTCGACCTGATATCGTGCTCACCTGTGGGAAGGTAGACTTAGGCCGCCTACACGCATAGTTTTCTATGGAAATTCTGCAACATTTACAGTTCAAGTTATGTGAAGGAGATTTTTAAAAAATCTTTACGCGGAGTGAAAAATTTCTGCACTAAATCTGAAGCGTTTTTGAAAAATGCTGCAAATTCTGAATCCACACCACGCTTATTTATGCTACCAATTTCAACCAAAAACTGCATTTGGCTTTATACACACAAGTGTATGCATTTTTACAGTTGCTCATACGCGATGTTAATTCGCATGAATGGACAATTTTCCGCAATCAAGTCCCTGACTCAATTAGCGTTTTCTCATCCCTTCGCATGGCCTGGCATGACGTATTAGTGAAAAAATACACAGCAGGCTTTTTCAGGCTGTACTACGCAGCATATCACGCATCTTCTTGCGTATCACACACGCATTTGTGCACCCCCATTGACTCCTATGGGGACTTTTGGTGCGCAAAGGTGCGGGGAAAAAGACCATGCTGCATTTTTTTTGCATGGAAATGTGAATGAGCCCATCGAAATCAATGGCTTTATTAAATTTTACGTGAGCGAATACAGCGGCAAATATATGTGAAGGAGCTACTAACTGTATGGCACTTATTTGATGGCTTTCGTCCAAGATATTCCGTTGGGTCTTAGTGTGTAGTTTTTATATTTGCACAATTGTGGAGATATTTACGACAATTTAGGCGATGATTTCTGTACCAACTTTTTTTATTAGTATTTGTGTTATTGAGTATCTATTTATGATGACAATTTAATACTGGTAAAAAGACATATCTTTCTCCTTGGCCACACTATGGTACTATCTACTACTGCTTCTGTTTGTGCCCCATCTGTATTATCTGTGTGATCATGATGATTACAGGTCATAAAAAGGTGCTTTTTATTATTATCTGTTTTGTTCCGCATTTTGGTAGATAGGTAGTGTTTGCATTTCAGAAGATGCAAATGGTATGTGAGGTAACTTTGTAGTTTAACCCCTTAAGGATACAACTATTTTGGACCTCGGACACAACATTTGTTTTGGCGTTTCTTCACTTTTCAAAGATTGCTATCCCCTGCTGCGGCAGTGACAGCTGCAGCAGGGGATTCTTTGGATGTGAAGCCCCTGGATGCACTTTTGATGTGCAGCAGCGCCGGTCCCACTGAAAACATAGGGAGAAGATCATGCTCCTCTGCCACAGCTGTGACAGCTGTGGCAGGGGACTCCTTCATCCCTGCAGACAGCCCACTCATCCCTGAACACTGTGACTGCACTGTCACAGTGTTCAGTGATGAAAGGGACTCCCTGCGGGGATGAAGGAATCCCCTGCCACAGCTGTCACAGCTGTGGCAGAGGAGCGCAATGCTATCCCTTTGCCTTCAGTGAAGCCGGTGCATTCTGGCTGTGATTGGTCAAAGTGCTCAGCCAACCAGAGGCAGCTCTTTCAGGAGGCAGGGATTTTTCAATCCCCAGTCAGAAGAAATGATGAAGAACAAACCAGGGACCCTGGGGAGAACATATGTCGGAGCCAGACAGTGCTTCTAGGGGATGTTTTGGGGTTTTTTTCCCCTGCAGCTAGGGCTTATTTAAGGGCGTTGACAATAGGTTTTCCTACTGTCAAAGTTGTATCGATTCGCAAGAAAATGCAGTTTTTGTGCAAATCGAAGCACGCTGTACTATTTTTTTGCAGGTGCGAATGTTAACGCTTGTAAAAAATGGACATGTGACGGCTTTTATTGGAAAGCATTGGTTCTAATAGAGCCATTTTTTCTGCACCTATACATTCAGGAAAAAAACGCACGTCTGAGTGCAGACATGAACAGAGTTTTTTTGCAGTCTGTAGAGTCCTCTATAGATTTTTTTGCTGTTACCATTGCATTCTTTCTCATATCTTGAATTGCCTAATGTGCTCTTTGAGTGACCTTAACAGGATGTCCGCTACAAGAGAGAGTGGCAACAGTCCTGAATTTTCTCCATTTGTGGATAATTTTGATTGAAATATACTCAGGTCTTTCGAAAAGCTTTGTAGCCTTTTCCATCTTCATGCATCTGTGACATATCTTCTGAAAGCTGTTTGCATTGAGGCATTGTACACACTAATCTTTCATGAAGAGAAAAGATGTGTTAGTAACCAGTCTTTGTGTGCCTTCATTAAATGAGCAAAGCACCTGTGAAACCCAAAATTCCAATGTCATCTACTTGTTTGAAACACCTTTTGCTATTTAGACATTGTTAGCTCCTTTTTACACAAGCCAATTATTGTTTAGGTTACCAAAAACCTGTGAGAATCTGAACAATCATCGTTCAGTGTAAATGCATGCATGCACTGAATGACAAATGATAATTGTTCGTTTTATGCATGCCTAACAATTGAACGATGATCAGCCCGTTTGTTGTGAATGGAGGTGGGTGGGCCTGAACAATACGCAACCAGCTCCAACTCTATTCACTGAGAGATGTTCGTTCCTATGTAAATTACAGATGCCCAGAATTAGCATAAATTCAGGTGGTTAACAAGCTGCAGGATGTCCTATGGTGCTCCATGCAGGAGGCCACAGTCAGTCAAACTGTGACAGGTGAAAATCCATTTGTGCTCCAATCAGAAGTAGAAATTGTCCCTCCTTTCCTACAACTAAAAATAAACCTTGGACAAATTGGAACATTCATGGAAGATGCCCATAGTGTTATCTAGTTGTCACGTAATCCCAGACACAATCTGATAATCTCATGCTATAGAGTAGCCTAACAGTTCTGCAGTGGTGCTTTTAAGGCCTCAAGGGTGACATTAAAATACCATAGGTAAAAAAAATCACCTATTGTTACCTATTTAAACTTGAGTTCATTTTTTTTCAACTAGTTTAGTTCTGTTTTTTCAATAAAGATTTTACAATTCTAATTAAAAAAGAAACATACTAGGTTAAGAAACTGGAATAAGTTTCAAATATTTTTTTTGACCAAAAAAAGAATAATTTACCACTTCTGGTTATATATTCTGTAGCTACTCAGTTAAATGTCCTTAACCAGGCAAGCAAGTAATATGACACATTGGGAGAGATTTATCAACAGTGTTGAAGAGTGCCTGAATTTATAGTAACTGAGAAAAGTTTTCCAAAATTTTCAAAGTGGTGCACATTTGCTGTAATTTGCCAGGCATGTCAAATATTTTGCCATATGTTGACCCAATGTCAGTGTAATTTACCTCATTTTACAATTTCATTTTAAATTTGACCTCATTTTACAACTTCTCTTGATGTATATAAACTTGTCCAATGCTTGTCCTGTACTCTGTTATTAATGGATCTGTAATTTAAAAAAAAAACTAAAATACTGATGCAAAATGAAGCAGACAGATCCATCAAAAAACGGATAGTTAGTTTGCTTTGCATTAGACATCCATTTTCATCACAATGGGTCCATTTTTTTTATTGCTTGAAATGCAGCACTATTTTACAACTACTTATGTGCAGTTATATTAAAAAGATCCATTAAATGGAATAAAATTTTTTCCATTTGTGTCCATCCCCCATAGAGTACAATTTAAAAAGGCAGAAAGATCCAGTTCCAGTTTTTTTGAACGGAAAAAATAGTCCTATAGGTCAGTCTTTTTCAGCCATCGATGAACAGAAACTAAATGAAACTGAAGCAAACTGAAACAAAATAAGTTCCATTGAGATCAATAGCAATTTCACTCGTTCAATTTTTTTCCATTTTTCTGCTCTTAGAATAAAATCTAAAAACAATTCTGTAAATCTCCGTATTGAATTACCATGTTGATGGTGAGATGCATACTAACGATAGAGAGCACATTTCTGTGTAGCCAGGGTGTTTATTTGATATTCACCTATCACATATTTCCAAAAAATGTCTGTATGGGTCAAATTTATAGTACATAGACACCTCTCGGGTGCCGTGTGGTTCCATTCAACCCAAAATCTCCAGAGGACCCTATATTGATCCAAGTTCAGGCCAGTAGAACCACATTGAGCCCATGAAACAGTCCTTAGAAGAGACAGAAAGTTTTTCCGGATTTGCCGTACAGAAACAGGTTAAAGGTTGTGGATTTAGGATATACACAGTCCAGCACTCAGGGTGCATAATCAGGTTCTGGGGTTTACAGAATTTAGGCAAAGGTGGAATCTGCGGTGGGAATTCTGCACGTGGATTAGACTCAATGAACCAGAGCAGAAATCTGTGATTCTGCTACGAATTATGGATTTTGAAGTAAATCCATGTTGGATTTTTAATGCAGTGAACAAGGCCTTTGGCCCATTACACACTGAGCTTTTTGGGTCAAGATTCTGAATCACATTCATGCCAAAAACCGTGTTGGAACCTGCATCCTTTTAGCATCTCATTGAATGCAGCACTAATTTTTCCATGTGTAGAATTTAAAATCCACAATGCAGAAATGAAGAACTGATATGTCAATATTTGACATAGTTTCCATGCACAAATTGCATCAAATGGCCAAACATGGATTATTTTTGTATTGAATGGGGCGAAATCCACGTGCAGCTCTGTATGCAAATCTGTGATAGAATTTTGAGACTCAGGCTTGGATTTCTGCCATGGATTATGTGGCAGATCCGCCTCAGAAAAATCTGACCTGGATCTGCCACTTTATAACACTGTGTGGACTTGCCCTTGTGCTTCCTTTAAGTACGTTTTTTTATTTTTTTGAGGATTGTAAAAAGCATCATGATGAATTTTGAGGACTTTTATAAGGTATTTTTTTACACACAAGCCGTATTTTGAGGCTTTTTTTTCATTATAGAAAAGTCTATGGAAAGAGCATGAAAAAAGTGAACGGTATCTTGGGAAAAAAAACATGGACCCCAAATATACAAAAAAACTGAGGAAAAAATCCCATAAAGAAATAAGTAGTACATTTCGAATTTCCTAGTTACCTAGAGCTGGCATCTGAACAAGGCTGAAAAAAACATGGCAAGAAATTTAATTAAAAATGGTGCAAGAAACCAGCATTTTAAAAACCAATCACTGTGTGTCAAAGCACCCTTAAATTTTTCCAAAAATTGTAACTGATAAGCTGGATCGTAGAGCAACACAATGTGCATATAAATACAAAAATGCGTCAGTTTGACTATGTTCTCTCTGATATATAGAGCTACAGCTTAATTCTCATGCATGAGCTGATGAAGATGGTCCAGTGACCTTTTACCTTAAAATCATAGGTGGTTTATTTATTTATTTTTAAATTGACGGTTGCCAAATCCATAGCAATTAATCTAAGTGCAACCTCCATTTTTATAGGAATGTACACACACTGCGGTAATGCTGCTTATTTTTTGCAATGCATTTAACTATTTAACAGTGCATGTAGTGTGGATGAGGTTCCACGAAATCTCATCCACATGCTGCAGAAAAATCCACAGTGTAAACTGACCTGCTGTGTGGACTTTAATTGGCTGATGATATAGATGCCATTTTCCAGTACAGACCTCTTCAAATGTGGGGGTCAAACCGTCAGTGATTCTGCATCAGCATCCGTGTTGATTGTCTCATCATGAACCAATAATGGCTAACCATACATACTTGTAACAGTGTTACAAGTCAACCATTCAATTGAATGAACTGACCATGTAAAAGAAAAATGAGTTGGGCCCATGAGAGCGAGAGTGAGTTTGTTCAAACACTCTCCAACTTGGCTAGTAGATGGAGTCCTGAATAAGAGAACCACCTCCTAATAGTGCACATGGAATAGAAGACCCCATGGGATTGCTCCTGCACACTAACACTTACTACGGTAGTACTCTGCCATGCTCTGCTATGGTCATTGGGCTGTTCTCCATCTCCAATTTTCCATCTCTTTCCAGACATTGGGGTCATACGCGATTGCAACCACTGTCTTCTCATAGCAACACTTCTGATCACACTTAGAATTATGTAAGGCTGCCCAGAACATTAATTAGGGATCTTTTCAGTGTTTCCAAGTGATGTAACCAATTACCACCATAGCAACTAGATCAACAGTTAGTAACAAACTTGTGACAGCATTTGGATTTAGGCGTGCAGATGGAACTAAACCTGTGCAAGCGACATAGTAGAAAGCATGGGGCTATTAATACTGCACACTGGAGCACAGCGGTCTATTTCAGATGTGCGTGTCATTACCATAACCTTGTTGGAATGTATGCTGAGGACAGAACAAACCTAACTGAATACATGTGCTGCTAAGATTGGACTTGGAAGAATCCAGAAACACAGACAGACGTGCCGCAAGAGAGTTAGCTGTGTGGTCTACAGTAGTGCATGTTCTGCCAACATAGAATCATAGAATGGTAGAGTTGGAAGGAACCTACAGGGTCATTGGGTCCAACCCCCTGCTCAATGCAGGATTCACTAAATAATGCCAGACAAGTGTCTGTCAAGTCTCTGTTTGAAGAACTCCATTGAAGGAAAACTCTCCACCTCCTGTGGCAACCTGTTCTACTCTTTGATCACCCTCACTGTCTAATATCTAATCTGTGTCTCCTCCCTTTCAGTTTCATCCCATTGCTTCTAGTCTTTCCCTGTGCAAGTAAGAATAGGGCTGATCCCTCTACACTGAGACAGCCCCTTCATATATTTGTAGACATCTATTAAGTCTCCTCCTAGCCTTCTTTTTTGCCAGCTAAACATTCCCAGATCCTTTAACTGTTCCTCATAGGACATTCTTTGCAGACTGCTCACCATCCAGGTAGCTCTTCTCTGACCTTGCTCCAGTTTGCTGATGTCTTTTTCAAATTGAGGTGCCCAGAACTTTATAGAGTATTCCAGAAGAGCTCTGACTAAGGAAGAGTTGGGGGGAATAATTACTTCACATGATCTAGACTATTTGCTTCTCGTAATACATCCCAGAATTGTGTTTAGCTTTTTGCTGCTGCATCGCACTGTTGACTCATGTTCAGTCTGTGATCTTTTAGTATGCCCAAGTTTTTTTCACATGTGCTGCTGCTTAGATCAATTCTTCCCATTCTGTGTGTGCTTTTTTCATTCTTCTTGCCCA
The DNA here is from genome assembly GCF_035609145.1 of Eleutherodactylus coqui. NCBI lineage: Eukaryota > Metazoa > Chordata > Amphibia > Anura > Eleutherodactylidae > Eleutherodactylus > Eleutherodactylus coqui. Next base: position 184,691,629 of record NC_089840.1, on the reverse strand, counting down.
GATGTAGGACCTTACATTTCTCCTTGTTAAATACCATTCTGTTAGTCATTGACTACTGTTCAGGCTTGTCTAGATCTTTTTGAATCCTCTTTCTCTCATCTCTAGTGTTAGCTCTCCCTCCTAGCTTTGTGTCATCTGCAAATTTGATCTGTTTCCCCTCAATTTCCTCCTCTAGGTCATTTATAAAAATGCTGAACAACACTGGGCCCAGGGCAGAGGCTTGTGGTACCCCACTTGAGACATTCTTCCAATTGGATGTGCAGCCATTTATGACCACTACTTGAGTACAATCACTCAGCCAGTTTTGAATCCACCTAAGAGTTGCCTTCTCAGTTGCATATTTGGTCATTTTTTCAATAAGGATGGTACAAGATGCTTTGTCAAATGCTTTACTAAAGTCAGGATATACTATATCCACCGCATTTCCCTGATCAGCCCAGTCAGTGATTCTGTCATAGAAGGAGATTAGATTCGTCAGGCATGACTTGTTTGTTACAAACCCACACTGGCTCTGGTTAATTACTCCATTTTTATCCAAGTACTTGCATACATGCTGTTTAATAATTTGTTTAGAGTAGAGATCTTTCCCGGTATAAAAGTCAGGCTCACAGGCCTATAGTTTCCTGGCTTCACCTTCTTCCATTTTTTTTTTGAAGATAGGGACAACATTTGCCCTTTTCCAATCTTCTGGGACTTCTCCTGTTCTCCAGGATTTTTCAAAGATTATGGCAAGTGGCTCAGCAATTACCTCTGCGGCTTCCTTTAGTAGCCTAGGATGTAATTCATCTGGACCTTGAGACTTCAATTAATTTAAGTTAGTTAAGTGTTCCCTCACCATCTCTCTGCTTATAGACAGCCTGCATTCTTTTATTTCCCCAATAGCACATCAAACCACAATATTGACAGATACAGATTTATATTGACTTTGGCTCAAAAAGCTGCATAAAAAACTGTTACAAAACCACAACTTTCTCAATTCTTTAAAATGTAATTATATTCACAATCTACCTGATGCCTTTACACATCCTGGCTGCAATTATGAGTGCTGCATTTAAAATATGGCAAATCAAGTGAGAATATTTTAAGGGTTTTCTCAATCTTTTGAGACGAGTGGGCAGGTACTCGCAAAAGGCAATACTCGCTCGAGTATTTGCCCTTAGCAAGTACGCTCGCTCATCTCTACATATAACGTTTTGTGCCATTCAGTATAATAGCCCTAGCCCTAAAGATTTGTTATTATAATATGCTGTCTTTTAAATACGTGTATCGTTACGCCTGAGGACATCACATGGTGGCAAAACATGTCAATGGGGTTCTGATTTTAACCCCTTAAGGACATGGTCTATTGTGGCGTTGAGGACCAAACGATTTTTGGTATTTTTTCATCTCCATTTTTCAACAGCCATAACTTTTTTTTTTTCCGTCGACGCGGCCTTATAAGGGCTTGTTTTTGCGTGGCGAACTGTAGTTTTTATTGGTACCATTTTTGGGTACATAGACTATATTGTAAAACTTTTATTATTTTTATTATGATCATAGGGAGAGAAAACGCATCAATTCTGCCATAGATTTTTTTTTTAGAGCGTTAAAGGGGTTGTCCCGCGCCGAAATGTTTTGTTTTTTTTTCAACCCCCCCCCCGTTCGGCGCGAGACAACCCCGATGCAGGGACCTAAAGAAAAATCCGCACAGCGCTTACCTGAATCCCCGCGCTCCGGTGACTTCTTACTTACCGGCTGAAGATGGCCGCCGGCATCTTCTCCCTCGGTGGACCGCAGGGCTTCTGTGCGGTCCATTGCCGATTCCAGCCTCCTGATTGGCTGGAATCGGCACGTGACGGGGTGGAGCTACACGGAGCTACACAGAGCCCCATTGAGAAAAGAAGAAGACCCGGACTGCGCAAGCGCGGCTAATTTGGCCATTAGACGGCGAAAATTAGTCGGCTCCATGGAAACGAGGACGCTAGCAACGGAGCAGGTAAGTGAAAAACTTCTTATAACTTCTGTATGGCTCATAATTAATGCACAATGTACATTACAAAGTGCATTAATATGGCCATACAGAAGTGTATAGACCCACTTGCTGCCGCGGGACAACCCCTTTAATTATGCAGCATAAATGATACACTACATTTTTTTCTGCGGGACGGTACGTTACAACGATACCAAAATTCTTATATTTTTTTAGGTTTTTCCACAATAAAAACCTTTTTTTTGGAAATTATTATTTTTTTCTAAACTCACTGCATTGAAAGTCCTATAACTTTTTTCTTTTTTCCATTGACAGGGCTCTATGAGGGCTTATTTTTTGCGAGACGAGCTGTAGTTTTTATTAATACCATTTTGGGGTACATACGTTTTTTTAAATCACTTTTATTGCATTTTTTAGGAGGTAAAATATTAAAAATTAGCATCTTGCCTCACTTTTTTAGCATTTTTTAAAACGCTTTTTGCTGTGCAGGATAAAAAGTATGTTCAATTTATTGCATGTGTCGTTATGGACGCGTCGATACCAAATATGTGGGATTTTTTTTATGCTAATATGAGAAAAAAGCATAACAAAAAGGGGTTTTTTTAACTTTTTTTTTTACTTTTTTATTTTTTGTACTTTATTTTGCTCTTATTTTTACACCATCTGTGTCCCTCTGAGGGACTTACACTGCAGCACTGATGATCGCTACGATAAGGCATGGCGGGACTTCTCTTCTGCCATGCCTTATCACTTACTATAGCGATCTTAGGCAATGGCAATACAGGACACCAGTATCTGGCGCTCCCTCTGTGAACCCTTTCCCTGCCGCAATCTCCTTAGATCGCGGCAGGGAAGGGGTTAACGACACGTGGGCGCATCTCCAATGCCCTCCACTGTTGCCCACACCGTAAGTGGCGGGTATCAGCTGTCTTTGTGTCTCGGCATTTAAAGATCCTGAGTGACTTGCCCCTAGTGAGATCAGGGATGGCTGTTTAAGGGTCATAGCAGCCTGTCTTGTGAAAGCCCTAATATATTACTGCTTATTAAGACATGCCTATGGGGGATGTCTTCGTTTGTGGTCTTTTGGACCTTAAGGTGCTATTTAAATGTGTTTTGATATTCCGGTTTCTGACTTTGGAATAATTTTGGCTATTCCTGACTTAATTGCCTTCTCCACTCCTGACCTCGACTTGTTATGCTGACCAGGTATCTCTTTGCAGCCTGCCCCAACATCTGGCCCGTTGTACCATGTTTAACCTGTTCTGTGCTTGTTCTTGTTTCTGAAGTTACGCTGCCTTCCCCAATTTCCAGGGTAAGGACGACTGCACATGGACAGAATTGCATTGCGGAAAAGGGACTTGTTATTTGTCCACTTATTCTGCAGCGCTTTCAGGTAATTTGTTTATAGTGGTCCCCCACCAATCAACTATTGATGACCTATTCTGAGGATAGGTCATTAATAGTTTAGTCCCTTTAAAGTAATTCTCTGGGACTTTCACAGTGAAGGCCTATCCTTAGTTTGATTGGTGGAGGTCTGATGTTCAGGAACCCATCAATATAATGAAGTGACAATGTTATTCATGTAAGTGCTGTTTGTTAGAAGGTAGAGTTGCATTGTATCAATCATACATTAATAATTCATTTTCTTATTGCTTTATACATATATTGTTGCTGGACATGTGAAACATTGGATAATACGCAGGCAAGGGAACCTGTAATCAACTTTAAGCACCATAAACTAAGTTATGGTGCTTATAGCATAAGTGATGGGAGTCTGGGGAGCTGTGCCTCATACTCATCTGCTTCTTTCTTCCTGCACTGTCCCTCAGAAAAGTCAGTGTGAACACAGCCAGCCTGACTCTTTTCAGAGGGCTTTGTGCGTGGACTCCCATAGAGATTAATGGGAATGCACATGCACAGTCTTCTGAAAAGAGTCACGCTGGCTTTGCATGTGCTGACATTGCTGGGGGATGCGGCAGGAATGGGGGACTGGGTGAGTATGAGACACAGCTCTCTGGACTCCTCATCACCTATACTAGCAATACCACAACTTAGATATTGGCTTAAGAAAGGTGCCGGAAGAGCACCGAAACGCGTTGCCTTTGATTGTACCGCTTATTTGTATGAATAAAGGACCTACGGGATCCAGAGTGCTTGGACTGAAGATCCATCTGGTGTGTCTGAAGGTGACACTTCTAGGAGGGGGCTTCTGCCTGCCATATCCCCCTCCTTCAGAGTAAGTGTTATTCTGTTGCTTTATCTGCATCATCTTTGGTCTCTACTGCACATATTCCAGGAGCGCAGGTTTTTTAACTGACAGTGTGTCTCTTTACAATTTAGTTTATGGTGTTTATAGTTGATGACAGGTTCCCTTTAACCCCTTAAGGACGAGGCTGTTTTGTACCTTAAGTACCAGACACTTTTTGGGGATTTTACCCATGTGGTGGTTTTAATTAATAATTAACTAATAATTATGTATACATATATCAGGGGACAGTACAGAGATCTCTCCCATCATCTATTTATACCCAGGACTACAACAAGTGGGCGTTCTATTAACTATGTATAGATATATCAGGGTTCTGTACAGGGATCTCTTCCACCAGGACTATAACAAGGGGGCGCTCTAATAACTATGTATAAATATATCAGTGGTCAGTACAGAGATCTCTCCCATGATCTATTTATACCCAGGACTGTGACAGTAACAAGGAGGCATCCTCTGCGTCTAGAGGAAAGAAGGTCTCCACACCTTCCACACCTAAAAGGGGGTTCTTTACTGTAAGGGCTTACTCGCACGGGCGCATCCGGGCGCCGATGCGCCCATTTTCCTGCACGAAGAAGATGGCCGCACATGCAGTGCGGATGACTCTCCGCAGCGCCGGAAGAAAGAACACATGACTGGCAATGAAGCCGGTCATGTGTTCTTTCTGCCGATGGTGCAGGGAATCGTCCGTACCTGCAGTGCGGCCGCATCATCCTGCAGGAAGACGGGCGCATCGATGCCCGTGTGACTAAGCCCTAAGAGCAGTGAGACTGTGGAACTCTCTGCATAACGATGTGGTGATGGCAAATTTGATAAGAGTGTAAGAGGAGCCTGGACGCCTTTCTTGAGCATTACAATATTCCATGTTATATCACTGATTACTTTACAGAAAAAATAAGTGTTATGATTGTTTTAAAGTGGGGAGGAGAAGCAATTAATGGAAAAAAATGGCTGCGTAATTAAGGGGTTAATTAGCTGAGATGAGAATACCCTTTTAAGCAGCATACATATTTTCCAAGCCATTTTTTAAGCGAGTGCTGATAACTTGTACATCCTCCAACATACCTTTAAAATGTCACTTGTCATGCAAAACCACTCGAATACAAAAGTGTGTATTTGTAGTGTATTTATATCTCTGATCTTTCTTCCAAGAAAACAGCTTGGCCTGTTACTGATATGCAGAAGCTGTCACAGCGACATTATTATAATGTGTTCGCTCAGGTGGGCACTTTGCCTGGTTTGCTATTTGACTCCTGTCTGTCTCTGCTGAAGTGACTCATTTCTAAGGCATATCTGTATTTGTACCCTAAAGGAGTAAGCAGTAAATGTTAAACTGATCATTTTAATTACTTGCAGTGTTATTATCTACATGGAATTCTGTGAATTTTCTGTTCAAAAGTATTTTATTCGCATAGTTTCAGTTATACAAACATACATTTGTCAATTGCATAATAAGTTGGAATGATACGTACAGTAGTTGTATTGACATATGTAAATAAATTCTTTTCACTTTTGAGAATTCTGCTATGCGTCTTTTTCCTTTTTTGGGGGCAGATGTATACTGTCTATATCTAACTAAACTTGTACTACAACACAGACATAACTGACAGACAAGGGGATTCGGGGGGGGGGGGTAGGAGAGAGGGTAGGGTTGGGGGCGTTATGACCAATGAATCTTTGGCGTCAATTTGAACACTGTTTAAGGCGGCAGGGCCCAGCTCTGAGCCGCCCCATGCCCCACTCCCAAGGGCTTACTGGGGGAGCTCCAGAGCCCTCTATAGGTGCCCCGTGGCCACCCAGGCTTTAAATCTTTCAGAAACTCTGAAGGTAGACCACGCCTGCCAGGTATGATGGAATGTTACCTGGGAGTCACTCTCCTCCGCTCCCATCTCGTCGAATCGCATGAGATCATTTACTTCTTCTATCCACATCCCTCTCGAGGGGGGGGGGGGGGTTTCCAGAGTCTAGGAATGACTCTTTTGGTTGCTAGCAAAAAGAATCTCAGAACATTTCGCTTGAGATTTTTGATAGAACCCGGGAGGACTGAGAGGAGGGCCATCTCCTGAGTGAGCCTTAGCTGTGATTTGTAGATGTGGTTATATAAATCGATAATTTCCCTCCACAAGGCAGCCACTCCCGGACAGTTCCACCATATGTGGGACATGCTCCCAATGTCGGTATTGCATCGCCAGCACGTTGGTGGTGTCTGTGGGAAAATTTTGTGTAGGTGATCAGGAGTTCTATACCACCTGGCCAAAATTTTGAAATTTAGGTCCTAAGCCTTACCGGCCGAAGACATTTTGTGACATAGTGTCCAGGCTCTCTCCCAGTCCTCTTTCGGTAGACTGTGACCCAGTTCTTTTTCGGAATTCTGTGAATTTTTATCTTTATTTAGATTTTTTTCTCTATTAAAACAAATAAAGTAAAGTGAATGTCCACCTTCAATACTATTTTGTTTTTCAGAATCTAAATCGGCCTAAAATTGAGTGTTTGTATGGTTTTCTTGTATCTTTATAACAGTCAGAGTTTGGCAGGCTCACACGAGCGGATTTGAATTGTGGATTCCACAGTCGGTAAAGCACGGGCATTGAAAGCATTATTCTTATTCTCGGATTCACCTGCATAGTGTTAAATTGTAAAGTTCTGGCTGCCAACAGCTAATATTAGGGGAGGTTTACTGTAATCAAACTCAGTAATTGAATAGTATGTAAAAAAAACCTGCACTGTGATCACACAGAATTTTGGAGCTAAAACCTACACGGTGGGAAAAGATGAAAAATCACTCTAAGGATGAGGTGGTTTCAGCTGTCCATATGCCGGCCGATTTGCTGTGGATTTTCTATACAGAATTTCCGCACAGAAAGTCTACAGCATTTACAGTAGTAGCAAGTGGACGAACTTTTAAAAATGTAAATTTTTCAAAATCTGCACTAAAAGTACTTGTAAATTGACCCATGTGGATGACTTTTTAAACCTGTAGCATGTTAATTTATGCTGTAGAGTTTTAGTAAGGATTTCACACCTTCTACTGCAAATCATGAAATCTGCGGCAACTCTGCAGTGTTGCCAACATATGTGAACATACCCTAAAAAATGTGTCTTCTCTGAACCACTGCACACAACCAGGCTGGATTCTGCATGCGGAGTACATACAACTCTTTGATTGCTTTTTATTACATTTTTCTTGGAGACAGTGTGACCAAAAAGTGCCACTCTGGCATTGTGGGGGTTTTTTTTGACAATGTTCATTATGCAAGAAAAATATTGTTTTACCTTGATGGATCAGACTTTTATGGAAGCAACGATACCAAATATGATTTTTTTTAAATTACAAATATGGGAAAGGGGGTTAACCTTTCCTACCTTTTATGCTTTCTGTTAATTTATACAACTTTTTTCTACTTAATTTTATTTATTTTTTCTAGCTTCTACAGGAGACTTGAACTTGTGATTGTTTGATTGCTCATACAGTATAATGTAAAACTATAGTATCACATCATACCTCTTTTTGACAGGCAGTCAGAAGCCCCCCCCCTCCCCCCCCCCCCCCCCCCCCCCGGCTGCTATGTCAACTAAACAGCACCTGACAATCTCATTGCTGGTTAAAAGACATTCGAGACCCCCAAATTCCAATTGGGGAGCATTTGGAGAGTTAACAGCCATGATCAGCATGAGCACTGATCATGGCTGTTACCAGCGGGTTTTAGCTGTCAGAAACAGCCGGCACCTGCCCTGATGTAGCTGGAAATCAGCACCCGATCCTGCTCCATGCAAGCCTCAACTCTGCAGGGTGAACATGTAGACCCCAGAGCACCACATCTGCAGCAACTTGTACTGTGAAATATTACATTTATCCCGCACAGTTAATTCAGTTAAAGTAAAAATATATACTCCCTTTTACTGCTCCACCGCTGCTGTTTCGCTGCCACCTGGGTGCTGAATGCTGACATCACTGAAACCTGGTCATGTGACTATTGCCGCTAATGACCTGCTGAAGTGAGCTGGTGAATGACTGCAGCAGTCACATGGCCCTTTTGTCGGTGACATCATCGCCGGCTCCCTGCACTTGGAAGTGAAGACTGAAGACTCCAAAGGGTTGTGGGAATCATCCTATGATCTGTTGGGGGAACTAGGATTGGAGTTGAGAAACACTGCCCTAAGGCCGGCTTCACCTGGCCGAGAAAATCGCATGAGATTTGTGCATTGTGAGATGCACAAATGTCGCAAAATATGAACCCCATTCTTTTAAATCATACACATGAGCGATTTTTTTTCCCACATGGCACTACGATGCGATGCGGGAATCAAATCGCGGCATGTTCTATCTTTCTGCATGCTCTTGTGTCGCAGCACCCATTGTTTTCAATGGGGCCGGCAGCAGCATCTCAGGGCATGCTGAGGTCTCCTATTGAAAACATCCCTCGCATCCTCAGGGATTTCACATGGATGGCAAGCGCGATATCAAACAAATAGAACCCATAGATTTCAAGAGGTTCATTCGTATGCAATATGCGCATGCAAAACCCATGTAATTATGCATTACGCTGCGCAATTTTGTGGAAAAACAAACACATTTGGAACAAATTAGGCTTCACAGTCTTGTAAATCATGGCATGAGTGTGTCCCACGCCCATGTGTATTGTCCCCAACAGGGCAAAAAGTACAGTAAAATGCGCCAAAACGTACATGACAGCTGGACGTTCATGGCGCAAAAACATTGCACTAATGCATGCATTTCTGCACACACGGGCGTGCGAGTCTGCCCTAAGGGATTAAACAGACGCACATGTTTGCGGAGTTTTTTGCACGTGTGAAAATCATTGATTTCAGTGGTTTCACTCTCCTGAGCATGTTCTTGCACGCAATTTCTACAATTCTGAAAAGATAGGCCTTACTCTATCTTCCTTGCACATATTTTTTGTACGTACCAGAAAAGATAATTCCTGCCCTATCTTTCTGCATTTCATTTTTGCATGTGCAACAGTGCGAGTTTTGAACAGTAAAAAAAACGAAGACATCTAAGTTGTTCATGCGCAAATGTTGCGGTGAGCGTCTGTTTAATCCCTCACCCTGCTGTTTTCTGCACCTGGGAGGGAACCCCCTGACATAATCACACAGCCTACTGAAACAGTTGTGTGGACGCTGCTGACCGTCACGTACCCATCTCACATAGATATCAATGGCTTAGGTTTATTCAAGTCACAGAATATCGAATGATATATCTTATATTACACCTTCAGAAGATGATATTATGTCAGATACATGCTAGTAGATAGATCTAGACGATGGGCCTGTGACTATGCCTTTAATGCACAGCACCTCCTGGAATTCCTGTACATCAGGGTCTGCAATGTGAAGTCTCACTTGAATGTGATGACAGTCTTGCTCTGTTTTTAGCAGAGATGTTCTGAAGGTCAGGAGAATTTTCCTAAGTGCAGAAGGCTTGGGAGATTTTCTGTGTAGATGATGACTTTTTATTTGGATACATGAAGTTTACTTCACATCTTTCTAAACATTGAATTTCTACAATATGACCTTCAGTATCCAGTTTTAATGTTAATTGATCTATATGACCATTAAACTAAACATAGACACTTATATTCCCTCAAGAGCTTCTATATGCTAATTAGTCTACTGTAAAAAGAAACTAATAATGGTGGTATCTGAATAATAGTACTAGTCGATGACATGATATTAAAGGGAATCAATCAGCTACCTTGAGACCTATAAGTACGCTTATGGCCCCAAAAGTACTGAGCCGGGAATGTAACAAAAGTAGTAGAATGACAAATAAATTAACAAGCAGTGAGATAAAATTAGAGAGAGGTCCCTGGCCAGTAAATTAAAGGTCCCTTCACATAGGATGACTGTTGGGTGCATAAGCGCCTGTCAACCGTGCCGGGAGTCATAGTCATACAGAGAATGAAGGCAGAGCACACCGGAGATCTCTTCTGGCCACCCGCCTCCATTCACTGCAAACAGGCAGTCATTTGTAGATCAACAACTGCCTGTTTACAAGAGCTGATAGTCGCTTGATTTTTAGGTGAGCTAAAAACCAAATGACTACAAGTGAACAATTTTTTCACCCAGTGCCCTATCGGTGGCTGCATGTACATGAGACGACTATTACCAGAATTCACTGTTTTCAAACAAAACTATTGATGACCTATCCTTAAGATAGGTAGTCATCAACTATTAATCGCTGGGCACCCCAGCTAATCACCCACCCTGCTGTCAGTGCAGCAGAGCCGGATCTTGTAATTAGGAATGGGAGCAGAACTTTACACTTCCGACACTTCCACCTCCGAGACTGGAAAAGGCAATGGAAGTGTAATAGGAGGCTTCAGCTCCCATTGATTTCATTGGGAGAGAAGCTAGCTATGGCCTTTCAGCTCCTGTCCCTGCGGATGATGTCCAGCCTTGTTGAACTGATGGCGGACCAGGCAGTCAGCTGATTACCAGAGATCCTGAGCAGTCCGCCCCTGAGAAATTAACTATTGATAACCAATCCTCAGGATGGGTCATCAATACTTTTTGCTTAGAAAACCCCTTTAAATGCAAAATAAATTTGCTTCCACTTCTTGGTCTCTGGTTACTGTATATTATAAATATACTCATTGTTAGGTGAATAGAAGATGAATTTCAAAGGTAAACAGCATAGCTGATAATAAGATATGACACCCTTGTCCTTTGGGAGACCCTCAGGTCTTCATTGTTGTGTGTGACCTTTAAAGAACGTGTAATATCATCAGACCCGGGGAAGCTAGTGGTTAGCAGGGCTTCTTTTTCTGGCAAGAAGTCAGAAATGATAGAGTCATGCCTGTTTTATATAGACCCTGATAAGAGTCGTGGATCTGTTCTACTACATG